>NW_022589765.1:6801535-6875799 GCF_004348235.1 Phoca vitulina
GTGTGTGTGTGTGTGTGTGCGTGTGAAGGCTCTCCGGAGAGCAGAGGCCTGGGGGTGGGGTGTGTATGTGTGTGAGTGTGAAGGCTCTCTGGAGAGCAGAGGCCTGGGGTGTGTGTGTGTGTGTGTGTGTGTGTAAGAAGGCTCTCCGGAGAGCAGAGGCCTGGGGGCTGGGGGGTGGGATGTGTGTGTGTGTGTGTGTGTGAGTGTGAAGGCTCTCCGGAGAGCAGAGGCCTGGGGGTGGGGTGTGTATGTGTGTGCGCTTGAAGGCTCTCCGGAGAGCAGAGGCCTGCTCCTGTTCAGCATACCCCCCCTCTCTCGGCAAACTGTGTGAAATCACCGTTGTCCCACCGTGAACGTGGGGATAGGGGAGATAGTTCTACGTTTTCTTCATACATTTCGGTTTTTCGGCAAGCCAGCGGATCTCTTCCAAAGCTTTCTTTTGAATGTTCAGATCCTGTTTTAAGTCTTACTGTATATTGCTGTGTTAGTGGGGGCATCTGAGTGTCCAGAGGACAAAAAGAATGATGCAGTCTACGAACACAGTGAATGTACTTTTCCCAACCGAGCCCAGCTTTGAGATTTCTTTTCTTTTTTTTTTTTTAACTGGGCAGCTCTCTTTCATCAATACCAAAGAAGGCTCTGGAACACTGCAGATTTGCTTTAGAGGTAGATAAAACAGAAATCATGCAGTTAAGTCAATTGAGAAATAAAGGATTTGCTATCTTGAGGACAGCGAGACTAGAAATTGATCCTTTGTTCTCGGGGCTAGAAGGACTTTGCACAGTTAACATTTTTTTTTTACCTGTTTGGGGGAAATACCCAAGCCTTACCTGTCTCGCTCAGGAAAAAACGAATTTAAAGGCAGCCTGCACTAACTACAGGCAGAAGGGGAGAGTCCTAACATTTGGATGGCAGCACTGCAGTTCACGGTCAGGATTTGTGACACACAAACACGCCATGCACTTGAAGACAGAAGGGTTAACTGGTTCAGTGTCACTAGTGATGTTAATTACAAAAACTTAACAGCAAGTTCGAAACTGCTCGAAATATTGAAATCACCATGTTTTAAAGACAGACTGGAATGTTACAAATGATTCTGCAAAATACAAAAATAGATATGCTTCCACGGGATGCTTTAATCATTTTTCCGAGCGTTCTCATCTTTTGGCTCTTCCTCGTCAGAGTAGACAGTGGGCTCCTCCCCCTCCTTCAGCAGTTTGCCCACATGATGATACTTGACTGGAGGGAGAGAAGAAAACACAAATGAGCACTCTCAGGCTTCACACAGGGGCACTACATCTCAGCTGAAAGCATTCGGGAAAGGCCTGCGGACCTCAAAGCTGTCGGTCACACAGGACTCACCCCACTGTCCTTGCCCACGGGGAATTAAGAGTCTCCTTCGGGAGAAATACCAAACGGGCAGCGATGTCGGGCACCGAGTGTGCAAGGGAAGGTCAAAGTGAGTCGTGTCTGCGTGCAGGAGGGGGTGAGAAGAGCAAGGGCTCGTGAGGAGTTCGTTGGAAGGATTTCAGAACACCTGACGAAGAAGGCTATGCTTTGGAAAACGCATGGAAGGATCTGAGGCGAGAGGGGTTTCCAGAAAATGACAATGCCGTGTACAGAGGCATGCAGGCGAGACTGAACCGATCTGGGGAGCACCAGAGAGACCAAGCTGACAGCAACAGAGTGGGAGTGAGTGTGGGGGGGAAGCAGTGTGGGGAAGATACTATGGTTGTGGAACGCCAGCCTGAAGCGTCTGGACTTAATCCTATAGGTGGCAAGGATTTATGACAAAGGAAGCCAGTGCTCTGGCACACGTGGGGTGGTGGTGGCCCGCCAGGCGGATCACAGCAAGGAGACCAGGCGCAGGCTGCCCACGAGGCCAGCGGGTGGATGTGTGTGTGAAGGAACGAGAGCCAGGAGTAGGGTGTCCATGGGAACAGAAAGGCTAGGATATGAGCTACTTTAAAGGAAAACTGGAAACATGAGTTAATGAAGTTAAAACTGGAGCTTCCGTGGACCCAGCTGGGGACTCTGGAGAGGGAGCCCCTCGGCGGGGGTGGGGTGGGGAGGGCACCCGACAGGAAATCCACAACAAGGGCTGGAGAAGTGAAGTCAACGCTGGCAAGAAGCAGGTCTCTGGAAAGCTCTGAGAAAGAGAAGCCCAGTGGAACTGGGCTGGAAACTGTCGCAGGGGGTAAGGAGGTGTGGGGAGGAAATGAAGCAGTGATTAGGGACAAGGACTTCGCAGGCGGTTGACAGTGAAGGGAAGGGATGAGGAGTCTGGTGGATGGAGGGAAGCAGGAGACCAAATTTTTTCCCAACACAAGGAAAAAGCTGTGCCTAGCAGTTCAAGCGAGTGGTGAAGGAGGCCAGGAGCGCACGGGAGACGTTGGAGAACACAGATTTAAGAGTGCAAACCAGAAACCCAGCCATCAGGAAGAATGAAACCTTGCCATTTGCAGTGACATGGATGGAACTAGAGGGTATTATGCTGAGCAAAGTCAGTCAGTCAGAGAAAGACATGTATCATATGATTTCATATGTGGAATTTAAGAAAACAGATGAACACAGGGGAAGGGAGGGAAAAACAAAAGACGAAAACAGGGAGGCAAACCATAAGAGACTGGTAACTGTAGAGAACAAACGGAGGCTTGCTGGAGGGGAGGGGGCGCGGGGCTGGGGTAACTGGGTGACGGGCGTGAAGGAGGGCACGTGATGGAATGAGCACTGGGTGTGAGACGCAACTGATGAATGACTGAACTCTACCTCTCAAACTAATAATATAGTATAGGTTAAGGAAATTGAATGTAAATAAAAAATTAAAAAAAAAAAAAAGACGTGAGAAGGGAGAGAGTCCGCAGACCACCATCCCGCCGGCTGCATCCTTGCAGCGCAGCTAAGGCAGGGTTAATCCTACCGCTGTCCGAGGCCCAGAGAGTCTCCTCTTTCTGCTCTTTCTGCGTGTGGGCAGGAATCAGAGGAGTGACCAACCTGTCTAACCAGGTAGGCGGACCTGCTTTTGTGTGGAATAATCGCCGGGAACAATGGGAACTTTCCCATTTGAACACGTTATAAAGGCCCCTAGGGTGCTCGGGCCACACAACAAACACAGGCCGGCTGGCGCCAGGGCAACCCGCTTCAAGGGGCTCCCACGCCAGTCTTGAGTGGCGCTCCGGCGTCACCACAGAACTGGGGGCTGGTCTTAGTGTAAGGGGGAGAACGTTTTTAACACAGTTTTCGCCTCCTTGGGGAAGGCGAGCCCTAGGAGACAAGAGCTCTGTGAGTTAGAAATTACAACTCGCTGGTTCCACATAGAAAAATCTATGTTTACAAAGGCATCCTGAGGATACCAAAGAAATCAGGGGCGATGCTAGATAGCTGAATTATGTTTTCCAAGTAAAAAGACCTGCCTCTAGGCTTGAAAGCTCTACGTCTGTCTGCTTGGGACCCAGAACCTAAAGGTAGAGCCACAGCTGGCTAATAATTAGCCCAGAACTCTGAAGTCAGCGTTATTTTCAAAGAAAACGGTTGGGTTTAGCCAAAAGAGTCAGTAATATTTAACTGGCTATAGAGAACAACAAATAGAAAGGATACATTTTTAAAATAAAAAAATCTTTTAAGCGCTGGTCATGGTCTTTATATACTGTTTTAAAGCTGGGAAAGATTAGTCAAATGCTTAGCAGTGCAATGTGGCCAAAGTGATCACTAGACACTTAGGTTTGACAAAAGCCAATTCCTCAATTCTCGACATTTGAACTTAACCCCCATCCTCACTGCCCCCTCCTCCCAAAGACCTCAGCCTTATAGCATAAGCCAGGAAACAAGCGGCTCCTTTTTTTTCCCTCTCTTTTTAAAAATGCAGACACCATTGTTGCTGGGCAGATTATAAGCATCATTTGTAGATGAGGCCTACAGTTAGGCTCAATTAGATTCAAAGAGAAGCTGTTTTGTAGAACACAAGTCTCCCATTCTTCGACAGAAATGTGGGCTGCTTTTAAACAGCAAGCCTTACTAGTGAGGACTTCTGAAAGTCCCTCTCTGTAGCCTACAGATCCTTTCCCCTACACACCAAGCACCAAATCCTAGTGTGGAATCTATGCGAACCTGTCAAAGATTTAAATAACAGAAACCCAAGTTTCCACAGAGAACTAGCTAAAAATTGGATGCAATCACAGCAAGTGACTCAGCATTGTTGCAATTACTTCAAGCCATGAACTTGATCCGTCCAAGATTCAGGAGCCTATCAAAATGCTCCCCAGTTTCAGGCTGCTTAGTAATAACTATTGTACTGCTGTGAATCCCATTACTGGTAGAAATTTGATCCAGGCACAATTTTTAAAAAATGCTTACAAGTGAACTGAGAGTCCCAGTCACTCAGGGTCTCCTGCTGGGCAGGAGTGAGGTCAGAAAGGTCATCGTACTCGTCCTTCAGTGCTTCCTTATCCAGGCAAAACGTGGCAAGGCCCCGGGATGCGTCTCTTCCAGCAAAGACCCCGTATGGCCCCTCTTAAAAAACAAACAAAACCAAAGACCAATTCTTTATTAGACAGTCAATTTCTCTGTGGTTCATACACAGAAAATGGCTTCCTTACCCATCCACAAAGACAGCCCTCTTTTGCAGTCTCAAATTCCATTTGGAAACCAGAAGTGATGTTGATACTTTCATCATTATGTAGTGGATCCCCCCAAGGACCTGCTGTCATCAGACTTTTACAAATCAATATGCTATACATTATCATCCATTTCCTGTGATTCTCAAATAGCTAATAAAAAAGCCACGAATGATTATCTCCTGGGGCAGGATGGGGTGGTGGTGGTGGGAAATCATCCAAGATAATACTAAATCCAAGGGTCAGAATTCAACTTTAGGACGTTGAACCCAGAGCCTGTCTCTGTTCTAGGCATTTGGGCTACACCAGTGAAAGTTATGGCTCCTTAAGGTAGTAAGTACTAAGACAAAAATGAGAACATTTCCTTATGAAATGTATTCTGATATGTTTTAATGAGTCAAAAGTATCTCATAGTGATCTTCGGTTGTGAGACTGGCATTTGCAGCAAAAATCATTTGATAAGAGTATCAGTGGTCCAGAAATCTATCCCCATGTTACATAATCTACACTGTCAGTAAAGAAGAGGTAGCAGAGGAGATCGGCTCCATCACTGATGAGCTCGAAGACTCAAAATACTTAGATTTTCATGGAAAAAAAAAGACTGAATTAATATCTCCAAATAATTATATAAAACATTAGAATGTTATTATATATTATACTGAACTTTTGTCTAAGAGAGTGGTGAACTATTTGTAGGTACTTAAAGTAGATGTTTAGACTTATTTAAATATTGCACAAGTAAAGGAAAAGAAGCCAGTGTACTTTAAACTATGTGTTGTTTCCCCAAAGTAGATTGGATAGCAACTCTGACATTAAAGTTTGTAGGTAACCACTATGCCAAGTATGAGAAGAGATCAAATTTCCATACGGCCTGGTCACTGGAAACCTCAAGTTCCCTAGGAATTTTTTTTTTTTTTTTTACAAATTAGACAAAATTTATGATCAACTTTTAAATGCAAATAAGGTTCTAAAGAAAACTGGTTGTTTGCGATCTTCATTATATATCATGTCTACTAATGAAGGTTAAAAAAAAAACCCATTACAGTTTTCACAAATGTGTGTGTGTGTGTGTGTGTGTGTGTGTGTGTATACACTTCTAGTGGATATGGTAGCATCTAGTACTTGAAAATAGGCCAACTGTTCTGGTTTGGGACCAGAACAAGGGACCTCGATACTTCAGAGATTATGGTCACAGAATACTTAAAAATGGCTCAAGGGGAGCACTAAAAGTTTTTGGAGAATATAGATTATTCACCCGAATGTATCTTCACTAGAATATAAGCTCCACGAGAGGAGATGTGTGTCTGTTTTGCTCACAGCTGTATTCCCAGTACCGTATTCCCAGTACCTACAAAACTGCTGTGCATTGAATAATGGGCACTGGAATGAGTAATTTTTAAGAATCCTCTGTAACATGAACGATCATTTGCACATGATGTCACATATTCATGGGCTCACGGGATGATACCGCAGAGCAGAGACTGAGGAGATCTCACAATGGGCCATCCTTAGCATTTTTCAGAGGGACAACTAAGGCCCAGAGAGAACAATGCTTTGCACCAGGTCACACAGCTAGGCAGTAATCCAACCAGGATTAGAACTCTGGTCGCCTGACTCCCAGAGTTTTGTGTTCTGTGCACAGGCCTGCATTCCTCTCAATGACTTTGCAAATTACAACCCTATGATGTTGCCCCATGTACCCGGCTGGACTCCTTGATGGGTGTAGCTCAGGAGGGACAGCTATTTACATGATTATGTAAAGTGGAAGTGACAGGGAAAGTGACAACAACAAAGGTGTGGTTCTCAAATTCTTTGGACAGTTACACGGCCTACAGAAAGCAGGTCTTCTAAATCAGCGACAAGGAAAAACCGCTAAGGGGACCAGGGTTCCGGAAGAACCTGAACCCATCTGATTTTGATTAGCTGGGCTGGGCGAGTAAAAAAACAAAGCAGGAGTGGAGATGATGGACATCACCGCCTTCTAAATCCTCTTCCGTCTCTCCAGACCAGTGGGGCAGAGGGCCCTCCATGTGGACACACTCCCTGAGCTCCCTGTTTTTAGGAGTCCATATTAGAGGAGCTAAAATCTCTTCCTCCCCCTCTCCGGAATATTCTACAGGGCACGACTTTCCAAACCTGGCCGCTTCTCAAATGCGCCTGGGGGGAGCCGCTTAAAATGCAGATTGCTGGACCTCCCCCACCGTGGCTGCGATTAAGCCGGGAATCGGTGTTTTTGCTCAAGCGCATCAGGTGATTCTGATCCGCAACCAGGCTTAGAAAGCCTCATCCCTAAGGCCCTCCAAGCCTGCCCCCCTCCAACGGCTCAGCAGTCATCCACCCCCATTTCCCCTCTGGTTGGCTTTTCCTGAAATCCCCACACCCAGCACCCCTCACAGCCCTACCCCTTTTGTTTCCCAGGATCCTCCCACTTCTCCCTCCCTCCATTTTTAATTTTTTTTTTTTTTTTGGCTTCCAGTCCTTTCTCTCCCGCTACAGACTAAAATGCTGTATTACCTTCTCATCTCGCCACGTTCCCATTGTCCGCTACGTTCAGCCTCCTTCCGCCCTCCGTCAGCTGCACCCCCCCCCCCCCCCGGAGGCTCCCCGTTCACCTTCCAGCTTTTCGGTCGGCCACACACAGGACGCGCACGCACATACCAAACACATGCCACACACATACCTGACACATGCCACATTCCGGGCGCGCGCGCGCACGCACAGCCGCGCCTGGCAAGCCACGGCCACGGCCCACGCACTCACACATCACCCGCCGGCACGCACTCGGCTGCTACCTGCCGCCCATCCCACCTCCGCTCTCCTGCTCCCGCACCTTCACACACACGCCGCGGCGGCCTTCGCGTCTTCTCCCAGGCTGGACCTCCCCCCTCCGCTTCCCTCGAGACGCCCACGTTTCCCTTCTCCAGCCCGACACCGCCCCTCCTTCCAGGAACCCCCAAACCCCATGCCCTCGGAGCTCCCTCAACACTGCGCGCGGCCGTGCCCCCCCTTCCAGGCCGGCGAGCTCGCCCCCCACCCCCCCAGGCCCCCCCACCCCCGGCCCCGGGCGCTCCAGCCTTCTCTCCGCCCCCCCCACCCCCCATCCCGGCGCTGGCGGCGTCCCCCGCCGGCCGCAACCCTTCTAGAGCGCCCCTCGCCCGCTGCCGCCGGGGAGCCGCCATTCCTCCCCTCGGGGGCGCCCCGCTCCCCCTCGCCTCCCCCGGCCGGGGCCCCTTCTTTTGTCTCCGCGTCCCCTGGGCGGCCGCCGTTACCGGGCCCGTAGAACTTGCGGCCTTTGGTCACGTCGAACACCTTGCCGTTGATGGCCATGAGTATGCGCGGGTCCTGGACGCCGTCGAAGCGCCGCAGTTCGGCAGGGGTGAAGTCGCGCCGCTTAAGGCGGGGCAGCGGGGGCGGCTCGTCGTCGTCGCTATCGCTGCTGGCCGCCGGCTGGTCCCCGCGCACGATCTTGTACAGCAGGAAGACGCAGAGGCCGAGCAGCAGCAGGTTGAGCGGCGACGTGAAGATCTCGTGCAGCAGCCCGCCACCCTCCAGCTCGCTCGGGTCGGCGCCGGTGGCCGCCACATCCTCGGCAGCCATGATCTCTGGAGCAAAGGTTGGGCCGGGCTAGGGAGGGCTCCGGAACTGGCTGCTTCCTCCTCCCTCTCAGCGAGCTAGTGGCGCGCGGGCCTCAGCGGACAAGGACTAGCCGGCGGAGGAGGCGGGGCGGGGCGGGGCCGAGGCGGGCGGAGCCTCCGGGCCCCGCCTCCCCCGCTGCCCGCCCTGGGCGCCGTGACCCGTCCGGCTCCGGCCCGACCAGCTCCGGGCCCCCCCACCTGACCCCGGGACGGTCGCGCCCCTTCCCCCGGCCGGATCCCGCCGCCGCCCCTCCCGCCCCCGTGGAGGCGGCGGGAGCGGCACCCCCCCCGGCCCTACCTGCGAGGCGGTGGCCCCAGCCTCACGCCATCCCCGCGCCAGCCTCTAGCTGAGCGCGACGCGGCGCGCAGCCCTCCTCTGCACCCTCGCCGGCTCCTTGCACCGCGACCCGCTCCGAGAGCCTCGGCTTTGGCGAGCTCGGTTCGAGGCCCGCTCGGCCACCTGATGCGCGCCACACACGACTCCATTTCTCTTGCTTCAGCTTCTCCCTCGCCTTCCATTCTGAAGCTTCACCTTTCCCCGCCCATCCCCCGGGGACCGCGAGGCTCCCTTGGGGGACGGGAAGGAAACTCTCCTCGAGCTCCTCTTTCCACCTTGGAGGCCCAGACTACCCATTTCCACCTTGAGAACCCCCTTTTACTCTCCTTAATGACCCTTCTCCAGTCCTCCCCGCCAGAGGCTGTGGCGTGGACACCCCCGTGTAGCTCAAGTCAGCGCACAGGCCCCTGCCTGACAACTCTCCCAATATCTGGGGGAGACCGATCGGCTCGCCGGATGAAATTGGATTCATTCTCGGAAATCTAAACCCTTTCGCAATCACAGATTTGCTCAGTCCCAACGCATCAGCAAGCAGCCTTCTGTTGTTGCCTTTTTTTTTTTTTTTTTGGCTCAGAATAATGACTGAAGTTTCTTTGTTGGCAGAGTTGTTTTATTTGAACTCTGTCGAGCTACCCTTGGCAGTCTCAATAACCCTGTGCTGGAGCCCAGACGAAAGCGGGAGTTTGGAAAGATCCTAAGTTTGGTCCCTTCCTTTCCTGGGTATTTCCACCGGCTATTGATGGGCTAACCGTCTGCACGGGAGCAGGCCTTACGGAGGAAGGGCCGTCTCTACCCTTTAGAATCCTAATCCGGCCGCCCTCTTCAGTGTCACGGGGTGGGGGGAGGGGAGCGGAAGAAAGGATAGAAAGAAGGGGGGGGAAATAATTAAAACCAAGCCCTGCACACATCTGCAACCCAGAGCAGTACTTTTCCATCAAGAGTTCTGTTCGCTTGCACATAATTTACTCCCCCTCTCAACACGCAAGAGATTTGAGAGAATTGGCGTCTTACCTCAGAATTCTAAAAATTTCTGGCATCAACTGCTTCCATCCCTGCCCCCACCCCATCTTCTTAAATCCTTTAAAAGTACGTATGAGCGGAATAATCCTTAAATCGGGCCCACACATTTTTCCCCCCACAGATCTAAATTTAGGGTTAGCTGAAATGGCCCTCACAGATCTTTTGTCAAACCTCTTCCATGTAATCAAGGGAAAACAGGCTTAAACTGAGGGCCCAAGGCCGGAGTTACACTCTAATTATCTTTTGTTTTAAAAGTCTATGGCCAAGATATTTTTAAAAAGCAACAAACTTGTGAAATATATTTTCATCTAATGATAGAGAAAGGGTTAATACCTTGTAAGAGCTCATTTTAATTGATAAGAAAATCCAGAAGATGCTAGTCAATAAATGGGCAAAAATGGAAATAGGTAGTCCACAAAAGAGGGGCTACCAATGGTGAATAAGCATATGAGAAATGTTCAGTCTTACTGGCAATGAAAAATGGAGATACCGTTGTTGCATACCGCCTTCCCGTCAGAAAGATGCAACAACAAAAAAAGGATGATCTACAAGGCTGGCCCGAGAGTGATGAGACTCTTGTACACTGTTGAGAGTAGAAATTGATATAATCTTTGTCATTCATAGAAATACTTTCTATCCATTAATCCCACTTCTAGAAATCTACTTTTTGGTCCAGTTCTTTGACCTCTAGGAATCCATGCCAAGGAAACACTTAGAAATGCAAAGATTTCATTACTAAGATGCTTATCAGAAAAACTTTTTCTTTTTTTTTTAAGTAGTGAGCTCTATGCCCAACGTGGGGCTCGAACTCATAACCTCGAGATCCAGAGTTGCATGTTCTGACTGAGCCAGCCAGGTGCCCCAGAAAATCACTTTTAATATGAGAAAATTGGAAACAACCTAAATGTTAAACTTTAAGAAATAGCTAATTAATCCACTTGAAATATGACAAAACCACAAAATATTATTATGACATGCATGACATGGGAAAATGCTTATGTCTTAAGAGAGAAAAACAGGATACAAAACTCTGCAGTATGAAAACTCAACTATGTAAAAAAACATGCATTAAAAGGAAGCCTAAATGGAAACATGCTAAAATGTTAACTGTTGTGATTGTTAGTTTCTTTGTACTTTTCTACATTTTCTGCAATGAGCACATGTCACTTTTAGCCTCAGGAGGAAAAAAAAAATGATTTATTATTACTTTTGTGAAAAAAATGTAGAACGGTAATACATGCTCATTGTAACAAACTTAAACAATATGTAAGTGCATAAAAGAAAAAATGAAATTCATTCTCTCTCTCCCAGCTCCCCAGGCAATCTTTAAATGGGGCCCACACATTAGTAGGTTGGTTTATATTCTTGCAGACATGGGAAACACACACACACACACAGATTTTGTTTTACAAAATTGGGGAAATTTAAAAATTATAAATGGTTTACCAGGTTTTTGTTCTAATGAAGAGAGATACAAAGTAAAAACTAAGAATAACTCATTAGCTCCCACCCAGATAACACATGTTGAAATTTTTTTAAAGTCATATTTGTTTGTCATAAAATTCAAACTATGGAAAGACACAAAAGGTAAATTAAAGCCCTTCTCTTCAGCCCTGATTCTCTCTCCTCAAAAATAAGCACTATTGGAAGTGGGGGAAATGTCAAACACAGAAATACAATACTGTGTGATATCTCTTATATGTGGAATCTAAAAACAGACACTGAACTCAAAAAAACAGTGGAATGATGGTGACCAAGGGCTGGGGGTGGGGGAAGGGGAGAGATGTTGTTTAAGGGTGCATACTTACAACTAGTAGATAAATAAGTCCTGAAGAGCTAATGTACAGTACAGTGATTATAGACAACAAAACTGTATCTTAAACATTAAACTTGCTAAGAGACTGGATATTAATTGTGCCCACCACTAGAAGAAATGATAATTACATGATGAGACAGAGGTGTTAGCTAATGTTACAATAACAATTGTATTACAATATAAATGTATCAAATGTACACCTGAAACTTACACAATGCTGTATGTGATCTCACTTATGCTTTATTTTATCTTTTTTTTTAATTTGAGAGAATGGGGGGTGGAGAGCGGAGGGAGAGGGAGAGAGAGAATCTCAAGCAGACTCCCCGCTGAGTCTAGAGCCTGATGTGGAGCTCGAGCCCACAACCCTGAGATCATGATCTGAGCTGAAATCAAGAGTCAGCCACCTAACCCACTGAGCCACCCAGGCGCCACTATGTTTTATCTTTTTTTTTTTTTTAAGATTTTTTATTTATCCATTTGACAGAGAGAGGCACAGCGAGAGAGGGAACACAAGCAGGGGGAGTGGGAGAGGGAGAAGCAGGCTTCCCGCTGAGCAGGGAGCCCAATGCAGGGCTCGATCCCAGGACCCTGGGACCATGACCCGAGCCGAAGGCAGATGCCCAATGACTGAGCCACCCAGGCGCCCTATATTTTATCTTAATAAAAAGTGGGGGATATGCCTTTATGGAGGGCTGGGGAATTTCTAATTTTCTTCCCCCACACAGAGGGTAGAAAAGTTGTGCAACTTGAAACCCCAAGCAGTGATACAGCTTGAAAATATAAATGCTCTCAAAACATATTTGATATTGGGCGCCTGGGTGGCTCAGTTGGTTAAGCGACTGCCTTCGGCTCAGGTCATGATCCTGGAGTCCCTGGATCGAGTCCCGCATCGGGCTCCCTGCTCGGCAGGGAGTCTGCTTCTCCCTCTCCCGCTCCCCCCTCTCATGCTCTCTCTCTCATTCTCTCTCTCTCAAATAAATAAATAAAATCTTTAAAAAAAAAAACATATTTGATATTAAGGTGGGCTCTTAAATAACCCTGGGATGTTGAGATTGTTGAGGAAAAGCATCACCTCCACCTCCCCCCCCCCCCCCCGCCGCCCCGCCTCATTCTGGCTTATTGTTGGTGAAAAGGTCCAGAGTTCTCAAATTCTGTGGAAATTGGAAGGGAGCTCCTGACTAAAAAGCCCTCTCCAGAACATGAGAGTTGCGTTATATGTGCTCTTTGGCTTCAAATCAATTTCTAAAGCTTATGTACTAGACCTGAGGGCTACTTATTTCACAAGATATATATTAAGTCTGTTGATGTTTCCAAACTCCTGCCTCCTTTAAATTATTTTCAAAGGTTTTCAAAAGCTTTTAAAGAAAAATAGGACAATTGGTTGATTAGCTAGAAAATGTGTGGGAAGTAATTCAACTTCACTAGTAATCAAATCCAAAAGAACATAATAACAACGTACCACTTTTCATCATTCAAATTACTGGAGCATTCTGTTTTGCCTTTTGTTTCTTGAAGCTTTTTAAGAATGGTAATTCTTGGTGTTGGCAAGCATACAGCAAAGGCAAGCACTCTGACACAATGCTGGCAAGAGTGAAATTGCTAGAACGAAAGATTCGTTTTGTTCACCGGTGTATTTCAAGCCCCTAGACCATGTCTGCCTCAATAAAGTGGTAGGCACTCAATATTGTTGAACTAAATTATATTTTAAGTGAGTATAGACTTTCTAGAAAGCCCTTTTGGCAATATGCAGCAAGAGCCCATTATTCCTAACCTGTGACCAAGGAATTTAACTTCTAGAACTTTTTCTTAGGGAAGTGCTCAGAGATGTGAACAGAGGTTTGTATAGAAAAATCACAGGGGCGCCTGGGTGGCTCACTCGGTGAAGCGTCTGCCTAAGGCTCAGGTCATGATCTCGGGGTCCTGGGATGGAGCCCAAGTTGGGCTCCCTGCTCAGCCCGGGAGCCTGCTTCTCCCTCTCCTCCCTGCTTGTGCTCTCTCTTGCTATCTCTGTCTCTCTCTCTCAAATAAATAAATAAAATCTTAAAAAAAAAGCAGAAAGGAAAAATCACAAAACATGATAGATGGTAGCAAAAACTGGAAACCACCTAAGTGTTCAAAGATGTTCCCCATCTCACTCAGAGTAAAAGCCCAAAGGCCTTACAGCAGCTTACAAGGCCCCACAGGATCCACCCCCCCCCACCTTTACCTTTAGGACTTTAGCACCTCATTTTCCAATTCCTTCCCTGGTCACTCAACTTCCAGCCACAGTCATCTCCTTGCTGGCCCTGGAACAACCAGGCATGTTTCCAGTTCAGGGACTCTGTACTTGTGATTCCTTTTGCTGGAATGTTCTTGCCCAAATATCCTCATGGATCATTCCTTCACCGCTTTCACATTTTGAAACATCCTGCCCCACCTCTCCATCCCCCTTCTTGGCTTTATTTCTCTCCATCGCATTTACTGCTTCCTCATTTATAATATCCCTTACTCACTTTTTTGGTTATCTCCTTCAACTTGAATGTGAGCCACACAAGAAGAGAAATTTTATTTCTTTCTCTACTGTAGCCCCTGTACTTAAGATAGTGGCTGACGCATAGCAGGTGCTCAGTAAACATTTGTGGACTTGAATTGATTTGAAAATGGAAACCCACTATGTGAAACATACACGCACAGACAAGACACGAAGGAAATACACCTAATAGTTAATGACAATGGCGCTTCCGCCACCGCTGTGGCCGCCTCGTGGTTCCCGGGGCTCCCGGGGCGGCGGTGTCCCTGTCCACCTGTCTGCACCTGATGTCTGGAGGCCTTTGGAAGGCACGCTGCGCAACGACTCCAACGTGGAGCTGAGCCAGTACCGGGACCCGCCCTTCCGGGGTGACCATGAAGAACAGGAAAAATTACTGAAGAAGAGCTGCACGTTGTACGCTGGAAACCTTTCCTTTTGCACCACGGAAGGGCACACCTATGAACTCTTCAGCAAAAGTGGCGGCATAAAGAAAATCATGATGGGCCCGGATGTGGGTTCTGCTTTGGGGAGTCCCATTCAAGAGCAGATGCAGAAAATGCCATGAGGTATGGACATGGAACTTGACTGGGTGACCGGATCATTCGCACAGACGGGGATGCAGGCTTTAAGGAGGGCGGGCAGTATGGCCGTGGGCCATCTGGGGAGAGCCCCATCATGAAAACTCACTCCTTTGGCCTGTTGAACTTGTGGGGCACTACTCAGGGTCTGCAAAGCTGCCCACTTTTACCAGCCTTTTTTATTTTTTCAAGAAATCTCTACATTCAAGGTGGGGCTCGAACTCACAACCCCGATCAAGAGTGGCTAGATCCAGGGACTAAGCCAGCTGGGCACCCCCACCATGCTTTGTTCAAGGTCTCTACTGAGCTGGAAGCCTTTTCATGGTTTTCCTATTAAGGGACAGAATCCAAAAGAAAGCCTTTAATTCTATAGTCTTAGAATCTTGGCCATTTGTCAGGTTACCAGAATGATTTTATGTTACCAGGTTGCGTTCGATGGCAACAGATTTTTTTTAAAGATTTATTTATTTATTTATTTATTTGAGAGAGAGAATGAGATAGAGAGAGCATGAGAGGGGGGAGGGTCAGAGGGAGAAGCAGACTCCCCGCTGAGCAGGGAGCCCGATGCGGGACTCGATCCCGGGACTCCAGGATCATGACCTGAGCTGAAGGCAGTTGCTTAACCAACTGAGCCACCCAGGCACCCCGATGGCAACAGATTTGATCTCTGATGTTGATCTATCAGCCCCTAAACACCACACTTCTTCCAGGAAGATGGAAAATTTAAAAAAATTGATAGTAGATTCATGGTCTACATTGGGGCCTGGAGTTATTATGTAAACATTTTTAAGTGTGCAGAAGATAAAATGTAATAAATGGGGTTTTGCTGTGTTGTACAGCTTTGCTCTAAATTAGTAGCTCTTTGACAGCTGACTTTGCTTTCTGTGTTGAGTTCTCATCTCTAAAGGCAAACTCAGGAGTCAAGGGAACTTCCTAATTTGTTGGGGCAAAAGTAAGGCTTAGACTGTCCCAGGGGAGACTGCCAGCTTATGTGCTTTATGTATTAGGACTTGAAAAGTATTGACTGTACGCATTTTTCAAAAGATGTGTTTTACTTAAAGCTACCAGAAAAGGGTTTATGCATCACACTGATGCATTTTCATAGTGATCTTAGGAATGGACTGGGTTTCAAAAGAGCTTGAAGATCAAGAGAACACTTAACCAGGACAATCCGAATTGCTTCCCTCAGGAAATGTGTGTCGGCCAGTTCTCATATTGAGGTTTGTCCACCCCCCCCATTCTGCTTACTGAGTTTCAGAGCCTTGTTAGTGAGCTGATGGCCTCTACAGAGAAGGGGGTCTACAAAATTTATTTTGCCTTTGTAAAGCATGAGGTGATTTCTCTAATATATGTGAACTCTTATTCACTTAAACTGTTTGCCTAATACAATTTTCCCTGACATAAGTGTAATTTTTTCATCTAGCAGCAGAGCATCTCCTAACTCCCACTAGAGTCTGTGGAAGTTGGGGCTGAAGTATCTCGATGTGAGCACCTTTCCCATTATGGGAAGAATAGGTTCTCTCATTAAGTTCAAGCTGAATATTTGGATTTTTAAAAGCTGTGTCTAGTTGTATGTGTTTAGGTAAGAACCATTTGCAGATGTTTAATGAGGACGTATCCTTCATTTTAAAAATTTCTTTTACACTGTAGTTTGAATGAATGTATTTTATAATTTTGTAGTAAAACGTAACTCAGATTTCTATAGGCCTTAACACAAACAGTGGTTCCTGCTTAAATTGTTGGACTGAGTTATCATTGTCTCTGCCATTACTTCACCTAGAAAGAGGGACATTGGAACTCTTAAAAAGAAAAAGTTAATGGAGGTCCTGGGTGGCTCAGTCGTTAAGCGTCTGCCTTCAGCTCAGGTCATGATCCCAGAGTCCTGGGATCAAGCCCCGCATCGGGCTCCCTGCTCCACAGGATGCCTGCTTCTCCCTCTCCCACTCCCTCTGCTTGTGTTCCCTGTCTCGCTATGTCTCTGTCAAATAAATAAATAAAATCTTTAAAAAAAAACTTAAAAAAATAAAAAAAATAAGAAGTTAATGACATCTAGTATGTTAACTACAGTGGAATTAAAATTTTAAAAAAGTTAATGACAACTATTTCTGGGTTGTGAGATTATGGATAATTTTGCTTCCTTTTTTGTACAGTGAGCATAAATTACTTTTATTATTGTAAAAAGTAATACAAAGTTCAAACAATGAAAAGGATAAAACCCAAAACTTCAAAATTGCCAACCATGTCTTACATAGTAGAAATATATGGATTCTAAAACAACCAGCCAACCGAGCGTATGGATTCTACATTTTCAATTTCAGAGGTTACAGTAGGCAGCACTTGGTGCTGAGATTTTAAAGAGACCCAAAAGGGGCCTGTCCATCTATATTCATTTGACCTTGCGGACCTCTTGAGACCCTGCCCCGTGCTAGGCTCTGTGGTAGATGTTAAGAATGCAAAGTCTTTGCCCGTCAAGGAAGGACCTCACTGTCTAGCAACAGAAGACAGTCAGTCAAAAGGTCATAGATGCTGTGATCATGGTCTGCGCACGATAAGGAGGAGGTAGAGAAAGGAGGGATGGAAGGTCTGATCTAGGAAGATTTCACACAGGAGGTGACTCTGGGCTGAGCCTTAAAAATGTTCACCAAGTGGACAAGGAAGGAATGAGTTTTCTAGGGAAACCAGTGGTTCTCAAACTTCAGTGAGGATCAGAATAATCTGGAGCGGGGGGAGGGTACTTATTAAAAAGTCTATTCCTAGGGTCGGCCCCCAAAGATTCTGATCCAGTAGGTCTAAGGTAAAGCCTGAGAATCTTCATCTTTAGTAATAGCTAACATCGTTGGAGCACTTCCTAGGCAATGTTCTAAGCCCTTTGTATGGAATGACTCATGTCCTCTTTTTTATTGCAATATATTTGACGTGTAATATTGTGTAAATTTCAGGTGATACATTTATATATTGCAATATGATTGCCATGTAGTGATAATTAGCGCCTCAGGCACATTACATCATTAGCATTTCTTTTTAGTGGTTGGATAACTCATGTACTCTTCATAAAACGCTGTGAGGCAGGTAGTTTGTGGGGCAAACTCTGTGGGGCCACCTCAGTGTCAGAGCTCCCTGTGGGATCGACTGAGGCTGTGTTGTGACTGCTCTCTGGATCCTGCTTCCTTGCCTTACCCTTCAGGTGTAGATCCCAAGAGCACCCTCCAATCAACTTCTGATAAACTAACTCTCCATCGTAGAGTCTGTTTTCCTAGGGAACCTGACCGAAGACTCTAACCTTCCGTGATCTGGCCTCAGCCTGCCTATCTAGCTTGATTTTTTTCTACTTCCTTCTTATCTTACCTTCAACAACTATACGAAAACTAGGAGTGATGTGGCCAACGTCACAGCTAAGGCGTATTGAGTGCTACAAACACTTTCCATATATTAACTCATTTATCTCTCATGAGTTAGGTTCTATTATCATCCTCTTTCTATAGATGAGGAAACTGTTACACAGAGAGGTTAAGTTATTTGCCCAAAGTCACACAGTTAGTAAGAGGCAGAGCTGGGATTTAAACCCAAAAGTCTGGCTCCGGAGTCCAGGCTTTACATGAGATCATTTTTCTTTGTAGAAGTATTATGCTGGTAGGAACCTTGAGGATGCATTGGACGGATGGGTACTGGAGCAGGGACGCCAATGAGGATCCTTCCTCCGGAGGAAATGGGGACGTGAATCAAGGCTGTGATAGTGAGGACATAAACACAGGGATGAATGTGACATATGCCAAGGAGTTGGATGCAAGAGGGCTTAGGATTCCTCCTCTACTTCTCCTTTTCCCTCTACAACAATAATTTGCCCCAAGCCCTTGTTTGGGTGAGTGGGTAGATGGTGTGTCATCCACCGAGAGGGGGTATACAGGGGAAAGAGCAAACTTGCAGAAAGGACCTTGCATTCAGATGGGGGTTGTGTCTTAAAGTGTGATTCATGGATCAGCAGTGTAGGCATCAGCTGGGAGCTTGTTAGAAATGCCCCATCTTTGGGGCGCCTGGGTGGCTCAGTCAGTTAAGCGTCTGCCTTGGGCTCAGGTCATGATCCTGGGGTCCTGGGATCAAGCCCTGCATCGTAGGGCTCCCTGCTCAGCTGGGGGCGGGGAGCCTGCTTCACCTTCTCCCTCTGCCCTTCCCCACCCCTGCACCCCAGCTCGTGCTCACTCACTCTCCTTGTGCTCTCTCTCTCTCTCTCAAATAAATAAATAAATAAATAAATAAAGGAAATGCCCCGTCTCGGGCAATATCCCAGAACTACTGAATCAGAGTCTCTAATTTTAACAAGACGCCCACATGAGTCACATGCACATTACTGTTTAAAAAGCACAGGCATAAGGAAGATCTTGGTGGAGATATCCAGTAATGTGTCCAGTTGGATCTTTGGGTTTGGAGCTGAGGCTAGACGTGTGCAATGGAGAGGTAAAGAGAGGAGAACCCAGCCTGCGAGCAGATCACCAGGGAGAATGTACACGGCAGAGGTCTCGCCAAGGCTCATTGTACACTGTGCTAAACCAAGGTTGAAACTTGTTGGCCCTGGTGATTAGCACTGTCTCGAATGCATGTTTATTTGACCTTCACACTGTGTTAATTTTTAAAACACTAAATGTAAACATTTTAAAATATTAAATGTAAACACCAAAAGATTTTTACGTAAACCCGTATTTCCTACTTCTTGTGAAGAGTCAGACAATCTGCAGTCAGATCCCTCTGTGGCAGCAACCGGCCGGAGCTGACTGGCAGCTTGCCTCCACTTTTCGTTTTACTGTACCCCCCCCCACGCTGAGACCAAATATCAGTTGTCTTTTATCATAGTTGCTCTGTTTTTATTAATAGTGAAGAAGAGAATCAAATGTTTTTTGTACTCATGACTCTATCAAAAATGAAGAGAAGAGGGTTACTGTTTCCTTTTTTTTTTTAAAGATTTTATTTATTTATTTATTTGTCAGAGAGAGAGAGCACGAGCAGGGGGAGCGGCAGAGGGAGAGGGAGAAGGAGGCTCCCCGCTGAGCAGGACTCGATCTCCCAGGACCCTGGGATCATGACCTGAGCGGAAGGCAGACGCTTAACCGACTGAGCCACCCGGGTGCCCTGAGGGTTACTGTTTCTTTAAAAAGGTGGGGGGAGGTATATTTCTTTGTGAATTGCAGCACGTACGCATCATCCTCCCATTACGCATTCATATTGTTTGCCAGGCATCTATAGGGGGTTAGTGGGTTGTGGAGAGAAAAAGAGGGCCAGGATCCAGTCTCGGGGAAGATTACCATCGTAGGGATAGGGAGAGAAAGAGGAACCCACCAAAGAGATTGAGAACAACAACTGGGAGAATTCGGTCAGACCAAAGCAAAGAGAGGAGAGGTTCACAATGTTGAGCACTGCTGAGTCAGCAAGGAGTCAGACTAAGGAGTAAGTTGGCCAAGGCCACTAACAAACCCCGGGTTACCTAAGCCAGAGTCCTTTTAATGTTGCATCAGGAGGGAGGAAGCCTGGTTCCAGTGGCTGTGAGGGTCGGGGAGATCTAGCTCTCAAACAGTAAGCTTTAGAAGCTTGCCTCCAAGGAGCGGGATGGAAGACAGGAAAGTTGGCTTTCTTGGTTTGATTTTTTTTCCTAAAGCATAATAGACTTAGGCCAGCGGTGCCCATGGCCAGTCAGCCGATGCTCAGAGGCTGAAAATACAGGAGGGGGAGGGATATTCACCAACCTTGTGGCAGGAAGTGAGACAGGAGACCTTGAAATCAAAAGGACAGGCACAGGGATGTGCGTTGTCCTTTAAGAGGGGAGGAAGAGATGTGGGGACCTCAAGGTTGAAGGAATTTTCACCTGATAGCCTCAGTGTTTTCCCTGAAGTAGGAGGGCAAGGTTAACTGCTGGGGGAGTTGAGGGGGGAGGGGGAGGGAAAGAGCAGGGACTTGAGTGCTGGCCAAGGTTAATATTTTCTCCATTCCCTCCATAGGGGCTTTTAGAGACAGGAAGAAACAGAAGAAATACAGGCACTATGTTGCCTAGGAAACTCAGTGGTTTGCTAAAGCAATAGTAGGGTTGTTTTTAATCCGATTAACCCATTCCTATCCATTGTCACATAAAAGAGGAATGGTGAATAGGGGCGGAAACACAATCCGACATCACAGGGGACACAGAGGCATCCCTCTGTAGCTAGGGAAAATATGGGGGCATGAGTAGCCCTGGGACAAGAGACTTAAATAAGATGGGAGGAATCATCAAATCAGTGACAGGTATAGGATATCAAAGACAAATTTCCCCTATCTCCTTTTGCTTGTGTGTAAACACACACACACACACACACACACACACACACACACACAGAGGCTGCATACCTCAGCATGTATATACCTGTGATCCTACTATCCCACCTAGAAATATCTAGGGTTAAACTTTGGGAATTATTCCTTCTTTTACTTTTTGTGCATGGCAGGATAATCTCATTAATTGTGGCTTTGCTAAATAAAATTGATTTTTCTCTCCCTTACTCAATCTTGCCACAAAAGGTGGCCAGGGCTGGTGACAAGGCAGTCTGGACTTGAATTGCCTGAGGACTTGAATTCAATACTTGAATTGCCAAAGAGGACTTGGTTTCCATACAGTCACGGTTAGGGAGAGCTTGCAGCTGGATTGTCTGAGATTGGCAGCCTCTCAGGGTGGAAGGACTGGTGTGTGGGCCAGCCCTGGCCAGTGCTTGATCCCCTAACTCTGAGCACATATTAGGGAGGGGGGCAGAGTCCCAGAGTGTCTGGGATCTACGCCCTGGGCCCTTCCGCCCTCTAGAAGCCCAGAACAGGAGGTGTATACATTCTACTGAGGGAGCTTTTTCCTCCAGACTCAGTTGTCCCCCCTCAAGTTCATCATTCTTGGTGACTTTAACATCCACGTGGATGACCCATCCCATACCCTGGTCTTCTACTTCCTTGATGTTCTTCAACTCCAACCAGCTTTTCCATCTAGTCTCCATTGGCCACCTTCCCTCTTGGTCACATATTAGACCTTTTCAAAACCTAACCCTGGTGAAACTCAACTGTCCCCCTATTCCCTAACTACACATAAACTGCTGAACATGGTAGCGGGGAGCACAGCACCCCACTGGCTGGTCTCAGTTGAAAAAAATTATTTTTTTTTTGAAACGAAGAAGTAAAACTTTTTTTTCATTGATTCCATGCTCATTTATACAGGAAATCCAGTGGATTCTACAAAGAAGCTACTAGAACTAATGAGTGAGTTTAGCAAGGTTGAAGGATACAAGATTGACACAGAAGTATCAATTTTAGTTCTAGATAATAGCAATGAACAATGAGAAATTGAAATGAAAAAGATGCCAGTAGCATCAAAAATATGAAAGATTTAGGGACAAAGAGGTGTACATGATGTATGATTCCATTGATATAAATCTCCAGAAAATGCGATCTAATCTATGGTGACAGAAAACAGATCAGTGGTGACCTGGGAACAGGGGATGGGGAAGGACTCACTTGAAACTTTCTGAGCGTAATTCACCAACGGACAATGCAGTCCAACAGTGATACCACATTGTCACAGTCCATCCTTCCTCCCTCTCTCACGCTTTATCACACCACCCCCCTGCTTTGCAGACCTCCAATATGCCCTCTCTGTTTTCATTCACAACTGATGAACTTGCATTTTATTTCATTAGGAAAATAGAAGAAACTAGGTGGAAACTCCCTTATCCTCCCGCCACCAAACGCACCGCCCTCTCTGGGTGTCTATGTTCTCTGTCTTCCTTCTTGGTGCAATGCAGAGAATGTCCTTCCTCCTGTCAATGGCGTCCCCCTTGGGCTCTGCATCCATTTGCTTTGTGTACCGTCAAGACCTTGGCGCCCACAGTTATCTGTCCTCTCTCCTGCATGTTAATATCATCCTGTCTGCTTGATCATGCCAGTGTGCAACAGACATGCTCTGGTGTTTCTTCTCTTTTAACGTGACCCCCCCACCTCCGACCCCAGATCTTCCTTCGAGCTACTGCTCCATTTATCTGATTCCTTTATGGCCATACATCTCAGAAGGTTTGTCTATCTGCACGCACTCTCTGCGTCCTTGACTTCCTCTCCTCCACACGCTCCATGCGGCTTTGCCCCGCCTATGTTCCCAATCCCAGAGACATTTTTGTAACCTTGTCTTTGTTTCTCAACAGCATTTGACACAGTTCATCAGTGCACCTTGAGTTACTTTCCTTATTGGGTTTCTGGGATACATATTCTGATTTTTTTTTTTTTCTTTTTCTCACTGGCTACTCCTTCTCAACTTGGTTTCCCATTCTTACCTCTTTTGTCAGACTTTTAAGTGTTGGGGTGCCCCGGGCATGTCCCGGGCCAATACCTGTTCCCATTCTCCAGCTAGGTGATTTCATCTGTTCTTATGGCTTAAAATGTTATTCATATGCTTATGACTCATATATTTAAACTATTCACCCTTGACCTACGCCTAGATTTTAGACTCCTATGTATGATTAGACACACCCAATGTCAGAAGGCGTTAGCATCTTTATGTGTCCCAGACAGACCTTCTTATTTCATCCCTGTATTAGTGTTCAGTGGTAAGAAACAGAAATCGTTTAGTACTTTTGAAAAAGGAACTTAACTCAAGGAATTAAGTGCTTACAAAATCACTGGAAAAACTGGAGGAGCAAGACTTCAAGAATGACTCCCAGGGCTCTACCACTCAATAGACCCATCAGGGGTGCTGTGACCTCTGCCCCAATCAGGGAAGTGGGCCATCTGGAAGCTTCTATAAGGATCGTCCATTTCAAGAATATATCACCATAGCTGCAATCCGTGGAAGCTGAATGACTTCCACTGCCCCATAAACTGCTTCCCAACATTCATGAAACCTTTGCAGAGATAGAGGAACATGGAGTTGGGTGGCCACTGTTATTGCAACTGTCTTTTAACCACCACTTCTCTCTCTCCTCAAATGTGCGCGCATGCGTGCGCACACACACATACTCACCAGCTAATACATAACACTTTGTATGTGCAAGGCACTATTCTAAGTTCTGTTGTTATATTATCTCCATTTTACAGACGAGTAAACTGAGATAAAGGTTCGGTAAGTTGCCAAAGATGATACAGCTAGTGAGTTGTACATGTGGTTATCTGCCCTGCTTTTATTTGTGAACATTCCTTTGTCAGTTTCTCTTGCCCGGGGAAACATTCTCTCAATAGACCTTGGTGCCCACAGCTGTTTTACCCCCCATGTTAATACCATCCTCTCTACTTGAGCAATTTTAGTTATGTCTAAAATTCTTCATAAGCATAATTTTAAGGACTGCATAATACCACCATGTGCATTAGCCAACCATAATTTATTTAATCATTTCCTTATTTGCATATTTAAGCTTATTTCCATTTTTTTTTTTTTTTTTTTACGAACGATAACTGCAACGAGTGCTATGTATACAAGTTACTGCTTATTTCTGATTATTTCTTTAGGACAAACTCCTTAAAATTTAACTCCTAGGTCAAAGGCTACAGTGATTTATAAAAATAGAATTATTGGGTCAGAGGTTGTGAATATTTTTTTAACATTTTTTTTAAAAGATTTTATTTATTTATTTGACAGAGAGAGAAACAGCGAGAGAGGGAACACAAGCAGGGGGAGTGGGAGAGGGAGAAGCAGGCTTCCCGCTGAGCAGGGAGCCCGACGCGGGGTTCGATCCCAGGACCCTGGGATCATGACCTGAACTGAAGGCAGATGCTTAACGACTGAGCCAGCCGGGTGCCCCACTTTTTTAAAACATTTTTTGATTTAAATTCAATTAATTAACATATAATGTATTATTGGTTTCAGAGGTAGAGGTCAGTGATTCATCAGTCTTATGTAACACCCAGTGCTCATTACATCCTGTGCCCTTCTTAACGTCCATCACCCAGTTACCCCATTCCCCCACCCACTTCCCTCCGGCAACCTTCAGTTTGTTTCCTATGATTAAGAGTCTCTTATGGTTTGTCTCCCTCTCTGGTTCTGTCTTGTTTTATTTTTTCCTCTCTTCCCCTATGATCCTCTGTTTTGTTTCTTAAATTCCTCATATCAGTAAGATCATATGATAATTGTCTTTCTCTGATTGACTTATTTTGCTTAGCATAATACCCTCTAGTTCCATCCATATTGTTGCAAACAGAGGTTGTGAATATTTTTAAGGCACTTGGTGTGATGGTTGATTTTTATGTGTGAAGCTGACGGGGCCACAGGGTGCCCAGATTTTTTTTCTCTTTTTTAATTAAATGTTTTATTTTAATTCCAGTATAGTTAACATACAGTGTTATATTAATTTCAGGTGTACAGTGTAGTGATTCAACAATTCCATACATCATTACTCAGTGCTCATCAAGATGAGTGTACTCTTTTTTTTTTTAAGATTTTATTTATTTATTTGACAGAGACACAGCGAGAAAGGGAACACAAGCAGGGAGAGTGGGAGAGGGAGAAGCAGGCTTCCCGTGGAGCAGGGAGCCCGATGCGGGGCTCGATCCCAGGGCCCCGGGATCATGACCTGAACCAAAGGCAGACGCTTAACCGACTGAGCCACCCAGGTGCCCCAGGATGAGTGTACTCTTAATCCCCATCACCTATTTCTTCCATCCCGCACCCACCTACCCTCTGGTAACCATCTGTTTGTTCTCTAGAGTTAAGAGTCTGTTTCTCGGTTTGTCTCTCTCTCTTTTCCCCCACTTTGCTTGTGTGTTTTGTTTCTTAAATTCCACATGTGAGTGAAATCATATGGTATTTGTCTTTCTCTGACTGACTTATTTCGCTTAGCATAATACTCTGTAGCTGCGTCCATGGCAAGAGTTCATTCTTTTTTAATGGCTGCGTAATATTCCACTGTATATGTATATACACCACATCTTCTTTATCCATTCCTCTATGGATGGACACTTGAATTGCTTCCATAATTTGGCTATTGTAGATAATGCTGCAATAAATATAGGGGTGCATGTATCCGTTTGAATTAGTGTTTTTGTATTTTTGGGGTAAATACCCAGTAGCGCGATTACTGGATCATAGAGTAGTTCTATTTTTAACTTTTTGAGGAACCTCCATACTGTTTTCCACAGTGGCTGCACCAGCCTGCATTCCCGTGAGGTACCCAAATGAAACATTATTTCTGGGTGTGTCTGTGAGGGTGTTTCTAGATGAGATCAGTATTTGAATCCGTGGACTCGCCATCTCCCTGCCTGCTTGCTGGAGCTGGGGCATTGGTATCTTCCTGCCCCTGGACTGGGATTTACACCATCAGCGCTCTAGGTTCTCAGGCCTTCGGACTCTGCCTGGGATTACACTTTTGGCTGTCCTGGGTTTCCAGCTTGCCGATGGCAGACTGTGGGACTTCAGCCTCCATAATTGTGTGAGCCAATTCCTACAATAAATCTCCTTTTACATATTTCTCCTACTGGTTCTGTTTCCCTGGAAACCCCTGACTAATACACTGTTACTAACAAAACCGGCAATGTGGGAGAGTATTCTTCTCCCTGCGCCCTCCTCACCTAAACTAGGCATGATTGTCTTTTCAGGTTTTTGCTTTAAGTATGTCCCATGCAATATTTGCATACTTATACTAAAAAAAAAAATTCAGGGGCGCCTGGCTGGCTCAGTCGGTAGAGCATGCAACTCTTGATCTCGGGGTTGTGAGTTCGAGCCCCGTGTTGGGGTGTAGAGATTACTTAAAAATAAAATCTTTAAAAAAAGCATTCATTTCCCCCTGAAATTGGCATTTAACTGGATGTCCTGCATTTTATCTGGTAACCCTCCTTGAGGGGATATCCGAACCCTCTTTTATTATTTTTTGAAGATTTAAAAAAAATTTTAAGTAATCTCTACACCCAACTTGGGGCTGGAACTTACAACCCCGAGCTCTACCAACCGAGCCAGCCAGATGCCCCTAAACCTTCTTTTTTTGAGGCAATCCTTCACTGTGAATCTGTGAGGCAAGGCCTCACCTCCCACCATGAAAACCAAGGGAAGCACATAGTGTGTCTTCACACGCCCTGGGCACTTAGGGCACCACTAGGGGACCCAGGGTCTCACCAAAGACTTTGAGTCTTGAGAGACTTATACAGCAAGTGGCCGTGTTTGAATTCATTCATAGGACCTGCATCTAGCAGAGGCCCCAACAGTGTCAGATCAGCTGGGTCCAGAGGCAGCGGTGATTTCTGGTGGTGGTATCTAGAAATGGTAGAGGTAGCCCTTTGCTGGTAGTGACATACTAACCAAGCCAGTCCTATGGCATGACCTTCCCTGGGGTCCCCCCTGCTCAGCCTCCCTTGCTTCCTATCCATTTCCCTAGGCTGGTTCATCTGCCTTCCTGTTGATTCTGTGAAAGGCTCAATAATCTGCTTAATTCAGCCCGAGTCAGTTTTTCTGTTGTTTGTAATCAAGAACATTGACTGTTATAAATACAAGCCCAGAGAGACTAGAGAAGAGTTGAAATCAGAAGATATTTCCAAAAAAATATTTGTATCCCTAAAAATGGTTCTTATTACTTTCTAAAAGATATTCTCTTGGGGTGCCTGAGTGGTTCAGTCGGTAGAGCGTGCAACTCTTGATCTCCAGGTCGTGAGTTCAAGCCCCACGCTGGGCATAGAGCTTACTTAAAAAAATAAATAAAATGTTGTCACAAGTAAAAAAAAAAAAAAAAAAAAATATATGTATATATATATATATATATATATATATATATATATATGTATATGGACACCTGGGTGGCTTAGTCTGTTAAGTCTCTGACTCTTGATCTTAGCTCAGGTCTTGATCTCAGGGTTGTGAGTTCCAGCCCCGGGCTGGGCTCCAGCTGGGCTTGGACCCTACTTTAAAAAAAAAAAAAAGAAAAAAAAGATACACTCCCAAGCAAATGATTGTTGCTTGGATAGATTTGGAATTTCCCCAAACAAGCACTAGATGGTGCTATAGGGTAGCATAGACCGAGTGAGGAGGTTGAAGACTATATCCACCCCCAAGGGCACCGTCAACAAGAATAGCTAATGTTAGTTGAGTGCCTAATATGTACCAGAAACTTCTGTCTTATAGCACGAACTCATTCCTTCCAACCAATAAAGCAGGTACTTTCTTTACCCGTATTTTGCCGAAGAAACTGAAGCATGTTCAGGTTAGGTAACTTGTCTAAGATCAGAAAAATTAGTGATGAAGGTAAGATTTGAACTCAAGAAGTCTGGCCCCAGAGCCTGTCTTAAACCATATGCTTTACTACCTCTCATAATTCTGCTATAGCTACCATTTACCCATCGCTTACTCTGAGCCAGGTTCTGAGCCAGGCATTTTGCATAATGAGATCATCATCACCATTTTACAGATGAGGGAACTGAGGCCCAGAGAGGCTAAGTCACTCGTTCATGTTCCACAGACAGAAACAAGTCCAAGAGCATTTGTAAGTGTAATTCCATCATGGTACCAATAGAAGTAAATTAAATAAAAATAATATTTGCCGCTTGAGGGAGTAATTCTACTTTGGAGAGAGGGAAAAATAGACTTTGAAACTGGTTGGCATGGTAAGCTATTCCTTTTCAGTTCAGCTTTTCAGACAAGTGTGGCCGAAATATCCTCCCTCTTTAGATCCCTCCCTCTACAAGCTAAAGACGGCGTGAACTCTCACGGCGTAATTGGAGCCTGGTTCATTTCGTCTCTTGCGTTGTTCATTATGAGGATGTTGTCTGAGGATCCAAGCAGGGGAATTAGGCAGCCCCCAAATGGTGTGACTTAGGTGGGCTCCGGGGAGGAACCAGCCTTCCTGACAAAATGATGGTCGTATTTATCTGAAGGAGTAACCAATATAAAGAGCTAAGAAACTTTGAGTCAGAGGACTAATGTTATCAAAATATATTACAAAACCACAGCGTTTAAAACAGTATGATAGTTCCAGCAACAAGATAAAACCTAGAGAAATAGGCCCGTAGGACTGAGTTTCTCAGAAATGCCCATGCTGCCTCTCAGTCCCTCTTAGCACCGGTCTTCAGTCCTGCCTTGGGAGCCGGAGCCTGGGTGTTTGGGGACATCTTGCTCAGTCATAGGATTCTTTCCCATGGGCTTGATTTTGCCCTGAGTAGTTGGACAAAACTCTGTGCGGTCCCAGGGAGTAAAGCTGTTCCTCACCAAGGCACGGAGCTCTGTGCGTGGACCTGTTTGCTTCCACACAGCTGGGCCTGGCTTGTACCCCTTGGAGCCTGAAGCTTTTCAGTGCTCCCAGGAGGCGGCATCCGAGAAAGACATCCTGAATTTAAGTGGCTTGACACCCTTCTCCAGGGAAGCCCTGTGAACCTGAGCCAAAGGGCTGGTGTGCACTTGTTTACCCTGTAAGCAAGAGTAGAAGAATATCTAATGTATAGTGGAAGCTTGTACAGAACAAATACTAGTTTTTTTGTTTTCAAAGATTTTATTTATTTTCTGACAGAGAGACAGTGAGAGAGGGAACACAAGCAGGGGGAGTGGGAGAGGGAGAAGCAGGCTTTTCTGCTGAGCAGGGAGCCCGATGCGGGGCTCGATCCCAGGACCCCGGGATCATGACCTGAGCCGAAGGCAGACGCTTCACCGACTGAGCCACCCAGGTACCCCAACAAACACTAGTTTTGAGAAACAGAAAGACAGTATAATAGTGGTGCAAGATGAGACAAATTAATAGAACAGATTGGACAGCCTAGAAAATAAACAAAATAAAAATATGTGCATATGTACATATGTATACGTAAATATACAGGAATTTATAAGGTAAAGGAAAGATCACAAATCAACGGGAAAGGGAAAGATTATTGAATAAACAGTGGTAGAATGATTTACGATCTGAGAAAAATAATCACATCCTACACTGAACTAAATTCTTCATGTATAAAAGATACATTTTTAAAAGGAAAAAATGAGGGGTTATCCATCTAATTGCTGGATGGGAAAGTGATTTCTAGGCAGACATGTTAGAAGAGATCATTAAGGAAGAAATTAATTGGTATGCTTACAGAAAAACGAAGCCTTCTGGACCCTAAGAAACAGCATAAACAAAATTAAAGGCAAGCCCCCCCGAAAATTCTTACAATAAGTATTGAAGATAATTGATTAAAGAGATGATGTACCTCAATAGGAAAGACACTGGGGTGCCTGGATGGCTCGGTCAGAAAACTGTGCAACTCTTGATCTTGGGTCATGAGTTTGAGTCCCATGTTTGGTGTAAAGATTACTTAAATAAATAAATACACTTAAAAATTAAAAAAAAATAGGAAAGACACTAAGAGAGCAAAAGACAAATGGACAAAGAACTGAACAGATGAATCACATATGAAGAAATACAAATGTGTAATGAAATAGTATCAAACTTTGATGTCACTCGAAATTTCAAAATGACAGCTAAAACTAAGGTAGCATATTTCACCTGTCAAATCAGCAAAGATATTCTAAAAATCATAAGCCCCAACATTATAAAGCACTCTTATGTGTTGAAGAATAAAACAAATGGGTCTGGCCTTTCTGGATAGCAATTTGGCCCAGATGCTTCAAGAGCCGTCTTTTGTCCAGGAAATTCCATGTCTAGGAATTTATTTTAAGGAAATAGTAATACAGATAGAGATTTTTGTACAAAAACATTCATTTCAGCCCTGGGAATAACCTGAGCAGAACCATTAGGAGTATGGTTAAATAAATCATGGGATGGCCATACAATAGCATATTATACAGCTATCAAAAATGATATTTACAAAGGACTTTTAATGGCACAATGAAATGTACGATAATAAACCAGAGAATCCAGATGAAATGGACACATTCCCAGAAACACACATATTACCAAATTGACTCAAAAAGAAACAGAAAAGTTGAACAGACCTATACCAAGTAAAGAGATTTAATCAATAATTAAAAACTTCCCCTTGTCACCCAGGCCACTCCTACTCTAGGTCTGCATCTTTTATTTTATTTATTTATTTATTTTTTTAAGATTTTATTCATTTATTTGCCGGAGAGAGAGTGAGAGTACAAGCAGGGGGAGCAGCAAGCAGAGGGAGAAGTAGGCTCCCCGCTGAGCAAGGATCCCGATGCAGGACTCTATCCCAGGACCCTGGGATCATGACCTGAGCCGAAGGCAGACACTTAACCAACTGAGCCACCCAAGCATCCCTAGGTCTGTATCTTTTATAAAGAAAAGTCATTTTTCAAAGAAACAAAAACTATAAGTAGTTTGAGGTTCAGGCTCTGGACCAAGGAAACACTGGAGGTAGAAAAGGTTTGTCTTCACCTCCCTCTTTATAAGCTTTTTTTTTTTTTAGAGAGAGAGTGAGTGCAAGTGTGCAAGGAGGGGGGAAGGGGCAGAGGGAGAGGGAGACAGAATCCTAAGCAGGCTCCCCGCTGAGCACAGAGCCCAACGTGGGGCTTGATCCCACAACCCCGAGATCATGACCTGAACTGAAATCAAGAGTCAGATGCTTAACTGACTGAGCCACGCAGGTGCCCCTTTATATGCTTTTGCATTATCTCAGGGGCACTCTTTCCTCTTTCCAGTGGTATCATCACTTTCCCCTCCAGCCTCCTGATATCATCACTTTCCCCTCTAGCAAAATTTTCCCTAAGGCAAAGAGCAAGTAAATGAATTTATACTCAGTCCTACTTGGCTGATAACATACTTTTCCTAGGAATATTTGCATCTTGATAGAGGCTGAGGCCTTAGCCAACAGAATGAATCCCTAAGTGGCCTGACATTCAAGGCAATTCCCTACCTCCTCTCGCCGGTCTTTTATTTGGCTACCTCCCCCCCGCCCCCCTTTGCAAGCTGAGTGATGGTCTTTTGCTCTCAGCCAAATGGATCTCCTGGCTGTATTCCCCCGAGTACCTTATGCATGCTCAGTTTTCTCAGGATTTCCATTTGGAATCCTCCTTGCCTACCTACCTATTCAACACTTACCCATCCTTTGGGACCACCTAAATCCCACATCCCTACCTGAATACTTCTTTCATTTATTCATTAATTCAACAACCATTTCGTGGACACTTGCTATCTTCCTGGCACCATTTCAGGCACAGGAGATACATAGAGTGGTGGCTAAATCACACATGGGCCTGGCCTCATGGAACTTAGTTTACTGGGAATGGCTGACACTAAACAAGTAAACAAATACAGGTATGACTACAAAGTGTGGTATGTGTATTGAAGGAAGACAACTGGGTGCAGCGAGGGACGCCTGGGTGGCTCAGTGGGTTAAAAGGCTGACTCTTGGTTTCAGCTCAGGTCATGATCTTGGGGTCGTGGGACTGAGCCCCGCGTCGGGCTCCATGCTCAGCGGGGAGTCTGCTTGAGATTCTCTCTCTCCATCTCCCTCTGTCCCTGCCCCCTGTGCACATGCTCTCTCTCTCTCTAAAATAAATAAATAAATCTTAAAAAAAAAAGAACTGGGTGCAGTGAGAGAGAATACTGAAGTCAGGGGAAGCAGCATCCTTGCGTAGCCCCACTGTCCCTGACTTCTCCCTAATTCAAGCCCTTAAAGCTTTATTGTGTGAACCACTCAGATACTCACATACTCATATACGGCATCCTTTCTATGCCAGGGCCTGTGCAATCCTAATACTAAGTACCACTGACTGAGCAATTATTATAGACCAGGCACTGAGCTGTGCACTTTAGAGATATGCTCACACTTAAGCCTTAAAATGATTCTATGAGAGAAGTACTACTATTATTCCCATTTTATAGAGGAGACAACTGAGTCACAGAGTGAGTCAGTTACTTTCCCAAGGTCATTCATTTAGCGAGGGACAAAGCTGGGTCCCAAACTCAAGCTGCCTGGTTCCTGAGTTCACCCACTTAACCACAACCATCTACTGTGCTCTGTGAAATGTGCACATGCGTGTGTGCTGTGTGTGTGTGTTTGGGGAGGGGACAAAGTTGAAGAGATGGGCCTAGCTGGGGAGTCTGCCAGGTCACACTGATCATACTTGCCATATTCTAGACCTCTCCTTGGTGCACAGGGTAAAGGGAAAGAAATCCAGTCTGCCGGAAGTCGGGGAGCAGGGTGCATGGGCAGTGGGGTTCCCAAGATGCAGCGACAGTATTTGAGCTCTATCTTGGCTGAATTTGGAATGCAGAGAATGAGAAGCCTTGAGAACAGCCTGCCCAAAGGCACAGAGGTAGAAGGAACACGATGTGTTTGAGGAATGGACAGTCTGCACTTGACCCTGCTTGGGGCCGGGGCTGGGGGAAGCTGGGTGATGTTGACTTGTCTTCTTCCTTCCATTTTTGAAAATAAATGTCCTCTCTTCCCAGGGAAGATCTTTCCATTTCTTCATTTTGCAAAGCACAATTCTTCCTTTCACAGTGCAAAGCCTGGCGTTGAGAAGGCACGGACACGGGAGGCCACATGCCACCCCTCTGCTCTCCAGAGAGTGAAACACGGTCACTGTAGGAAGCACAATAAAACTGTTAAAAGCGCATTCAATCTCTTACCAAAACCAAGAGAGACGAGTTATGGTTCTCTTCGTTCTGGGATAGTATAAAAATGGGAAATTTGTCTTCAAGCTAGAAGATGAAACCATCACTAGCAAACCGTCTCTGATCTTCTTCAGCTCTTGCAAATCCTTTCAGTGACTTTATCCTAGGCAATCGACATAATTTTAGTTTGCAGAACCGCTGTAGATGTTAGGGAATGTGCCGTCCCGCGCCTCTACGCTTGGTAACACCCACAGCTCCTGGAAGAGTGCTGAGCGCAGGTGAGGTGCCTCAGTTTCCCCATCTGCAGGACAGGCATAGTGATAGCCCCTACCTCATAGCATTGTCGGGAGCATTGTCCAATAGCATTGTCCATAGCTATTGGATGGAAATAACGTTCTCAGCACAGTGCCTGGTATACCGGAAGCCCCTCCCTCCTTCGTGTGAATCTGATCATCGAGATCTAGTGATTGTGTGTGGGCTCTTTGTTTTGTTTTGGTTTGGTTTTGTAATGGTAAACTGGGAAAAGAGGTATTTGATGGGGGCAAAGGAGTCTTTCTGTTCCCAACACTCCTAAATGGAGACAACTTCTAAGGTCCAACCTCCTGGAGTTATTTTAACCATTATTGAACTTAAGAAAAGCTCCTAACCAGTCGCCAACATAACCCCCATTTCCCTTGGCTTGCTTCTTGATCCAGGGCAAACATAAATACCCCTCAAATCACTTCAAATTCTTTCTCCGTGGAAATCAGCCTATATAAACTTGAAACTGAACCAGCCACACCTTCTTGCTTCCTGCCCCCTTTTTCTTGGCCTCTGGAAGCATCCCACTGATTCTCAATCCTGGTCTCAGCATTAACCCCCTCCTGGCTGCTCTAAGTTGATACACTTCATTAGCTATGGTTCTATAAACCCTAAAATGGCCAAGCTGGAAAGACCCTTAGGTAACAATTTGTCACGCTCCTCTCCCTCATTTTACAAAGGAAATGTACCAGGAAGGGGGGAGGGGCGTGATTTTGCCAAGGCCACACATTGAATTTGTGGCCGAGCCATGCCTAGGGCCCCGAGACTGTGCACGCCCAGCCCGGCCTTGGTTCTTTGGGCTCTTGGGGCAGACCCCAGTGTTGACAGCAGTGTTAAAATGATTGGCCAGGCACGTGTCCTGGCTATAAATTAAAATCAAGTCACGAGAGCGGCCAAGCATGACCATGAACTATCCCACAGAGCTGTTTCAGGGCTCTCCGCCTGACCCAGCAGCAGAACTAGCCTGGGACAGGAGGGAAGGTAAATTTGGGCATGCGTTTGTCACACCGTTCAGTTCTCCCTGTGGAGTATCTGGCACCCAGTAAGCGCTGCTCTGGAGAGCGATTATGCAGCCAGGAGGAGAAGATAGCCTGATGAGCCGTCTTGTTCTTCTTATGGTGCCTCGTGCACGGTGGACACTCACTAAACATTTGTTGAACTGAGTTTCATATAGTTCTAAGGAGGAGTATTCACTGCAGTGTGGATGAGGATGTGTGCAGGACCGTGCGTTGAAAACACCCACAGCAGCCCATTCAAAATGAGGAGGGGAATCAGATGTCAGCCAGATGCTGAGGGAAGATACATTCATGCCTAGAATCCCAGGGAAAGGGATGAGCGCAGTTCATTTTGATGCCAGGATTCCTCCACAGTCCTGCCAAGGCCAATGAAAGTTTACGTGATCTGAAATGTAAGCACTAATCACTTTCCTGGGGTTTGTTGGACTTTGGTTTTGTTTAGGACTTTTTTTTTTAACCCAATAGCCTCATCATCAGAGAAAACAGCCCTCCACCCACCTACCTTTATCCCATCCCTGGGGTTTCTGAGTTTTAGCAAAGGACAATTTAGGTAACATAAGTGCAATTGCCAAGTATTAATAGCCATACCAGCTCTTATGAGCAATAGGTGAAGGAGATTAAGAGGTACAGTCTTCCAGTTATAAAATAACAGTTATAATATAAAATAAATAAGTCGTGGAGATGAAAATTACAGTGTATGGAATATAGTCAATAATACTGTGATAACGTGCTATGGTGACCGATGGCGACTGCACCAGCGTGGTGAGCACACAGTAATGTATAGAATTGTAGGATCACTATGCTGTACACTTGAAACTAATATAACACTGTGTCAACTCTACTTCAGTAATACATTTTTATTTTTTTAATTAATTAATTTATTTTAAAGATTTTATTTATTTATTTGACAGAGAGAGACACATCAAGAGAGAGGGAACACAAGCAGGGGGAGTAGAGGAGGGAGAAGCAGGCTTCCCGCGGAACAAGGAGCCGGATGCGGGGCTCGATCCCAGGACCCCGGGATCATGACCTGAGCCGAAGGCAGACGCTTAACGACAGAGCCACCCAGGGGCCCCCAGTAATACATTTTTAAAAACTGCGATCTGTCAGTGAAAACGCAGCTACCCCTCAGTGTGTACACATTTTTGTGGGTTTCGCATGAGACAGGAATGCAGAAATCTGGTTGATCGTTTTCTTAAATAACAGCTTTATTGGGATAGAATTCACATATCGTAAAGTTCATTCCTTTGAAGTGTATCATTCAGTGGTGTTTTAGAATATTCGCAGAGTTATCTGGCTATCAGCATTATCTAATTCTGGAACACAGCAGTCACCCTTCACTTCCTCTCCCACCCCCACCCCCGCCCCTGGCAACTACTTATCTGCTTCCCATCTCTATGGACTTGGCTATTCTGAACGTTTCATACAAACGGAATCAGACAGTATGTGACCCCTCTGATTTCTATGTCACACACATTAGCCTCTGAGCACTTTTGTCTATGTCATCTTCTCGGCAACAAGCACAAGCTAAGACGTCACTCGGGTTATGACAGGGGAGTTAGGAATGTACCCAGAGTAATGAAGACCTGAAAAGTTGTTAGTATGAAGGTCATCTCTGCCCCAATCCAGGGAGACCTGGCGCAGGGGCTTACCCGGCAGTATGGTGTAGCCGAGACCTTCCAAATCTACCTCCACAGCCCGTCAGGGTGCAGCCTCGGGTCTGTCCCTCACCCTGCTCACACTATTAGGCAAATCGAGCTGCTCAGAAGCTCTGTTACCAGGCAGTACAAAGGAACCCAACCCCAAGATAGGGTTGATGGCCAAAGCATCCCGTTTGTCCTCATGGTCATGACAATCCAGACAGTCCCTAATCTCAAGTCGGGATCTAAAGCCACATTCTGCTTCTCCCTCTCTCCTTTTAGGCAGATTTTTTGTCGTTGTTGAAACATTGGAGGGTCAGAAATCCAGGGAATGGGCCCGGTGCCATCTGCCCTATCTCGGTCTTCCCTAAGGATATGTATGCAACCTTTTCAGTTGCATTCGTTCCATTTATAGGAAGCAGAATCAAGCTACCGACTTCAGTGGGATGTTTTGCTTCCCTTAGGTGTCTTGCAGTCCCAAGGACACAGATGGCATGTACCCCTATTTCCCCCACCAAACTGAGCCCCATTTGCTCGTTCTCTTATAGCCCCAGTTCCCCCGACTAGAAGCCCTATGGTCACCTGCAGCTCATCCCTTTCCTCTGTGCCCACCAAGGCGCTGGCTCTCAGAACCTGTCCCCATGATGCAGTCCTTACTGTTCTCTGTGCCTCTCGTCCTGTCTCCTTCCACGTCAGCCTCCACGCCGCTCCTATATGAGTCATGTCAAACATTGCTTTTAGCATGTCATGATCATGCCCACAAACTGTCAGAGAGCCCCCCCTCCCCGCTCCCGCCATTTCCTACCCTAGCGGTCAACTGGGAAGCTCAACCCCATTGATTCAGTATCAGCTTCCACGTGTGGGTAATGAGCCCATCTGGTCTCTCTCTCCGCCTCCTCCCTGCTCCCACTTCTTAGAGCTCATGAACCTGTCACTACTACTAGCTTCCACCATACACGCACCTACACACACCCCCACCCCCAAACACTCCCCCCAACACTCCCCACTCCACTCACTCATGCACACTCACACACTCTCACACACCCGCTCACACACACACTCCCCCCACTCTCACAACCCCCCCCACTCCCACACACCCCACATCCCCTCACACATATATTCCCTCCCCACTCACTCACACATACACACTCACATAATACCCTCCCCCACACTCACCCCCACAACTCACCCCCCACCATGGGCCCAAGTTTTATGCAGTTTTCCCTATGAGAAAGCACAACCAACCCACTTCTGGGTGGCCACTGTACGCCGGGCGCCGCATCTTCATCATCCTGCTTACTCGGCGCCATACGCCTCTGGTAGCGAACGCTGATCTCCATGTTACAGAGGCAGTCACTGGCCTCAGACAGGTGAAGGAAATTGCTGGAGCACTGGAGCTGGCACTGGAGCCTAGGTCTACGGACTCTGGGGACGTTTAATCACCAGGTTGCTGAAGACCAACAGTCCTGAGGTCACACTTCTCCCAGCGTTTGAGGCTTTCCATAAGCCAGCCCATGAATCCCCAGTGCACCCCCATCTGCTGGAGCCGTTTATTTCGGGTGCGTAGTCTCGGGTCGCCAACTAACAAAGACGTTCCCTCAGGGCAGTGACAAAGGCTTTACTCATCTTGGGGTCCATCACAGGGCCCAGAGCAGGGTGCAAAGGATTAGCTCTTGTGGAATAGGATCGAATTGCTTAAAACGCAATCCAGGCAATAGCGAGTTTTGTAGAGCAGCGCTTCGCAAAGACGCTGAGGTCTCTGATTACAAGCAAAGAACAGGCACTTCCGTGGAAATGCGGGGAAAAAGAAGCCCCAATGAAAACTTGGAGAGGAGGTAATAAAGAAGGAAACAAAGTGTCAGTGGAAGGGTAGAAGAAGAAACTGCTTATTAGTGCCTGTCTCCAGTGAGAGAGCCTGAGGAGGAACAGAGGTGGGAAGGCTTTTCCCTGAATGCCTTCTTGCACATTTTGAGTTTTGGACCATGGAACTGTTACGGAAGCTGGACTGGATCGGCCGACGGAAGAACTGAGCAGCACCCGGAGATCTTGGAGGATAGGAGGTTTATTTAACGCCGACAGGCTCAGAAGAGAGTGGTCTTCAAAGGTCTGAGCCCCGAGCACAAACAAAGGGGGCAATTTATACACTTCTACTTCCGCATACTGGGCACTTTTGGCGCGTGCGCGAAGCGGGGCAGGGAGAGGAGCCAGGATTGGCACGTCTGGGAAGCAGAGTAGGGAGAAGAACCCGGAAGAGCCCCGGGGCAAGGACTGGGACTCCCTTGCTGGCCTGGTCGGCCATCTTAGGACACAGATTTTCCTTATCATTCCCCCCTTTGATGCCCCTTTAAACACCTAGTTTACAGGGCATCATCTTCATCTTCTAAGGGATGATAGTGAGTAAGGAGTAACTGGAGTCTGATCTTCGAAATTTGAGCAGTGATAAACCTAGTAAGGGCATTAAGAATACAAGGACCAAATGCTGCTGTGAGGAGAAGCAATAGGAGGGGGCCGACGAGGGGGGGCGAACCAAGGGAACCATTGTGAGAGGGAATCCCACCAAGTTGTCTGCTGGTGTGTTTCCCACCGGCAATGTACTCATTCCTGTAATTGGGTCAGAGTTTCTTGGATGACTCATTAGCAGAGAAACAACATTCCTCCTGTGAGAAGAGGCAGAGCCCCCCTTGTGGGGCCGTGAGCAAGTCGAGCCTGCGCCTGTTTTGGAGGACCACTGGGGCCAGTGAATCGAGTTGGTGCTGCAGGGCCAGGGTCAACTGAGTGAGGGCGGAAAAATCCGCCATGAGTTGTTGAGTTAACCCCTGGTACTGAACCTGGGACATCCCGACGCCAGTGGCGCTGAGGGCAACACCTGATGCAGCCAGCAGGCTCACGATAAGAGGGATGGCCATGGGGGAGCGTCGAGGGCGGCTAGGAGGTCCCCATATGTGGGGCATTACCTGGCAAGATCGGGTAAGAGACTGACAAGCGTGCATGATTGATCGCGTGGGGTGATGCAGATGTACACACCTTGATCACAAGCCAGAAAAGTGTTGTTAGGCGCACAGACCCGACTGTGGCCCGTGATGGGAGAGGAAGAGCTGCCATACAGCAGTACTGGAGCCAGAAAGGGATAATCTGAGGTCCCCGGTGCCAACGTGGGAGGTGACACAGTAGATTGGTTGAGGATGACACCTAGGTATTGGACGGGACCGGGCTTCATACAGATCCAGCAGTCAGACGCTAGGGGTGGATTTGAGTGCTTAAGCGCTTGGTGGGAGGTGTTAATCATACCTAACAGTTGCGCTATAGATGCTTGCTGCGTGGGGATGGGGGGCCCCGGGATGCGCCAGGGCGAGTTATTTTCTGTCTGACTCTGGAGGTTGACTGTAAGGCTTGGAGTGAACATGGACTTAATCATAAATTTGGCCAAGGGGTCGGTTCCCATAGGGTGATATTGGCCCAACAGGAGAATGATTCCTGTAGCCCATGATGTGGCATTGGGTTCTAAGACTGAGAGGGTGAGCGGTATACAGTGATTGTTAGAGCAAGAGGATGGGGTGGCGCTGTGTGCCAAGGAAATCCGGATGTCACTGCACTGTTTGAGGTGCCACCACCTGGTGGACCATTGTTCCATTCCCGGCCAAGTCGCCACCCATGACTCACATCCCCAGGCTCGCGAGCAGAACTGAGGGCAGGTGTTTGGCTGTTGAGGCGTAGGGCCCGCACAGATGTAGATATCTACCAGCCAGTAACCTGAGTGAGCACCGTCTGTGAGGTTCCCAGGAGGTATCAACAAGCTGGCATCCATCAAAATGGAGGTTAAACTTTGGTGTGTGCCCATCCCAGGTAGAAGAAGTTAATGGTGGCGCTGGTGTGGGATTGAGGGGGATAAGTTGGAAAGTCCATTCGCCAGTAATGGTGATAACAAGAGTTTGTCCCCCTTGCCGGGCCGGGCAGCTAGATGCAGTGCAGAGGAACAGCACACCAGGCAGCAGAAGACTGGGACTGACTGCTCTCCAGTTGCTGTTGGAACTGGGGCCAGGAAAACCATGGTGAAATGTGCTCAGGAGTAGACAGCAGAGGGCCAGTAAAAGTGGGGTCTACGACCTTAGGTAGAGGGAGCCATCGGGGCTAACCCGACAGCAGATGAAACCCGTGGACGAGTAAGTGCAGTAATACACCCTAGGGACACCCAATAAGCAATGACAATAGCAAGCCTCTGGGGGAAAGTCCAGTCAGGAGGGGCAACAGTAGAGTCCGACTCCCAAGATGAGGGAAATCACGCCGATGAGAGCTAGGGACCATGATGAGCAGGTGTCCATCAGTTGGTGGGGTCTCGTCGAAGGTGAAGCCGGAGTGGGTTTGTGAGGTCTGGCTGGACTCTCCACTGGCGCGGCTCCTTGTCCGAATGATGAGCTTTCTTCTCTCTGGAGTGGTGGACCCACGGGGTGACACCTGAGACCTTGAGGGCAGTAGGGGCGGTTAGAACAACAGTGTGGGGCCCTGTCCACTGCGGTTTGAGGGGGTCTTTCTTCCAATCTTTGACCCAAACTGAGTCCCTTGTTTGGAAGGAGTGTACCTGAGACCCTAAGGAGATTGGGGCCCTCTCAATGGTGTACTTCTGTAATTTATTCAGGGTGGCCCCCAGGGCCTGAAGCTGCTCCTGTAGCCCTTTATCTCCAACCTAATGCAAGTTTCCTGGAAGGCTTCCCAAGCACGGGGGAGGCCGTCCATATATTAATTCGAATGGGGAGAAACCTGATGTCCCGGGCGTGCAGCCAGCACGCAGGAGAGCTGGGGGTAGCAGATCCGGCCACGGGAGGTTAGTCTCCCGACAAAACTTTGCTAAGGTTCCCTTGAGGGTGCGATTCATTCGCTCTACTTTCCCTGAACTTTGGGGCCGGTAAGCAGTGTGGAGTCTCCGGGCGATGTTGAGAGATTTGGTCAAGACCCGTACAATGTCCGCCACAAATGCGGGTCCGTTGTCACTATGGATTGTTAATGGCAGGCCGAACCGGGGCACGATCTCTCGCAAGAGGACTTTAGCCACTTCCCGGCTTTGCTCCGTCCTGGTCGGGAAGGCTTCGACCCACCCAGAGTATGTGCACACTGTTACTAGGAGAGATCTGAACCCCCCGCTCGGCTGCACATCTGTGAAGTCTACCTCTAGATCTTCGAAGGGGGCTGCTCCCATCCTCTGGACACCTGGGGGGGGGGCCGTGGTGCAGACCGAGCATTATTTTTAGCACATGTTGTGCACCGTTCACTCGCTCGGCACAGTGCTGGCAGCTGACTGACGCAGTAGTGCTTCCTGAGAAGGGCTCTAATGCAGTTTCCCCCAGATGAGTGAGTCGGTGGTGCTCCTTGACTAGATGCCCTCCAGTTGCTGTTGGAATGAAGACGCGCCCATCCGGCATCATCCACCGTCCCTTTTCAGGCAGGCTGGCTCCCTCAGCCATGGCCCATTCCTTTTCCTTTTTAGTGTAACTGGGTGGAGGGAATTCTTCCGGGAGTGTCAGGGCCATGGTGAGGGAAGGGGCTCTGTCCATGTCCTCACTGGCTGCGGCCTTGGCTGCCTCATCTGCCAGATGATTTCCCTGCGCTATGGGGTCATCATCTCCTTTCTGGTGTCCCTTACATTGCAGGATTGCTACTTCCTTTGGAAGCCAGACGGCTTTGAGGAGTCTCAGTATCTCCTCCTTGTTCTTGATAGCTTTTCCTGCAGCGGTTAGGAGGCCCCTTTCCTTGTAGATGGCCCCATGTATGCGCACAGTAGCAAAGACGTACCGAGAGTCCGTATAGATGTTGACTCGCTTGCCTTCACTGAGGGTGAGGGCTCGGACTAAGGCATATAGTTCAGCCCGTTGAGCTGACCATCCAGCTGGTAATGCCTTAGCTTCTAGGACTTCAGTGGTTGTGGTTACTGCATAACCCGCTTTCCGGGCACCCTCTTGTAGGTAACTGCTGCCATCGCTGAACAGCGTGAGCTCTGGACTCTTTATGGCTTGAGCCCGCAGATCTGGACGGCTCGCGTAGACGTCATCAGTCACCTCGGAGCTGTCATGGTCTGGTTCCCCCTCTTCCATGGGGAGAAAGGTTGCTGGGTTTAATGTCTTTACTGTTTCGAGGGTGACCTGCGGGTTTTCACAGAGGAGCCCTTGGTATTGTGCTAGCCAAGAGTTAGAAAGGAAGCGGTGTCCCTGTGCATTAATGAGGGACACAACTGCATGAGGGACCTTGACGTTAAGTTCTTGCCCCAGGGTAAGTTTGTCTGCCTCCTTGATGAGTAGGACTGTGGCTGCCAGCACCCTGAGGCACGGCGGCCATGCCGCTGCTATGGGGTCCAGCTTCTTCGACAGGTAAACAACTGGCCGTTGCCAGGGTCCAACAGTCTGGTTGAGTACCCCGAGTGCTATTTTTTCCTTTTCATGCACAAAGAGATTGAAGGGTTTTTCTACATCTGGTAGGCCCGGGGCTGGAGCCTGCCCCAGGGCGGGCTTTATCTCTGTGAAGGCAGCTTCTGCTTCCTCAGTCCAGGCAGGAGGTTCTCAATCGGGTCCCCCTAAGAGATCGTAGAGGGGTCTTGCTATTGCCGAGAACCCAGGGATCCAGATGCGGCAGAATCCTGCAGCCCCCAGGAATTCTCATAGGCCCCTTTTTGTCTGGGTCTGTGGCAGGGAGATGATGACTTTCTTTCTCTCCGGCCCTAGTTCTCTCTTCCCTTGGGTGAGGAGGAAACCAAGGTATCGGACCTGTTGTTGGCAGAGTGTGCCTTCTTCCATGAGGCTCGGTATCCCGAGTCTGACAGGAGTTGTAGGGGGGCCTTGGTGTCTTTTGTGCAGTCGTCTTGTGTGTCACTGGCGAGGAGGAGGTCATCCACATACCGGAGGAGGGTGCATCGTGTGGCCTCTCTTGGGAAGCTGGCGAGGTCCGCGGCCAGTGCTTCCCCAAAGAGGGTTGGTGAGTTTTTAAACCCCTGCGGGAGGCGCGTCCAAGTCAGTTGCATCTGGCGCCCTGTATCAGGTTCAGACCATTCAGAGGCAAACAGTGGCTGGCTCTGGGGAGCTAAGCGGAGGCAGAAGAAGGCATCCTTCAAATCTAGGCAAGTGAACCATCTGGCCCACCCTGGGATTTGGCTGAGGAGGGTGTATGGATTCGGGACCACTGGGTGCGGAGAGATGGTCACCTTGTTGATGGCCCGCAGGTCTTGAACTGGTCGGTATTCCCCTCCTGGCTTCTTGACTGGCAGGAGTGGGGTATTCCAGGCCGACTGGCACTCGACTAGAATACCTGCTTCTTTGAGTTTGGCCAGATGTTCTTGGATGCCAATCTTAGTTTCTTGTGGGAGGGGGTATTGCCTTTGCCTCTGAGGTTGGGCTCCTGGGATCAGTTCAACAATGATAGGGGCCTGTTTCTGGGCTAGTCCAGGCGGGTTGTCTTCAGCCCATACTGAAGGGAAGGTGAGTCTGAACTCCGGCGGGCTGCTCGGTTGGGCCTGGGCACAGAATAGCCTCCATTCTTCTTCCCCCCGCGTGGTAACTGCTAGTATTAGAGACCCTGTCTCCTTTTGCCTTGGGTCCAATCGGAGGCTAGTGTGTCCAGTGGGCTCAAAGGTTATCTGAGCCCGAAGCTTGGAGAGTATGTCTCGGCCCAGGAGGGGGATGGGGCAATCGGGCAGATAAAGGAATTCATGTCAGACCTTGTGGCCCCCGAGTTCGCACTGGTGAGCCTGGCAAAAGGGCTGTTGTATCACCTGCGTCCCGGTGGCCCCAAGGATGGTCGCAGTCCTTTTGCTGAAAGGGGCCACTGGGGAGGTGACAACAGAGTGCTCGGCCCCAGTATCAACCATAAAATTCACTGGTTGGCCCCCCACCTTCATTTTGACCGTGGGCTCATGGGGGCCAAGGAAGAAAGAGCCCGGTCCCCCTCAGTCTGAGTCTATTCCCGTATGGCCTATGAGGTCCTCCTCTCGGGGTTCTTCCTTGTAGCGGCTGGGCTTCTGAGCCTTTTCCCAGTTGGGACATTCGTTTTTCCAATGCCCTTTCTCTTTACAGTAGGCACATTGATCCCTTGTCAAGGGGGTTCTGGACTTCCCCCCCTTTCAGTGGTCGAGGTCTCCCTGCCTTTGTGTCATCCTTTTCTTTCAGGGAGGCGGCAAGGAGGCTGACTTTCTTTTTCATCTTTTTGTCAGCTTCCGGGTCGACTGCGACCTCCCTGTTCATGTAGACCTTATTGGCAATCTCTATTAGCTGGGTGATGTTCATCCCGGCAAAACCCTCTAGTTTCTGAACTTTTCTTCTGATGTCTGGGTGGCCTGAGCCAGGAAGGAGGTGTTTACCATCTGTTGGCTTTCCTGTGCCTCGGGGTCAAATGGAGTGTATATCCTGTAGGCTTCACATAGTCTTTCGTAGTAGTCCCCGGGGGACTCCCTGGTTGTTGAGTGACCGAGGATACCTTAGTCATGTTCGTGGGTTTCTTAGCTCCTGCCCGGACTCCCCAGAGGAGGGCCTCCTGGTATCAGTGAATGTGGGCCTGTCTCTCATCCATGGTGAAGTCCCATGCTGGGCACTCCTCGGGTGTGGCTGTGTTAGCCCAGGCAGCAGGGTCGATAACTCCCGCTGGTGCGTGCTCTTCCTGGTACTGCCGTGCACCTTTCATCATTCTCCTCCTTTCCTCTCTGTTAAACAGGGTGTGGAGTAACTGTTGGCTGTCTTCCCAGGTTGGCCGATGAGTCTGGAAGAGGGATTCCATGAGGTCTACCATAGCCTGTGGTTTCTCAGAGTAGGAAGGAGTGTTGTGTTTCCAGCTGAGGAGGTCAGTGGTGGAGAAAGGTTGATAATACATCATGGAACAGCTGGGTTGGACTGTCCTGTCTTCATCGTGCCTCTCAGGTTCCCACGTCTCTCATACCGGCATTTTTGCGCCCAACCTGGAGCACAGCCTGGCTGCTGGTCCTGGAGTAAGTGGATCTTTTGGGCCTGGGGGTACTGGTGGATCCTCTGGGCCTGGGTGCACCCGTGAAACCAATGGCAGCAGAGTGTCTGGAGCTGAAGGGCCAGGTGTAGGCGGTCTTGGGGGTACGTACGGTGGGGGCAGGGTCGGTTTGTCCTCAGGATCTCCAGCTAGGATTTGTGGAGACTGGGGCTTTTGCTGATTTTCTTTAGGTCGCTTGGATGAGGCGATTAAGACCCTGGCCTGTCCCTGCCTATTGCAAGCGAACTGCACCCAGGGGGGAAGTGTCTGAGCAGTTCCTAGCCAGGAGTCAATGTACGGAAACTGGTCGGGGTGTCCTGGTTCTCCTGTTACGACTCGCCACACTCGATGAATCACTGGGACGTCCGGTGTCCCTTCTGAAGGCCACCCGACATCCAAGGTGGGCCATTCCATTTCACATAGGGTTCTCAACTTGTCGGGGTTCATCCTGACTCCATAGTCTCCCAAAAACCCCTTCTTGAAATTTTTGATCATGGTCTCTAGAACCGTAGGTTTACTCTTCCCTGACCCCATGGTGATGTCCCCGTGTGCGGTGGCGCAGAGACAGACAAGGGGGGGTTGCCTCCTGAGATGAGGAGACCAATCAGATGCCTGTCTGGCCATGTCCCAAAAGAGCTTAGGTGAGGCTTAGCCGTAGCAGTCTCAGCGTTGTGACTTATGATCAGAAACTATTCTCATGCCGCCATAGACTATGCCATTCACCACGGAATCACAGACGGGCCCATTCAGACTCTGTAGGCTTCTGGGGACCCTAAGGGTGCCCGCCCGTGGAGTCACAAAATCAGTCCGCTTGAGCAAGCCAGGTTGGACTGCACACTTACTCACACATTCACACTCCAGAGGTTATTACATTCCCTCCCTGGGAATCCCTACCTGTGAGACCTCTAAGAGGTCTCCGGGAGATGATCAGGCTCCCCTTCCACCCCGACACGTGGGTCTGTCTGGGTCTGGGGCCCCAGGCCTTACTGTGATCCGTTGTCGGGACTGGGTCCTCACCTGCTGAGTCTCCTTGAGTCCGGCAGGAACAGCAGAGTGGGGCCGGTCCGAAGCGACCGGGGCGGGAGACTGCCAAATATTAGGCCAGGGCACGTCTTCTCCATTACGATCCCTCGTTCCGTCACCGCCCCGCCATTGCCCCCAAACCGGTGGCAACAATGGGCCAGTGCGGTTGGGTTTCCCGGTGTGGGAACCAAATGTTACGGAACCTGGACTGGATCGCCCGACGGAAGAACCAAGCGGCACCCGGAGATCTTGGAGGATAGGAGGTTTATTTAACGCCGGCCGGCTCAGAGGACAGTGGTCTTCAAAGGTCTGAGCCCCGAGCACAAACAAAGGGGGCAATTTATACACTTCTACTTCCGCATACTGGGCACTTTTGGCACGTGCGCGAAGCGGGCAGGGAGAAGGACCCGGAAGAGCCCCAGGGCAGGGGCTGGGACCTTCTCGCTGGCTCGGTCGGCCATCTTAGGACACAGATTTTCCTTATCAGAACTACCTGGACAATTTCAAAAGTAAATGAAGAGTAAACATTTTTTTAAAAGAAAAACCTGCACAGCCGAGGGAGAGATAGCATGGTATGGTTTTCAGCTCTTGTCCTGAGATGGTTTAATCTACTGCTCTGCAAAACGGAGCCCATCGTGCCTCATCTGGCTCCAGGGTCTGAGGCCAGTACCTTAAGGTGTAAGGTGTGCGTCCCTAACTTTGCAGGGCACCACAGTATCCAACTGCTTCCCCTGATTTGTTTATCCTTTGGAGCCATGAGAGAATGGAAGTCAGTATGTGGTAGAAATACACATATATGGGCAGGAATCTGATTCAATAGCCAGTGAATCTGCAGGAAGATGGATTCCTCTCTTACCTCCAGAGGTCATTACTAGCCCCAGGAGCTAGAGCTACCTGGGTACAACTATTAATATTTGTCTGGGCTGGAGCAGGAGAAGCCTCATGTCTGGGACAGCAGTTATTGGACGATGTGGACATGGTAAAGGGAAGAGATAAATGCAGACGAGGCTCTCCATATCACTTAGCCACTGTCCTGGGAATGTTCCAGAGAAAATGCTCATCGGGCTGACAGACGAGTTAGAGCAGGAGAGCCGAGTCAAATTTTGTGCTCCCCTGGCCTGATAAAGCAATCAAAGGATGTTCTTGGTTAAGAAAGACTGAGATAAATCAGTGAATGGCTATAAAATAACTGACATCATAAAATGATGCAAGATGCGTTTTGATCTCAGGGCCCATTCTGTTGCCCCCATGGGGTAAATAGAAGTTACTTGAACAGGGATCTAGCTCCCCACCAAACCCTCTTTTTTCTCCCCTCACCTCCCATGCCCTATATACTTGTAAGTTTTCTAAGTTCCCACAGTGCTGCTGCAACCAAGTTCAAGTCTTCAGCACCCTTTCATCTTTGTACTTACTCCTTATATCTGACTTTGCACAAATCTGAAGTCAGAGAAGAGAGCCTAGTCATCATAGTCTGTCCTTAGACATCGTGATACCCAGAAGATGAGTGATGTTTGCATCCCAGAAACAGCCCAACTGCCTAGGGACTGGAAGCATGAATCAATGAGATTCAATGTGGGCTGAAGGACATGAGACTAAGGAACAATCATCTTTGGGGATCAAGGTCTATGTGAGTAGCTAGTGCTATGGTCTTACTGTCTCTGCCTGTTGTCTTTAAAAAAAAAAAATTATGGCACCTGGGTGGCTCAGTCAGTTAAGCTTCCAAATCTTGATTTTGGCTCAGGTCATGATCTTGGGGTCATGGGATCCAGCCCCACATCTGGCTCTGTGCTGGGCATGGAGTCTGCTTGAGATTCTCTCTCTTCCTCTCCCCACGCTCATGCTCTCTTTCTCTAAATAAATAAAATCTTTAAAAAAATTGTGGTAAAATACATTTACCGTAAAATTTACCCCCTTAACTATATTAAGTGTACAGTTCAGTAGTGTTAAATATATTGACACTGTTGTGCAATCATCCCCACCATCTGTCCCCAGAACTCTTTTCATCTCGTAAAACTAAAACTCCATACCCATTCAACAATTACTTCCTGTTCTCCCCTCCCCGCAGCCCCTGGCCACCACCATTCTTTCTGTCTTTATGAATTTGACTACTCTAAGTACCTCATATAGATGGAATCATAAAGTCTTTGTCTCTTTTATGACTGGCTTATTTCACTTAGCATAGTGTCCTCATGGTTCATCCATGTTGTAGCATAGTGCAGAATTTCTTTTTAAGTCTGAATAATATTCCATTGTGTGGACACACCGCATTTTTCTTATTCACTCACCCATCGGTCACTTGGGTTGCTTTCACATTTTAGCTATTACGAAAAATGTTCCTATGAACATGGGTGTAAAAATATCTCTTCAAGACCCTGCTTTTGATTCTTTTGGGTATATATACCAGATGTGGAATTGCTGGATCCTATGGTAGTTCTATTTTTAATTTTTGGGGGGAACTTCCATATTTTTTGCCGCCATGGCTGCAACATTTCATGTTCCCACCAAACATGCACAAGGGTTGCAGTTTCTCCACATCCTTGCCAAAATTTGTTTTCCGGTTTTTTGTTTGTTTTGTTTTGTTTTATTTTGTTTTTTGGTAGTAGTCATCCTAATGGATGTGAGGTGGTATCTCATTGTGGTTTTGATTTTAATTTTTCTAATGATTAGTGATGTTGAGCATCTTTCCATGTACTTGTTGGCCATTTGTATGTCTTCTTTGGAGAAACGGTTAGTCAAGTCCTTTGCCCTCCTTTTTTAAGTAGGCTCCATGCCTGACGTGGGGCTTGAGCTCACGACCCCAAGATCAAGAGTTGCATGCTCCACCGAATGAACCAGCCAGGTGCCCCTTGCCCATTTTTGAATGGCTTTGTTGTTGTTGAGTTTTAGGAGTTCTCTATATATTCTGGATATTAATCTCTTATCAGATACATGACTTACAAATATTTTCTCTCATTTTGGGGGCTGCCTATTTTCTCTGCTGATTATGTCTTTTGATGCACAATATTTTAAAATTTTCATGAAATCCAACTTGTCCATTTTTTGTTGTTACCGGTGTGTTTGGTGTCATATCCAAGAAATCATTGCCAAATCCAATGTCATAAAGCTTTTGGCCAACGTTTTCTTCTAAGAGTTTTATTTTAGGTCTTACATTTAGCTCCTTGATCTGTTTTGAGTTAATTTTTGTATATGCCATGAGATAAGGGTCCAACTTCATTCTTTTGCATGTGGATAACCAGTTTCCCAGGACCATTTGTTGAAAAGTCTGTTCTTCCCCCCACTGAATGGTTTTGGCACCCTTGCCAAAAATAATTTGACGTTGTATGCAAGGGTTTATTTCTGAACTCTTTATTCTATTCCATTTGTCTATATGTCTGTCTTTATGCCAGTGCCACACTGTTTTAATTACTATAGCTTTGTAATAAGTTTTGAAATCAAGAAGTGTGTCTTCCAGTTTTGTTTTTCTTTTCCAAGATTGTTTTGGCCATTCGGGGTCCCTTAAGATTCTGCTTATTGTCTTTTGCCATTGGATATAACAATAAGAAATCTTGGCCACTCAAGAAGATGGAGGGGATGTTTTGGGGGGACAAAGGAGGCTTTCTGCCATCTGAAGGGGAGGAGGGACATATAGGTTGCCACTTTCTCTGCAACAGAAGTTCTTAGGATGGGGCATAAGGAATACTCTTCAGGGAGTTGCAAACACCCCAAAGCCAAGGGCATAACTGTGGGCCCATCCCAAGGGCATTTTTTTTTTTTTTTTTACTGGGACTAAAGTTCAAAACTTTATCAAATTCTCAAAAGATTCTGGGACCCATTGATAGTTAAGAACCACTGCCTTTGACTGCTTTCTCTTCTGGTGTCCCCCTCCTCTTCTTGTACTTGGCCCCCTTGGGAGCCCAAATCTGTGCTCCAGCCATACTTTGGGAGTATGGGAGAGGAGGACTGGGGAAATCTGGCTAAAACTTGGGGTTCTCCGTGTACCCCCTAATTCCTTACACTTTCATCCACACCTCACTGTTCCCAGAGAAAACTGTAGGAGGGAGTGTGGGGCTGGGGGCTTGTGGGGCTCATGCTTGGACAAGAGGTGAGGGCAGGGTGCTCCTTGGGGCTGAGGCAAAGAAAATGCTAGGACAAAATTGTGGCCCTTACTGGTGCCATCCCAATCAAAATTCTCTTGCAGGCCAACCAATCTATCCTTCCCTGAGGGCGGGAAAGAATTAATCAGCTAAATGTATCTGATCCCTAGTGCTTCATCTCAGGGAACATGGAACTTTAGGTCAGCAAAAACCCTCACATTCTGCACCTGAGTGGGAGAGACTTGGGGTCAGGGAGACCTTTTTCCCTGGTGCCCTTTATTTATTTTATTTTATTTTTAAAAATTTTAAAAAAAGATTCACTTATTTATTTGAGAGAGAGAGAGAGCAAGTGCACATGCAAGTGGTGGGGGGCAGAGGGAGAGAATCTTCAAGCAGACGCCCTGCTGAGTGTGGAGCCCCACGCGGGGCTCTGTCTCATGACACATGAGATCACAACCTGAGTCAAAACCAAGAGTTGGATGCTTAACCAACTGAGCCACCCAGGCATCCCACCTGATGCCCTTTAAATCAGGTTTTCACCATTCCCTTTTCAGTCCCCAGAGCAGTGGGTTTCATGTGAGGGCTTCACTTCATTTCCCCAGATCTGGTTAAAAAATGTAGGTGCCTTAGACAAAATCAGCAAGGGTGTAGAAGAATTCAATAACATTACCGACCAACTAGATCTAACTGACATTTCTAGAACACTCCATCTACTCCAGCAAAATACACATTTTTTTTCAAGTGTGCAAAGAACATTCACCAAAAGGGGCCATATCCTGGGTTATAAAACAAATCTCAATAAATTTAAAAGCATTGGAATCATACAGAATATGTTCTCTGACTACAATGGCATCAAACTAGAAATCAATAACAGAAGGATATGAGGAAAATCTCTAAATACTTGGCAACTCAACAACAGATTTCTAAGCAATCCATGGGTCAAAGAGGAAGATTCAAGGGAAATGAGAAAAGATTTTGAACTGAATGAAAATGGAGGTACAACATATCGAAATTTGTGGGGTGCAGCTAAAGCAGTGCTGAGAGGGAGACTGATAGCATTAAAATGCTTATGTAAAAAAAGAAGAAAGGTCTCAAAGCAATAATCTAATCTTCCACTCAAGAAACTATAAAAAGAAGAGCAAAATAAACCTAAAGGAAGCAGAAACCAGGAAATAATAAAGAGCAGAAATCAATGCAATTGAAAACAGGAAAAAAAAAAAGAAGAAGAAAATGCAATGAAATCCAAAAGCAGTTTCTTTGAAAAGATCAATGAAAATGATAGACCTCTAGCAAGATTGACAAAGAAAAAGCAAGACACAAATTACTAATATCTGGAATGAAATCAGGGATATCAATACAGACACTGCAGATGTCCAAGGAATAATAAGGGAACACCTCCAACAACTCTGCACATAAATTCGACAATTCAGATGAAATGTTCCAATTCCTTGAAAATCACAAACTATTAAAACTCAGTCAAGAAGAACTAGATAACTTGAATAGTTCTATAATTATTAAAGAGATTGAATGAGTAATTCAAAACACTCCCCAAAGAAAAGCATAGGCCCAGATGGCTTCATTGGTGAATTCTACCAAACATTCAAAAGATTAATACCAGTTCTACATAATTTCTTTCAGAAAATAGAAGAGGAAGGAGTACTCAACTTATTTTATGAGGCCAACATCAGCCTGATACCAAAACCAGACAAAGATGGTCCAAACATCAATCAATCAAAGTACAGACCAATATCCTTCGTGTATATAGATTCAAAAATCCTCGACAATGTATTGGCAAATAGAATTCGGCAACACATAAAAAGAATAATATGCGGGGTGCCTGGGTGGCTCAGGCATTAAGCATCTGCTTTAGGCTCAGGTCATGATCCTGGGGGCCTGGGATCGAGCCCCGCATCGGCCTCCCTGCTCTGCAGGCAGTCTGCTTCTCCCTCTCCCACTCCCCCTGCTTGTGTTCCCTCTCTCACTGTCTCTCTCTCTGTCAAATAAATAAATAAAATCTTAAAAAAAAAAAAGAATAATATGCCCCAACCAAGTGGGGTTATCCAATAATTTAATGTCAGGCAGATTTTATATTTGAACATCAGGGGTATCTGGGTGGCTCAGTCAGTTAAGCATCCGACTCTTGGTTTTAGCTCAGGGTTGTGAGATTGAGCCCTGTATCGGGCTCCACATTGAGCGCGGAGCCTGCTTGAGATTCTCTCTTTCCCTCTGCCCCTCCCCCCTCACACACACCCTCTCTCTCAAAAAAAAAATCAATCAATGTAATCCACCATATTAATAGTCTAAAGAAGAAAATATAGTTGGCTGGGCCCCAAGTGAATCAGCATCTTTGGGAACAGAAGCAGGAAATCTGAATTTTCACACCTCCCTGACCTCCAGTGTTTCTGGGGACGTTTTAAGACCTACAACCCTTCAGGATAAAGAATGCCTTTCTTAGCTTGGCGTGCAATGCCCTTCATTAGCAGGTCCTGCTTACCACTCTGCCCTCATCTTTTCTTTCTTCACTTTTAAAGCTGGGGAAATGGTCAACAACTTGGGGTTACCACTATCTTCCAAATACAGTCCATGCTACCCCATCCCTCTGTTCCGGTGTCCTCTCTGGCCTTAGCCTAGCCCAGCCGAGCCCAGGCTAGCCTTTGCCTTGCAAATTCCCATTCTTTTTTCATAACTTAGCTCACATGTCACCTTCTCCAGGACCCCTTCCCTGACCTCCCAGGCTGGGGCAGGTGCCCTTCTTGGGGATCCCACGGCCTCCTTGGGCTTTCCTCTCTCAGACCCTTGGTCAAACTGCGTTGGGATTGTCTGTTACTTGTCCACCTTAGCCATCTCTCTCTCTTTTTTAAAAAAGATTTTATTTATTTATTTATTTTTTGAGAGAGAAGGTGCATGTGAGAGAGCACAAGCAGGGGGACTGTCAGAGGTAGAGGTAGAGCAAGAGGCAGGCTCTTGGCTGAGCAAGGAGCCCGATGCAGGGCTCGATCCCAGGACCCCAGGATCATGACCTGAGCCGAAGGCAGACGCTTAACCGACTGAGCCACCCAGGCGCCCTTTAGCCATCTCTTTAACCCAGGGTAGGGCCAACACAGATTAGATGCCCAGCACTTAGCATCTAGACAGCAGGGAGACCAGGGGTCCCTCAAACAACTGTAGGGCAAAGGGAATTAAGCGATGGGCACCTCTGGAAACCCCTCCAAGGCCAAGGGGCTAGTGACAGATAGACACTTGGAAACCCTCCTCCATTGCAGGAGGCCGATTGGGAGTTTGTTCTGAGCCTAATTCTCCCAACCGTGCCTTAGTTTTGTGTGGTCCTTTCGCCTGGGTAGAGGCAGCAATAAGCCTAGGGGCAAGACTCCAGATGACTGTCCACTATCTGCTTTAAGTGAGTGGGGAGGTGAGGCTGAAGAGGTAAGTGCAAGCCATTTAGCAAAACTGTGGCTTTAGAACAGTGATTCTCAACTGGAGGGTTTTGCTGCTCGGGGCCATTTGCCAAAGTCTGGGGATCATTTCGATCTTTACATGGGGGTTGTGGGGAGGTGCGCTGCTACCGGCCGCTGGTGGGTAGAGGGCAAGGATACGGGTAAACATCCTGTAATGCACAGGAGAGTCTCCCTCCAGCCCCAAACAATTATCCAGCCCCCGTGTCAATAATTCTAGGTTGAGAAATCCTGGATTAGGGAGGCGTGAGACATGGGGCTCAGAACTGCTCAGAATGTGAAAGAGATATCAGATTACTTGTCTGCCAAAATGGCCTGAATAACCATATGGACTCGTGTGCTTTTGTCCCAGGAAGGAACTGGACAACCCTGGAGGTATGCAATGGGTAGTTGTCTCAGAGTTTTTGAATAATTAGTAGGTAAAGGCCCCCTATGATAGTCCCATTCACAGACTGTTTACAAAGAAGTTCTTTTCAAGTAAAACAGTAACTCCAACTAATGCATAACAGGATGAAACTAAGTAGAGGTTCCCTTTACTTTTAAAAATTAGTAATCTTTCTGCCCAACATAGGGCTCAAACTCATGACCTCAAGATCAAGCAAGAGTCACCTGCTCTGGGGAACAGAAGCAGGAAATCTGAATTTTCACACCTCCCTGCCCTCCAGTGTTTCTGGGGACGTTTCAAGATCTACAACCCTTCAGGATGAAGAATGCCTTGACTTGGTGGAGGCAAGCTCCAGGTACCCCCTGCCCTTGACTTTTGTTAATGAGTAGATAAGGTAAAGTAATTAGCACATAATTAACATGCAAATGATGCTGCTTCTGAACTAGTTGAAGCCATTTTTATTCAGATGATTAATTTTCATAGCTTACTCCTTTTTTATAGTTAGGGCAAAGGTAAACTTCCGCGGCCTATACTCCTCGTGTGAATTATGGCTCTTTCAATTAATGAGATTTGGCTCGGTTTTTCAGATGTCCAGCCAAGGTCCCATTTTAATCTTAAGTGAAGAGTTTAAAACTAAGACCATATCATGTAGGAAAAAAGTATATGTGTATGAGATATATTTATATCTACATTGATATATATATATATATTTTTTAAAGATTTTATTTATTTATTTGAGAGAGAGCGAGAGTGAGAGCACGAGAGTAGGGTGAGGGGCAGAGGGAGAAGCAGACTCCCCGCCGAGCAGGGAGCCCGATGCGGGGCTCGATCCCGGGACTCCAGGATCATGACCTGAGCCGGAGGCAGAAGCTTAACCGACTGAGCCACCCAGGTGCCCCTACATTGATATATTTTTAACTAGTGAGCGCATGCGCGCTGACACACACACACACACACACACACACACACACCCCTCCCACACTCAATACTCTCCAGCAGTGGGGAATAATGCACACTATGGGGAACCTTGGCCATCTCAAGAAGAGGGTGCTAGAAAGCACGCATAGGAGTCGGGCTTGGGTTCTGTGACTTTGGGAGGGTTTAAGGAAGCCACAGCTTGCCCTAGATCGGATACTACTAGAAAGCAGGGCCACGTCTATGCCTGGATATTTCAATAAATCTCATCTTGAAGGAGGGCAGACAAGAGCTAGAATGGGTAAAGCAGCAGCCCCCATATTTGCCAGGAGAGGGGGACGTTTAGTCATTTCTGTGGTTTGGACACTGGTCATGTTTTGTCTGGGTTCAGACATGAGTAAGGAGTGGTCTCGCTTTGGCCTCAGTCCGTCACGGTCACCCAGTGGCCTTATCTGATGTTGCTGTTTGTGGAATTGTTTCTGTTGGACAGAATGCTGAGGCCTCGTGGTTGAGTGCAGGGTCAGTGGCTGGCTGGTATCGCCAGGCCCGCTCCGGGATCGTAGGGGATGCTCTTCTCTTTCTCAGTATATTACAGTGTATTCTAGTCTATATATTACGTTAGTCATATCTCTCACACACACATACATGTGTATATTTATCCATAGTCCCATACCGGATTCAACTACTACTCACTTAGTGCTCTTCCCACCAGTCATTGCATCAGAGCCCTGCTTTTCATTTATTGGTTTTCTTTGCATAAAGACCTTAAGTCTACTATTTGGTTACTTTAGAGAACACTGAGCTTGCCCTCTGGAACATCCACCAAGTCGGGCACACCACCACCATCCTTCTCAGCTCTGCCTTCATCCCACGGTCTTCTTTCTCCCTTCCAACTTGCCCGCCTGTCTTTATCTCCACGTGCATCAAAAGTTGTTTCCTACTTGAGATTCACTGTGAGAACACCACAGCACGTGGTCCTTCTGGGGCAGGGCGGGGGGGAGATTGTATTTTGGCAGCCAAGGGGAGCTAGCTGGTCCCTACCCCACACAGGAGAAAGGAGGCCCTACACTAAAGAAAGGATGGCAGTTCTGGTTTAGCAAATGAGGGGAGGGGTAGGCACCCTAAAATGGTACCATTCAGATTTTAGGCCACTTAGGTTTCTGGTTGAATGTTGGGGGATACCCAGGTTGATGGAGCAGGAGGTGTGAAACCAAACTTGTGACCAAATTGGGGTCCCCATCATCCCCTGACTCGTTAGCAGATCTCCATCTTACAGACTGTCCCCAGGGAAATGGGAGCCCAATAGCTATGGGTGAGCGTGTGCTGGTTGAATCCCAAGGATGGAGGGAGAACAGTCTGGAGAACAGTTCTTTGGACAATTCCTCTAGAAGCCTTCCCTGACCCCTCCATTGGATGAGGTATGCCCTATTACAGTCTCTTTCAAGGCAGTCCGTTTGGGCCAGACAAGACCTGGATTCCTAACCTGGTTATACCAAGTCTCTTGGCCTCTCTAAAGCTGTTTCTACACCTTTAAAGAGGTGCTAAAAATAGCACCCTTTTTGTGAGATTTGTTGTGAAAGTGAGAGACAATATATGCATATTTCCTGGCATCTGGTAGGTACTTAAAACATGGTAGCTCCCACTGTCGTCACCACTGTCATCATCATCATCAGCCTGCTTGCTCTGCTCTCAGCAATGAACAAGAGGGGTGAGGAATGTGCCCCAAACAAGATGAGTTGTGCACAAAGGCCATGAAAGAAGACTTCTCTCCCTTCTTATCCATATGCTCTGCTCCCTTCTTCCCTCAGCCGAGAGCTGGCCTAGTCTCCCCTCATCAAAATCTACTCCTAGCCATGATTAAGGTTGTAACAGGGAGTCTGGTCTAAAGCTAAAGGAATGAAACTCTAAGGGGGAAGTAAGTACCAGCCAGTGGATGGGAAAGATCTGGGTGGGGAAGACTCACCTCAGTGCCCCCCGAATCCCAGCCTACTCTACACACACACACACACACACACACAAAAGTGAGTTTTGGTCAGGAAGCGTTCTTCAGGAAGTAACTTGGTCCTAGTAGGATGCGGTCATTGCTGATGACATGCCGCCAATGGGCCTTCCAAGATTCCCTGCTAAGATTTCCCTGAACTCTGCTCCTCAGACTTTCGTTAAAGAGTTAATGACCTGTAAACAAATTCATAAATGCAGGCTGGTCTTTCAAAGACCTTTAAGGGGACCCCTTCTGAAATCTCAATTTGTAAGTCGCCTAATTCGTATTTTTTATTAAAAAAAAAAAAGCCCTTATGGATTCCCTTATCTGCTCTGTCCTCCTTCTGTCCCCCCTATTCAACTCAACCTAAGCCCCCACTCCCCCTCAGAATGTCACCATAGCCACAGGCCTTGTTATTTCCCCCACAGGCCTGAGCTCGAGGTTCCTTGAAAATGGGGGAGGGGCAACATCTGGTTTTAATAGTAGCTACGTTTCATCAAATGCTTTCTACATGCCACACACCGTGTTTTGTCTCTTCCACCCTCATTAAATAAAATTTGAAATAAGTATAGAGTCACAGGAAGTTGTGAAGATAATATAGAAAGTTCTCGTGTATTCTTTGTCTAGTCTGCCCCCGTGGTTAAATCTTATGTTGCTATAATACAATATCAAAACCAGGAAACTGGCCCTGGGACGATGTGTGTTTGTAGCTCTATGCCATTTTACCACATGCAAAACCACCACCACCACGACCAAGATGCAGAACTAATGTGTCACCACAAAATTCTCCCCCGAGCGACTCTACATAGTCACACCCACCCTCCATCCCTCGCCCCGGGAAACTACTAATCTGTTCTCCATTCTCTATCATTCTGTCGCTTCGAGAATGTTACATAAATGGACTCATACAGTAGGTAGGCTTTAGAGGTTGGTTTTTTCCCCCACAGCATAATGCCCTTGATAGCCACCCGAGTCATTGCGTGTATTCATAGTTTGTTTTCTCATTTATGGGTAGTGCTTTGGTATCTTGTTTAACTTTCTCAAGCCCTTGGTTCTGGAGATTTTCTTTTATGTGTTCTCACCTGCCACTCTGGACAATGGGGACAAATCCTCCCTTCCCTGAAGCTCCGCAGCCACTCCACCAAAATGTCCTGTTGACTCCACTTCCTAAATGTGTCTAGACTCTTCCACTGGCCTCCAACTTCCCCACTCCACACAGATCGAGGCTTCCGTCTTCATCTCCCACCTAAATGACTGTAAGCAGCTTTCCAACTGTCTCCCCATTTCCACTCTTGGCTGCCCCCACAAAGCCAATGCCAAACTGATTCTGTCCCCTGCCGAAGCTCTTCAGTGGCTCCTCAAAGCTCTTAGGCTGCAACCTGAATGCCTCTCGGGGGCGTGAGGTCCCGCCTGTCTGGCCTCTCCTTGCCTATCTTCCAGAATTCATATATATATATATTTTTTAAGATTTTATTCATTTATTTGAGAGAGAGAGAGAGAGAGAGAGAAAGCAGGAGCTGGGGGAGAGGCAGAGGGAGAGGGAGAAGCAGATGCCCGCAGAACAGGGAGCCCGACACGGGGCTCGATCCCAGGACCCTGGGATCATGACCTGAGCCGAAGGCAGACGCTTCACCGACTGAGCCACCCAGGCGCGCCCCGGAATTCATATTGAGCCTCTCTCTCCTGACTTGGCTCAGCCCCAAACCCTGGCCCGCTTTCTGTTCGTTGGAAGTGCCCCTGCCACGTGGCCTGTGGGCCCCCCCTTGCCGTGTCCTCTGTGAGACAGCACTTCCTTCTCCCCCGCCTCTCGGCCGGGGCCAAATCCTGCGCATCCTGCATCCTTAGGGTTTCACCTCCTCCGGAAAGCCTTCCCTGAGCCCTGCCTTGAAGGAGGGACTTCCTCTTAGTCTCTTTCGAAGTATTTAGCATAACTGTAATGAATTCGGTATTCATGAAATTAATTCACCCCCGTCGGGTCCACGGATCAGACTGGAAGCTCCCCGAGAGCCGGGGCTGTCTAGTTGACCCTTGGGTCTCCAGCCGCCGGACGAGTGTCCGCTCCTGGTGGCTGCGCGAGGGATTCTTGTTGAGCACATGAATGAGGGCAAGTAGAACCCCCTGGTCCTAAGTTACTGTGACTTTAAAAGACAGGGAGGGACTTTGGGAGCTCTTTGAAGGAGGAGATTACTGAGTGACACCGACGCCACTCCACTGGCCAGGGGTTCCAGGGGCCCCACTGCAGCCTCGCCTGCCTCTTTCCTCCCTCTTCAAACCTTCCTTTACCGGTGAGAGGCCCCGCGAAGGGAGAAGGTTTTTATGAGGTGCTAGGGACCCATTTTTGAGTCTTAGATGTCTGCACTGTTGGCAGTTTCTACAAGACACTTAGATTTCAGGTTTGGCAGCTCTGACTGGAAAGCATCTGTGGGTCTGTAAGAAGTAGGGTGTGGCCTCATGGTAAGGAGAGGCCTCTTTGAACCACCCCACCTAAAGGAGCCCCCCCCAGACCCCCTTAGGCTGTAGGCTCCAGAAGGCACAGAGCCTGCCCTGTCCACCACTGTCCCTCCAGGGCTCAACACAGAATGGACACTTCGTAAGTATTTATGAAGCGAAGGAATGGTTAACGAGCAAATGAATGAATGAATGAACAGATGAATGGTTAGGCAGGCTGCCAAAAAGGTCCCGCGGGGTGCGTGGAAGCTGAGACCGGCTGGCCTGAGCATTCATGCCTCCTGCTTCGGGCCTTCCCTGGGAGCTCTGACCCCTGGTCGCAGACGGAGAGCAAGCTGAGGGCAGGAGCAGTGGCCTCCCGGGGGCCGGCATGGGGCCAGGCACAGAAGGGGTGTTCAGCAAGGGCTTGCTTGCTCCAAAGTCCTCCCTGCCACCCCACCACCCCTCCGACTCCCCCGTTCAAACCTTCCCAGTCGCCGCGGAATGCTCTCTGCTTTCCAAGTTGGCAACCTGCTAATGGGTGAACGAATCCAAGTCAATGGCTTCCGGTACTCCCCCTCCCGAGCAGCTGGTGCTTTTTCCCACTTCAGTCTTCTCAGAGACCTGGTGGGGGCGGCCGAGGGGAGAAGGGGCCCTTGGGGAAAGCATCCAGACTGGGAGGGGGCGGGGTGCGTGGGGCGGCTTCCCCTCCCTCAGCCTGCCTTCCAGAAAGGCCCTGACTTGTTCTCTTCAGTCTCTGAGTGAGTTTCCAAGGACACTCTGGGCTTCCTGGGCCAGGTAAGAAGAAAAGTGCCCTCCCCACCTCCCCCCCCCCCAGCAGTCACCACTGAGGAGAAGCAGGAAGAGGTGCCTAGGAAGTCCCCGGGGAGCCACCTGTGAGAGGCACCCCGAGAGACTCAAACCCCAACCTGGCTTCTCTGTCTTTAAATAGGTCACTGACAGCTCAGAGCCTAACGGGAGGGAAGCCATCTCCCAGGACAGCCCCCCACCAGGCCTGCTGTGGGCAGCTCCCTCAGAAAGCAAGTTGGGTGGAAAGACATGGTGAGGCCGGGCCGAAATTCCCTCAGGAGAGGCTCCAGGTTGGGGCAGGGAAGAGCTGCATTTTCTCTGTCTTAGCTTTTCCATTTGGACACCATCCCTGCTGTGGAAAATCTCTGGCTCGGGAGTCCGGCCCCAGCTGGGCCGCTGACTCACTCGCCCTGTGAACCTCGGGCAGGCCTCAGCCCTGTCTCCCTGCAGGGTTTGCACGTGGAGACCGGGGATGCTCCCTGCTCTCCCTGCCTCAGGAGCGCGGGGACGAGTAAAGGTGGTAGGAATAGCAAAGTTCTTGGGCAGAGGGAGAAGCTTCTCTTCTCTCCTGTCCTCTCTGGTGCCCCCAAACTGGCAGCTGGGCTGTTCCATGGACGCTGCCTCTCGGTCCCGTGATGTCTCTGAGTGAAGCTATTCCCAGGGAAGGGAGCTGTTGACATGGGACGCTACCAAGGGCTCTTCAAAGTCTCAGCCAAAGACACGGCCAAGGCCTGTGTCCGCCGTGGGGCTGAACCTATCTTCTCCGCCATTAGAGCGAACCGCTGGCTTTAAACATTCTGCCGTCACCAGCATGAGCGAGCACCTCCCAAGCACCTCCCGGGGCAGGGACTTGGGCTAAGCCCTGGGAACACAGGAAGACACACGACTTCCTCTAGACGTAGTCCCTTCCTCTAGCTGGAAGGAATAAGGACAGGGAAGGAGGAAGACAAGCAAAAAGACCTTCTTTTGAGTACCGCTTTACAATTTACCATGTGTTTTCACTTTTTCATTTACTCTTTAAAAGTTGTTTACAGGGGATGAGATGGAATCTCAGAGAGGCCCAGCAATTTGTCTGAGGTCACAAAGCCTATGAAGACCAGGCCTCGAGGTAACCTGATTTTAAATTCAAGGCAATGTCTTCTACAAAACGTCGCCCTTCTGCGATCACCAGGAAACCCCTGTTGAGGTAGGTAGGACGTGGGGATAACATCAGTGCCTTTACTACCCGCTAGCACTCTGCATGGATTACTATAGCGGGGCCCAAGAGAGGGGGATAAACAGAGGAACAGAAAGGTCTTTTCTTTTAAAATAAGTTTTGGAAATTTTTAAAAAAGATTTTATTTATTTATTTGAGAGAGAGAGTGAGAGAGCACAAGCAGAGGGAGGGGCAGAGGGAGAGGGAGAAGCAGGCTCCCCGCTGAGCAGGGAGCCCGACTGGGGCTCGATCCCAGGACCCCGGGATCATGACCTGAGCCGAAGGCAGACGCTTCACCGACTGAGCCATCCAGGTGCCCCAGGTATTTTCTTTTGCAATTAAACGTTTTATTTTGCCCTAGGTTCCTATGCAGTTGTAAGAAACAGTACAGAGAGAGAGCAAGTACCCTTTATCCAGGTTTTCCCAATGGTGGCGTCTTGCAAAACTAGAGCGCCCAATCACAACCAGGGTGTGGACATCAGAACCGTTAAGGTACAGAACATTTCCTTCGCCACACAGATCCCTCCTGTCACCTTTGTACAGCCATACCCACTTCCCTCCCACTTCACCCCTCCTCCTCAACTCTGGCAACCACTAATCTGTTCTCCATTCTTCTAATTTTGTCACTTCAAGAAGGTTATCTGAGTAAAATCAGAGTATGTTACCTTTGGCTTTTTTCACTCAACAGAGTTCTCTGGAAGTTCATCCAGGCTGTTGAATGTGTCAAGACTTGATTCCTTTTTGTTGCTGAGTGGTTTTCCATGGTATGGATGTATCACAGTGCTTAACCTGCGGGAGGACATCTGGGCCCATTCTGGCTTTTGGCTATTATGAATAAAGCTGCTGCAAACATTTGTGGATGGGTGTTTGTGGGGACGTAAGTTTTCATTTCTCTGGGATGTGTGCCCAAGAGTGTAATTGCTGGATCATATGGTAGTCGCATGGTTACCTTTTCTTTTTTAGATAGAGTATGCATGCACATGGGGGGGGGGGGGGGGTGAGAGGCAGAGGGAGAGGGAGAGAGAGAATCCCAAGCAGGCTCCACACCCAGCGAGGAGCCCGATGTGGGGCTCCCTCCCATGACCCCAAGATCATCACCTGAGCTGAAATCAAGAGTTGGACACTTAACCAACTGCACCACCCAGGCGCCCCACACGTTTACCTTTTTAAGAAGCTGCCAAACTTCTTTCCAGAGTGGCTGTGCCATTTTATAACCCCACCAGCAACATACGAATGATTTGGTTTCTCTAAATCCTCACCAGCATTTGGTGTTGTTGCTATTTTTTTAAGTAAACTCTACCCCCAATGTGGGGCTCAAACTCATGACCCCAAGATCAAGAGTTGCATGCTCTATGGCCTGAGCCAGCCAGGTGCCCCATTTTGTTGTTTGTTTCAACCTTTCTGATAGGTATCGTGTTGTGGTTTTATTTTTCATTTCCCGAATGGCCAGTGATATTGAACATGCTTTTAAGTACTTATGGACCGTCTGTGTATCCTCTTGGCCGAAACGTCTGTTCATGTTATTTGGCTGTTTCCTAATTGGATTGCTTGTTTTTCTGCAATTGGGTTTGAGAGTTCTTTATATATTCTAGATACTTGTCCTGTGTTGGATATGTGGTTTATAAATACTTTCTCCCAGTCAGTAGCTTGTCTCTTGAACCTCTTTACGGGGTCTTTCAGAGAGGGAAGGGAGGAGTGGAGAAAAGTACACCTACTCCATCTTCCCGGAGGTAGAAGTCTCCACAGGAAGGTGTTGTTTGGTAAAGGAGGCAGGAGGGAGAGGAAGAGATCTGGGATGCGGATTCACAACCCCGCCTAGCTATGGCGGGCCTGCCTCTGGGCCAGGTGCCATCACGTCAGCCCAATGGTCCCGGCCGCCTGAGGTAAGAGGTGCTGAGAAGGATGCATAGAGAGGCAGGTGGGAGGCCCACACACACGGCCTCGACCTTACTTCCTCAACTGGATCATGCTGAGGCTTCAGAAGCCTTGGGGAGGCCCCCACAGCAGCCCTGGCCAGGGCTCCTGAGGGAGCCCACCACACTCCCGGCAGCCTGTAGGTGGCACCTGACATCAAGGAGTTCACATGCAGGCCTTCCAGGTGGCCCCGGGGCTGAGGCCCTGGCTGGTTGGTTCCAAGTGTGAGCTTAGACCCTTCAACCAGTCCTTTCTCTAAGCCCCCAGAGCCCCGTGGTGAGACGGAGCCCCTACCTCAAAATGCAGAGATTACCCTGGACATGGCTGCTTGGAAAGGGGGAGTTTCTCACAAAGCATTCTCCAGTAACGAGGGGGGCAGGAAGAAGCCGCTTTTTAATTCGGCGTTTATGAAATTTTTGTTTGAGAAAAACTCTGGTTCACTGAAAATGAGTTCACGGAACACCGGGAGCTATGGGGGCAGCACCACTCATTCATTTCATTCACCAGATATCACTGTGTACCAGGCACGGTTCTAGGCACCATGGTTACGAAATGGACAGACACTGTCCTTCTCCCAAGGAACTTTCCAGTGGAATTATTGTGGGGACTCTTTCCCTTCTCAGTGAACAATGATTAGCACAGGCCTGCTGACTGGGGTGACATTGCAGGCCTTGGGATCAGGCTTCTGAATGACAGTGTAACCTGGGGGTTCTCAACTGGGCCTACAGCTCAGAATCACCTCGGGTGGGGGGAGGGCTTTGGTTAAAAATGCAGCTTCTTGGCCCTTTTCTAAGATCTACTGACAATGACTCTCGAGGCCTTCTGTTTATCTGTCCTTCTGTCCTTGAGTGAATCAAGCCCTGTCTCATTCGGTCAGGGTCTCTGCTCTTACTCTTCCTTCTGATATAATGCCCTTCCCATGGCCGGCTCCTTCTGTTCACTCGGGCCTCAGTCAAACATCACCTTCTCAGAGAGGCCTGCTCTGGTCACACTCTTTAAAATCACAACCCCACCCTGGTCTTTCCATGTCACATCCATATGATGTGTACTTCATAGGGCTCCTGGATATTGGCAATTAACTTCTTTCTTTCTTGTCTAGCCCATCCATTAGACCGTAAGCTTCCTGGGGCACCTGGTGGCTCAGTCGGTTAAGCAGCTGCCTCTGGCTCAGGTCATGATCTCAGGGTCCTGGGATCGAGCCCCGCATCGGGCTCCCTGCTCAGCTGGGAGTCTGCTTCCCCCTCTCCCTCTGCCATTCCCCCTGCTTGTGCTCTCTGGCTCACGCGCTCTCTCTCTCTCTCAAATAAACCAATAAAATCTTTCAAGAAATAAAAAGACTGTAAGCTTCCCAAGGACGGGGACTCTGTCTTGTTCACTGCTGGATCTCTAAGTGTCTACAGTAATGCCTGGCACATAGTAGCTGTTCCCCGAATATTAGCTAACTATCCAGCTGAGTGACCGGAGGCGACCTCGAGACTTCTTCACCTGGTAAACAAGCACCCCGGTGATTCTGGTACCCGCTATAGTTTGACGACCGTGGCCAAGAACCAGAGGCAGAGAGGGAGGAGATGGGCTGAACACGGATGTGCTCCAAACATTCCCCCCTTTAAAATGTTCCCCACTATCTTCTGATTTGGCTCATTTCCCTCTAAGGGGTTGGGGGCAAGCCAGGACAACGTTGCTGGTTATTTGAGGTTGCTGGCCAAGATGGTTTCCCTTCATCGAGGTTCGGGTCTAGCAATTGAAATATTTTCACATTTCAGTCTCAGAGTTGATGACGGCACACTTACGCCTTTGCAATGCGCTCCTGACTTGCACTCGTGACAAAAACCAGTGTGATCTCCTTGTGTGCACCGCAGTTAGCAATAGCAATTTGGGAGTCAGAGTGAAGCCAGCCCAGCATAGTTGCTTTGAAATTCATCGCAGTGACTCGTGAAGCACACAGATCTCATGTGCCTAAGGAAAAGTGGACTTGGCTGCATCTGTTGCCCAGCTCTGTGCCCTCCCTCCCTCATGACCCCCCACATTTGTAGCTGGATCCAGATTGCCCAGAGGAACGAGCTGCTTTGCTGGCACATGGGTTCCTGCTTCTGCCCCACGGTGTGTCTATCGCTTTGGCATCTGGCACCAGGCTGGGGTAGAGAGGCAGGGATATCAAAGGGGATCCAGAGGCATTGGTCTGCGTGGTGGGCAGTAAGTTGGTGGCTGAGCGGCTCGTTGGGATCACTGCTCTGCTCCTGCAGCAGTCAGATGGCGGAGGCGCTGAGTGTCCCTCTGTAAGTACGGCCCGGAGCGCCTATGCCACCATTTCCCTTCTGTGGCGTCTCACAAGCAGGCCTTCCATCAAACGCAGCCAGAGCCTGCCCCTGAAACCCTGGGTCCTGGGCAGAACAAGGCCACCAGGAGAACAATGAGGCCAGTGTCACCCAGAAGGGCTATTGTTGCAGAGATGCTAACAGGCTCTTTGGACTCTGGGCCCCACACAGTTTGTCATCTGTTGACCTCTGCTCACCAGGCCCCCAAAGCCTGTGGCTCTTTGTAGATGTGGTCTCCAGGGTCCCCGAGGAGAGTGGCCGTGACCAATGACAGTAAGGTCTGTTTTGTCATGTAGCTAGACTCACCCTGAGCTGGCTGGTTACTCTCTCCTTATGGTTTTTGTTACCTCCACTAAAGAAGGGTTTGTTTTGTTTTTAAAAATTCATCCAAGAGCAGGGCGCCTGGGTGGCTCAGTTGGTTGGACGTCTGACTCTTGATTTTGGCTCAGGTCCTCATCTCAGGGCCGTGGGATCGAGCCCCGCGTCAGGCTCGCTGAGCGCGAGGACTCTGCTTCTCCCTCTTCTTCTGCACCTCCCCCAGCTCGTGTGTATGCGCTCTCTCTCTCTCTCTCTTTAAAATGAATGAATAAATAAAATCTTAAAAATGCATCCAAGAGACACTCAAGATTCTATTTAGGGAAAATCAAATGCTCCACGGGGCTTATTTCCCAGGAGCTGTGGAGGTTTCTTATGGTCTTGTTTGTTAAAGTGTCACCCTTATTAAGTACCATGCCCCAGAAATCAACCTAAGAAGCAGGGTGTATGGTTAAGAGCAGATTACAGGGCTTTCCTTCCAGCGGTGAAGAGCAGCTGAACTGTACAGGGCGTCCTTAGAGGGTCGGGTTGGCCAAAAATGCCTTAATGCCCTTCTGGATAGAGAAACTGTTTTAAAGACATAATCCAAGTTATTAAAAACAAAACCAGTTAAAGCAAGAGAACTGAGAAGGAGTAGGTTTCAGGAGAGGGGGCCATCTCTTCATTTGTGGCTCGTGTAAGATCTCCATCTGGAGAATTCGAGGGAGGAAACGAGAGCTCAGGCCGCCATACTTGTAGTGTTGGCAGACGAATGACCAGCCCCCAGGCGAGGATTGGAGGGGGCGGGTCATCTTCTGGTGATTTCCCTTCCGGCCTAGTGCACATCCGGATGGAATTTAAGGAAAATGTGTTTCAGGGGGGCGATCACTCCGCCACATCCAAGGAATGGCTCCGCTGGTGGTGCGGCCATCCAAAGAAAACACCATTAATGAGAATTACTACCATTTACCGAGGGCTTGCTCTGTGCCCAGGCCCCGTTCCGAGGGCTTTATCTAGATAATCTCAGTTAAGCCTCACGTCCACCCCCTGAGGTAGGGGCCACTGTCATCTCTGTTTTATAAGGAAGTTCCAGAGGCGGAGGGACCCATGCTGTAAAAAGGGAAGGCGTGTTTAGGCCAACTCTGCCGATTGCTGGGGGGAGCTACAGTATTCTGGGGGTGCATGGGAGAAGGCCTCTTTAGGGCTTCCCCCCACGAACGGGAATGAGGCGACTTTGCAGATGTTCGCCTCTAAGCACTGACGTCACTCCTTACCTTCCACCCGCATAGCCTCCTCTCTAGAACACCTGTTGGTGTTTATTCTGGTGTCCGTCTTGTTAACAAAACTCATCACTGATGGCTAGCTTTAAGAACTGTTCCTTTTCAACTCCATTCTGGAAACTTCTTTCTTATTCCAAGCTTTACACAGCAGGGAAGTAGGCTTGTTAGTGGGATGTCTGCTACATTTTTTGGCCTCTTGAGAAAGGGTATTGGTTACTCTCAGTGAGTTTCTCTTTGTAAAGTGCTCTGAACATGGATGGTAAGTGATAATTACCATTATTGGGCTCATTACCAACAGAGTAATGCCTATTACTAGAGGCGATTAGGCCTCTTGCTTGTGGTCCTTCGTATACAGCAACTAGTCTTCTCAACACTCCAGTGAGGCCTGCTTGGAGTGACTCCTGCCACCTTAGCGAGACCAAGAGGTTCTGGTTGTTGCTGTGACTTTAAGGAAAGTAAGTGATTCTCCCTGGGCCTTTACTGTGTCCATTGGCAGATTTACACAGGTCCAGAACAGGAGGTTAATTAAAAAAAAAAAAAACAAAAAAAACAGCTTTAGGGGCACCTGGGTGGCTCGGTGGGTTAAGCGTCTGCTTTTGGCTCAGGTCATGACCTCAGGGTCCTGGGATTGAGCCCCACGTTGGGCTCCCTGCTCAGTGGGGAGTCTGCTTCTCCCTCTCCCTCGGCTCCTCCCTTCTGTTCATCTCTCTCTCTCAAATAAAAAAACAAATCTTAAAAAGAAAACACCCAGCTTTATTGAGATATAATTCACATAACATGTAATTCAACCTAATTGTTGATAGCTTTTTATTCTAGACATTTTTAAACGTATACAAAAGTAGAGAGGACAGTAGAATGAATCCCCCTATAGCCATCTCTCAGCTTCAACAATGAACAACTCATGGCCCATCTTGTATCTGTCCTGCCGCTCTCTGTGTGCCTCACCCCCACGTAACTGGCAGTATTTTAGACCAAATTGCAGACAACATAGCATTTTACCTATCACACTCTGGTGTGTATCTCTAACAGAGGGGATTAGGAAAAAAACACAACCGTAGGACCTAGGCTGTGTCCACATTTCTAGATCAGGAGTTTCTGTGATGTGGGGTTCTTGGGTTGAGCAGGCAGGCAGTTCATAAAGGAGCTTTAGATGATCTACGTATTCCCTGAAAATATGCAAAGGGGTGTGTGTGTGTGTGTGTGTGTGTGAGTATTTTGTGAGGGGGCCACCAAGGGAGTTTTCAACAAGTTCTCAGAGGGGTATATGATCCCATAAAGGCCTGGAGTCTTGGGTCCAGGTGAAGGGTCCGACTGAAAGAGCCCTGGTGTCCAGTGACCAGGACTGGGTGGAAAATGCGCAGGGAAGACTGCTGAGAGCATCGGGTCTGACACGGAGCCTTTAGCATTCTCGCCTGGACCCTGTGCCAAACTCAGGAGGCCGCAGAGTGTCCACCAGGGCCGAAAACTTCCCTGTGCCTCAGAACACTGCCCACCCTCCCCCTCCACACACCTGGTGTGTGGGGGGTGAAGCACCCCAATTCCCGGGCCCACCCTTCAGGATTCGGAGTCAATGGGGCTGAGGGTGGGGCCTAGGAATCTCCTCGTGTGGCTAAGCTCCTGCTTTGAGAAGTGCAGACATGGCAGCTAAGAGCATTGGTCTCCGAGTTGCACAGCCCGGGATCTGAGTCTTGGCTCTGCTTCACATTAGCTGTGTGGCCTTGGGCAAATCATTCAACCTCTCTGTGAAGTGGGCCTACTTATATTTAACCCCTCTGCCCTAGGGTTGTTGTAAGAATGAGGGTAGATAATATATATAAAGCACACACATAGCGCCTTACATGAAGAATACTGCTCAGTGGGATGGCCGTCCTTGTTAAAAAGACCTTGGAAGGGCTCCCTTTCTCTCTCTCAGGATTGTAAGGGTTTATTGTCTTTTTCATACAATTGAGGAGATTTTAAAAGTATCAGAAAGCTTATCTGATTCATGGGTCCCCTGGGCTCTTCTGACTCCTGCTGACAGGAATGATGCACAGAAAACTGATGGGCTCAGGTCCTATCGTCAGGCTCCAAGGGCCAGGGTGAAACTGGAATGTTTCTTCCCCGAGGTGCCTTCTGGGCATGGGTGGTCTTGTTATCTCAATTGTTGGCAACACGGTGCCTCCCTCAGAAAACTTTCGATAGCAAAGCCAGCCCGATTTGGCAAGTATGTTTCCTTAGCCTCAGTGAAGAGTCCATGAGAGAATGTGGACGAATCTCCCTTGTGAGGAAAATGACTGGAAGCTCACGTGCAGCTCTTGGGGGGGGGGGGGGGGGGGGGGGGCGGTGAGCAGTGACATTAGCTAGCATCCTCTCACACGCCCCAGGGCTCCTTGTAACCCACTGACCTTTTCTAGCTTCAACACTGTGGTGGTCTCTGGGGACCCAGGGCTGGGAGGCACCCGTGCTAGGTCTGGATTTCTTTATATGAAGGACAGGCCCCGCCAGACTTCCAACTCCCCGAGGACAAGGCCCTGTCTAGCTAGGCCCCACCAGAAAACTGTAGCATCCATCTAGGTCCCCCCGGCTTTAACCCCGGATGATCTGCCCATGAAACCTGATGCCTATGGTTAGGCCTTGACTCCCGTACCTCAGTCCTTTTCAAGGTAACTGGACGTTCTCACTTTGATGCCACCCCTGTTTTTCTTTCTTTTTTTCTTTTTTTAAAGATTTTATTTATTTATTTGAGAGAGAGCGAGAGAGAGCACAAGCAGGGTGAAGGGCAGAGGGAGAAGCAGACTCCCCGGTGAGCAGGGAGCCCGATGTGGGACTTGATCCCGGGACTCTGGGATCATGACCTGAGCTGAAGGCAGACGCTTCACCGACTGAGCCCCCCAGGTGCCTGGCCACCCCTGTTTTTCGATCCTACCTCCATCCTAGTGCCTACCTGGTATCTGACTTTTCAGGTCTTACCTCTAGTTGCTGGCTCTGCACTAGCCCTTGGAAATTAACAACCGAACATGACCTTTCCTTCCCTCCTACCCCGCAGACCCTCTGGTCTCCCAGGAGACAGCTCATACTTTTTGGGGGGACTTCAGGTAATTGTCCCGCCTCAGGGCCTCCTGCTCAGAGGAGCTTACCTGGTCACCTCTGCTCCCAGAGTGGTGAAAGGACAAGCTGTAGATGCAAATGAGTAGTGATGGGCTCCAGAGGGCACTTGCTGTCCAGGTCACTGCAAATGGATGACCAGCGAAATGCGTGAGTGAGCTACTCCTCCTTCTTCTAGCCAGTGCGCCTCCCTGTCCAACTGTGCTCATAGATCCAAGGCCTTGGCCATGGAAGGAACTTTGAGGCCAGGCTGGGGCTGGTCTTGTGTCTGTTCTCTGATGGTTGGCAAGCATGGAGGCCACTTTTCTTCCCAGAGGCCTCTGGCTGCAGGTTCATGGAGCCAGCGGGGAGGTAGGCCTGAGATATCTCTGGCCTTCTTAGCAGAGGGAAACCTTGACCAGTTAGAATCCTGGGGAAGGGGCTTAGTGGGAATTTCTGGGAAATGGAGGCTCAAGCAGAAAGCATATTTTGTCATTCTCCTTGTTGGAAGAGTTACCAAAAGGTCTGAGGCTACCTTCTTGCCTTCATGGGCTCAGCCTGTGACTGTCATGGGCCTTTGTGTGGCGAGTAAGCTTCCTGACTGTCTGAGATTGCTGCCTGGGCTGGGGATACACACCAACACAGTATAAGATTGTGACCCCAGTAGATGTCCGGGTAATCATGCATTTGTGTGTATTCGTGTGTGTGTGTGTGCACGCATGCACACATGATTTAGAGTGTTGATTTTTCTCCCAGAAGGAGAATTAAGAAAAATGTTTAAGGGGATCCAAGTCATTGAATCTTTATTTTCCTAGGAAATAGAGTCTTCCAGCCCGAAACCATTTTGGTCAGGGATGACCTTGGCACTGGGAAAATCAGTCAGAAATAACATTTGGGGAGTACTGCTAAAGCTACCTCTTCCTGGGTGCCCTCAGATAAACTAACTTCAAGTTGGGTTTCTTTGTTCATTTGAGTTTTCTCATGGGGAAGCAGCCCAGAGGCTACAGATTGAAGAAAACTTTATAGGGCACCCCTGTACTGGATGCTAGGGGAGACACAGAAAGCTCAGGAGAAAGCCTCTGCCATCCACTACCCTCTGGTGAGCCTGTTGGGGAGATACAACACAGATGTAGCACAGGGCAGCTCGGGCTCCTCAACTGATACCCTCCTGACCCTTATTCTGATTTCACGGGTCAAAGGTGGGGGGCTCAGGCATCTATTTGATCACATTCCCCAGGAGACTTGCCATCTATAGATCCCCTGGGAAGCCAACTAAACTAAGCCAACAAGCTTGTCTATGATGGGTACTGGACTTGTGTGGGCAAATAGCCTTCCAGGAGTTCAAAGGTGGAGAAACCCCTTGCTGGGCTGGGGTGAGAATGCTCTTTTTTTTTTTTTTTTCACGGATAAGTTCCAAACTAGGTCTCTAGGGATGGAGGGAGGATTTGGAGAGAGTGGAGGAATTCTATGGCCAAAGACTCAAGGCCAGGCGATTGTTTTCTAGTTCTCTTTGTGCTTCTTATCTGGGGTGTGGAATGGAGAAGTTGAATTGAGGATAAGGAGTCACACGGAGTACCGGCCAAGGCCTGAGCTCAGGCCTCCTGATACTTCTTAGATCCCGTCCCTGCCAAAGTCCAGGAACCCTCATTAGGCACTGACCTACTATTATTGTGGATAGAGACTTAGTGAGGCCATTAATTGATTCCACAAACCTTTATTGAATGCCTACTTTGGGCTAGGTCTTGTGTTGAACGCTAAAGATACAAAGATGGATAAGATACCGTCCCTGTCCCAAGAGGCCTCAGTTTGAGCAGGCAATCTCAATGTGCCGGGTGTGTTCAAGGCCTTATATGAAACATTAGTGTGCAAAAGAGAGGCTGTAGTTGTGGGGAGGGGACAGGGAAGACCTCACAGAGGAGGTAGGTTAGACTCACCAGGTTGGGGGAGGAAGAGAAGAGCACTTTCTAGGTAGTGGTGGAATAGAAGTGTAAGATAGTATGGTACACCAATAATGTGTTAAGGCAGTTCGGAGGCCTATAATCTGTCCTTTGAGGCCCCCAAGGGAAGGGGGAATGATGGGTACCATTGAGCTGGGGTCATTGCTTGTGTCTTATCAAATGTTTACACTTCACCCCGAGGGCCCTGGAGAGACAGGGAGGGGCTTTGAAAGCAGGAATTGACTTGGGCAGATTGGAGTTTTAGAATGTTCCCTCTGGTGGTTTTGTAGATCGCGGGGATGGATTGGGTTAAATAATAGCAAAAGCACTATTCCGAAGACTATTTCTCTGGTCTAAGGAGAGTTGGTGAATTGGGGCAGCGCAATGGAGAGGGTGAGCTACGGGTGGATTGGAGAGCTCTTTAGGAATTCAGATCTACACGGTTTGTGGATTAGTTGAGGAAAGTTGAGGAGGATTAGTTGGATTAGTTGACAGTGGAAAGTTGAGGGAGAAGGTAGAGCTGAGGATGACTTTCCGGCTCTTGCCTCGGAAAATTGGGTGGGAGGAGGAGGTTTAGGAGATTGTGGATTAAGGAGAGAAAGTGGGTTCGGTATTGGACTAGTTGAGTTTGAAGCACTCATGGGAGATCTGGGCAGAGATATCCAGTGGGCAGCTGGAGAACAAGAGAGGCCCAGGGTAGAGGTGTTTCTGAGGAGGGATTTCTGGATCCTGTGTGAATTCTATTCTTATGTATTCCTTTGCATCCCCCTTTAAAAAAAAAAAAAAAAACTTAATTCCAGTATAGTTAACATACAAGAGTCAGATGCTTAACTGACTGAACCACCCAGGCACCCCTGTACCACATCTTTATCCATTCATCTATCAGTGGGCACTTGGACTGCTTCCATGATTTGGCTATTGTAAATTATGCTGCTATAAACATAGGGGTGCATATATCTTTTTGAATTAGTGTTTTTGTATTCTTTGGGTAAATACCCAGTAGTGCAATTACTGGATCATATGGTAATTCTATTTTTAATTTTTTGAGGAAGCTCCATACCCTTTTCCACAGTGACTGCACCAGTTTGCATTCCCACCAACAGCACACAAGGGTTTCTTTTTCTCCACATCCTTGCCAACACTTGTTTCTTGTGTTTTTGATTTTAGCCATTCTGACTGGTGTGAAGTGATATCCCATTGTGGGTTTTTTTTTTAATTTTTATTTTTTATTTATTTATGAATTTTTAAATATTTTATTTATTTATTTGACAGAGTGAGACACAGCGAGAGAGGGAACACAAGCAGGGGGAGCGGGAGAGGGAGAAGCAGGCTTCCCACTGAGCAGGGAGCCCGATGCAGGGCTTGATCCCAGGACCCCGGGATCACGACCTGAGCCGAAGGCAGACGCTTAACAACTGAGCCACCCAGGCGCCCCAAATTCAAATTTTTAAAAAATTTTTTTATTGTTATGTTAATCCCCATCCATTACATCATTAGTTTTAGATGTAGTGTTCCATGATTCATTGTTTGTGCATAACACCCAGTGCTCCATGCAGAACGTGCCCTCTTTAATACCCATCACCAGGCTAACCCATCCTCCCACCCCCCTCCCCTCTAGAACCCTCAGTTTGTTTTTCAGAGTCCATCGTCTCTCTCTCTCATGGTTCGTCTACCCCTCCGATTTCCCCCCCTTCATTCTTCCCCTCCTGCTATCTTCTTTTTTTTTTTCTTAACATATACTGCATTATTTGTTTCATAGGTACAGATCTGAGATTCAACAGTCTTGCACAATTCACAGCGCTTACCAGAGCACATACCCTCCCCAGTGTCTATCACCCAGTCACCCCATCCCTCCCACCCCATCCCCCACTCCAGCAACCCTCAGTTTGTTTCCTGAGATTAAGAATTCCTCATATCAGTGAGGTCATATGATACATGTCTTTCTCTGTTTGACTTATTTCGCTCAGCATAATACCCTCCAGTTCCATCCACGTCATTGCAAATGGCAAGATCTCATTCCTTTTGATGGCTGCATAATATTCCATTGTATATATATACCACATCTTCTTTATCCATTCATCTGTTGATGGACATCTTGGCTCTTTCCACAGTTTGGCTATTGTGGACATTGCTGCTATAAACATTGGGGTGCACGTACCCTTTCTGATTCCTACTTTTGTATCTTTGGGGTAAATACCCAGTAGTGCAATTGCTGGATCGTGTGGTAGCTCTGTTTTCAACTTTTTGAGGAACCTCCATACTGTTTTCCAGAGTGGCTGCACCAGCTTGCATTCCC
>NW_022589765.1:6880799-6955075 GCF_004348235.1 Phoca vitulina
CCCCTCCCCTCTAGAACCCTCAGTTTGTTTTTCAGAGTCCATCGTCTCTCATGGTTCTTCTCCCCCTCCGATTTCCCCCCCTTCATTCTTCCCCTCCTGCTACATTCTTCTTCTTCTTTTTTTCTTTCTTAACATATATTGCATTATTTGTTTCAGAGGTACAGATCTGAGATTCAACAGTCTTGCACAATTCACAGCGCTTACCAGAACACATACCCTCCCCAGTGTCCATCACCCAGTCACCCCATCCCTCCCACCCCACCCCCCACTCCAGCAACCCTCAGTTTGTTTCCTGAGATTAAGAATTCCTCATATCAGTGAGGTCATATGATACATGTCTTTCTCTGTTTGACTTATTTCGCTCAGCATAATACCCTCCAGTTCCATCCACGTCGTTGCAAATGGCAAGATCTCATTCCTTTTGATGGCTGCATAATATTCCATTGTATATATATACCACATCTTCTTTATCCATTCATCTGTTGATGGACATCTTGGCTCTTTCCACAGTTTGGCTATTGTGGACATTGCTGCTATAAACATTGGGGTGCACGTACCCTTTCTGATTCCTACTTTTGTATCTTTGGGGTAAATACCCAGTAGTGCAATTGCTGGATCGTGTGGTAGCTCTGTTTTCAACTTTTTGAGGAACCTCCATACTGTTTTCCAGAGTGGCTGCACCAGCTTGCATTCCCACCAACAGTGTAGGAGGGTTCCCCTTTCTCCGCATCCCCGCCAACATCTGTCATTTCCTGACTTGTTAATTTTAGCCATTCTGACTGGTGTGAGGTGGTATCTCATTGAGGTTTTGATTTGGATTTCCCTGATGCCAAGCGATGTTGAGCACTTTTTCATGTGTCTGTTGGCCATTTGGATGTCTTCTTTGGAAAAATGTCTGTTCATGTCTTCTGCCCATTTCTTGATTGGATTCTTTGTTCTTTGGGTGTTGAGTTTGATAAGTTCTTTATAGATTTTGGATACTAGCCCTTTATCTGATATGTCATTTGCAAATATCTTCTCCCATTCTGTCGGTTGTCTTTTGGTTTTGTTGACTGTTTCTTTTGCTGTGCAAAAGCTTTTTATCTTGATGAAGTCCCAATAGTTCATTTTTGCCCTTGCTTCCCTTGCCTTTGGTGATGTTTCTAGGAAGAAGTTGCTGCGGCTGAGGTCGAAGAGGTTGCTGCCTGTGTTCTCCTTTAGGATTTTGATGGACTCCTGTCTCACATTTAGGTCTTTCAACCATTTTGAGTCTATTTTTGTGTGTGGTGTAAGGAAATGGTCCAGTTTCATTCTTCTGCATGTGGCTATCCAGTTTTCCCAACACCATTTGTTGAAGAGACTGTCTTTTTTCCATTGCACATTCTTTCCTGCTTTGTCAAAGATTAGTTGACCATGGAGTTGAGGGTCCATTTCTGGGCTCTCTGTTCTGTTCCATTGATCTATGTGTCTGTTTTTGTGCCAGTACCATACTGTCTTGATGATGACAGCTTTGTAATAGAGCTGGAAGTCCGGAATTGTGATGCCGCCAGCTTTACCTTTCTTTTTCAACCTTCCTCTGGCTATTCGGGGTCTTTTCTGGTTCCATACAAATTTTAGGATTATTTGTTCCATTTCTTTGAAAAAAGTGGATGGTATTTTGGTGGGGATTGCATTGAATGTGTAGATTGCTCTAGGTAGCATTGACATCTTCACAATATTTGTTCTACCAATCCATGAGCATGGAACGTTTTTCCATTTCTTTGTGTCTTCCTCAATTTCTTTCATGAGTATTTTATAGTTTTCTGAGTACAGATCCTTTGCCTCTTTGGTTAGATTTATTCCTAGGTATCTTACGGTTTTGGGTGCAATTGTAAATGGGATCAACTCCTTAATTTCTCTTTCTTCTGTCTTGTTGGTGTATAGGAATGCCACTGACTTCTGTGCATTGATTTTATATCCTGCCACTTTACTGAATTCCTGTATGAGTTCTAGCAGTTTTGGGGTGGAGTCTTTTGGGTTTTCCACATAAAGTATCATATCATCTGCAAAGAGTGAGAATTTGACTTCTTCTTTGCCGATTTGGATGCCTTTGATTTCTTTTTGTTGTCTGATTGCTGTGGCTAGGACTTCTAGTACTATGTTGAATAGCAGTGGTGATAGTGTACATCCCTGCTGCGTTCCTGACCTTAAGGGGAAAGCTCTCAGTTTTTCCCCATTGAGAATGATATTCGCTGTAGGTTTTTCATAGATGGCTTTTATGATATTGAGGTATGTACCCTCTATGCCTACACTCTGAAGAGTTTTGATCAAGAAAGGATGCTGTACTTTGTCAAATGCTTTTTCTGCATCTATTGAGAGGATCATATGGTTCTTGTTCTTTCTTTTGTTAATGTATTGTATCACGTTGATTGATTTGCGGATGTTGAACCAACCTTGCAGCCCAGGGATAAATCCCACTTGGTCGTGGTGAATAATCCTTTTAATGTACTGTTGGATCCTATTGGCTAGTATTTTGGTGAGAATTTTTGCATCCATGTTCATCAGGGATATTGGTCTGTAATTCTCCTTTTTGATGGGGTCTTTGTCTGGTTTTGGGATCAAGGTAATGGTGGCCTCATAAAATGAGTTTGGAGGTTTTCCTTCCATTTCTATTTTTTGGAACAGTTTCAGAAGAATAGGTGTTAATTCTTCTTTAAATGTTTGGTAGAATTCCCCTGGGAAGCCATCTGGCCCCGGGCTTTTGTTTGTTGGGAGATTTTTGATGACTGCTTCAATTTCCTTAGTGGTTATAGGTCTGTTCAGGTTTTCTATTTCTTCCTGGTTCAGTTTTGGTAGTTGATACATCTCTAGGAATGCATCCATTTCTTCCAGGTTATCTAATTTGCTGGCATAGAGTTGCTCATAATATGTTCTTATAATTGTTTGTAGTTCTTTGGTGTTGGTTGTGATCTCTCCTCTTTCATTCATGATTTTGTTGATTTGGGTCATTTCTCTTTTCTTTTTGATAAGTCTGGCCAGGGGTTTATCAATCTTGTTAATTCTTTCAAAGAACTAGCTCCTAGTTTCGTTGATCTGTTCTACTGTTCTTTTAGTTTCTATTTCATTGATTTCTGCTCTGATCTTTATTATTTCTCTTCTCCTGCTGGGTTTAGGCTTTATTTGCTGCTCTTTCTCCAGCTCCTTTAGGTGTAGGGTTAGGTTGTGTACTTGAGACCTTTCTTGTTTCTTGAGAAAGGCTTGTATTGCTATATACTTTCCTGTTAGGACTGCCTTTGCTGCATCCCAAAGATTTTGAACAGTTGTGTTTTCATTTTCATTGGTTTCCATGAATTTTTTTAATTCTTCTTTAATTTCCTGGTTGACCCATTCGTTCTTTAGTAGGATGCTCTTTAGCCTCCATGTATTTGAGTTCTTTCCGACTTTCCTCTTGTGATTGAGTTCTAGTTTCAAAGCATTGTGGTCTGAAAATAGGCAGGGAATGATCCCAATCTTTTGGTACCGGTTGAGACCTGATTTATGACCTAGGATGTGATCGATTCTGGAGAATGTTCCATGGGCACTAGAGAAGAATGTGTATTCCGTTGCTTTGGGATGGAATGTTCTGAATATGTCTGTGAAGTCCATTTGGTCCAGTGTGTCATTTAAAGCCTTTATTTCCTTGTTGATCTTTTGCTTAGACGATCTGTCCATTTCAGTGAGGGGGGTGTTAAAGTCCCCCACTATTATTGTATTGTTGTCAGTGTGTTTCTTTGCTTTTGTTATTAATTGCCTTATATAATTGGCTGCTCCCATGTTAGGGGCATAGATATTTATAATTGTTAGATCTTCTTGTTGGATAGACCCTTTAAGTAGGATATAGTGTCCTTCCTCATCTCTTATTACAGTCTTTGGTTTAAAATCTAATTTGTCTGATATAAGGATTGCCACACCAGCTTTCTTTTGGTGTCCATTAGCATGGTAAATGGTTTTCCACCCCCTTACTTTCAATCTGGGGGTGTCTTTGGGTCTAAAATGAGTCTCTTGCAGACAGCATATCGATGGGTCTTGTTTTTTAATCCAATCTGATAGCCTGTGTCTTTTGATTGGGGCATTTAGCCCATTTACATTCAGGGTAACTATTGAAAGATATGAATTTAGTGCCATTGTATTGCCTGTAAGGTGACTGTTACAGTATATTGTCTGTGTTCCTTTCTGGTCTATGTTGCTTTTAGGGTCTCTCTTTGCTTAGAGGACCCCTTTCAAGATTTCTTGTAGGGCTGGTTTCGTGTTTGCAAATTCCTTTAGTTTTTGTTTGTCCTGGAAGCTTTTTATCTCTCCTTCTATTTTCAATGACAGCCTAGCTGGATATAGTATTCTTGGCTGCATATTTTTCTCATTTAGTGCTCTGAATATATCCTGCCAGTCCTTTCTGGCCTGCCAGGTCTCTGTGGATAGGTCTGTTGCCAATCTAATGTTTCTACCATTGTAGGTTACATATCTCTTCTCCCGAGCTGCTTTCAGGATTTTCTCTTTGTCTCTGAGACTCGTAAGTTTTACTATTAGATGTCGGGGTGTTGACCTATTTTTATTGATTTTGAGAGGGGTTCTCTGTGCTTCCTGGATTTTGATGCCTGTTTCCTTCCCCAAATTAGGGAAGTTCTCTGCTATAATTTGCTCCATTATACCTTCTGCCCCTCTCTCTCTTTCTTCTTCTTCTGGGATCCCAATTATTCTAATGTTGTTTCATCTTATGGTATCACTTATCTCTCGAATTCTGCCCTTGTGATCCAGTAGTTGTTTATCTCTCTTTTTCTCAGCTTCTTTATTTTCCATCATTTGGTCTTCTGTATCACTAATTCTTTCTTCTGCCTCATTTATCCTAGCAGTTAGTGCCCCCATATTTGATTGCACCTCATTCATAGCCTTTTTGATTTCGACTTGGTTAGATTTTAGTTCTTTTACTTCTCCAGAAAGGGTTTCTCTAATAACTTCCATATTTTTTTCAAGCCCAGCTAGTATCTTTAAAGTGATGATTCTGAACTCTAGATCTGACATTGTACTAATGTCCATATCAAGTAGGTCCCTGGCAGTCGGTACTACCTCTTGTTCTTTTTGTTGAGGTGATTTTTTCCGTCTTGTCATTTTGTCCAGAGGAGAATAGATTAGTGAGAGAACAAAATACTAACAGGGTAACAACGTCCCCAGAAAATATACTCTAAAGAAATCAGAAAAGACCTGAAGCAGTGGGAAAAGAAAGGGAAAGAGAGAAAAAAGGAAAAAAAGAAAAAGAAAAAGATAAAGATAAAAACAAACAAAAACAGAACAAAACAAAACAAAAACCCAGAATATGATCAAATATGATCAGGCTGGTATATAGATCAGTGCCACACACAATAGATTTTGGGTGTATTTTGGTCTGTTAGAAGAAAGTGTCTCCCAAAATTTTAAAGAAAGAAAAACTTATATATGTACAAAAATAAGGGTTGATATGATGAAGGGATGGAATACGACTGTAAAGATGGAAATTATAAAAAATTTTATAAAAGGAATTGGTAAGAAGTTGTTTGAAAAAAGAAAGAAGAGGATTTAAAAAAAAAAAGAAAAAGGAGAGAATGTGATCAGGCAGGGGAGTAGGAAAAAACCATACACTAGAGATTTAGGGTATATTTTGATCTGTTAGAAGAAACTATCTCAAAATTTTAAAGACAGAACAACTTATATATATATGCCAAAAATACAGGTAACTACTATGAAGGGATAGAATATGACTCTAAAAATGAAAAATAAAAATGTTTTTTTAAAAAAGGGATTGATAAGATGTTGGTTGAAAAAGGGAAAAAGAAAAATTCAAAAAAAAAAAAAAAGACAGTTAAAAAAAATTAACTTTGAAAGACTACAGAATCATGGTAAAAAAGCCATGGATTCTATGTGCAGTAGTCCCCTAGCGCTGGAGTTCTGCCGTTCTCATTGATCGGTAAACTTGGTCTTGGCTGGCTGTTCTCGCTGATCTTCTGGGGGAGGGGCCTGTTGCCGTGGTTCCCAAATGTCTTTGCCGGAGGCGGAATTGTCCCGCCCTTGCCCGGTCGGGGCTAAGTAATCTGCTCGGGTTTGCTCTCGGGAGCTTTTGTTCCCTGCAAGCTTTCTGTACAGCTTTGAAGGCTGAGAGTGAAAATGGTGGCCTCCCAATCTCCACCCCGGAGGAGCCGAGAACTCAGGGCCCCGCTCCTCAGTGCACCCCCAGAGAAAAGCCGTCAGTCACTCCCGTCTCTGCGGTCTCCGGCTGCACTCCGTGCTCACCCGGCCTGTGATCGAGCGTTTCTATCTCTGGCACCTGACCCCATGTGGAGTCCCCAAACCCAGCAGATCCCTGCGGTGCGCTCCCGCGCCGCTCCTCCCGGGGGAGGAAGGGGAGTCTCCCCGGATCTGCCGCTTGTTGGGTCCCTGCTGGAGGAGCAGTGGCCCGACTGTGCCGCGGATCACGGTTTATGGCAACCCCGAGCTGAGAGCCCGCGCCTGGGCTCTGTCTCTGCAGCCGGCTTCCCTGCTCCGATACCTGGGAGCTCTGCCGCACTCAGGCACCCCCGGTCTTTCTGTGACCCCGAGGGTCCTGAGACCACACTGTCCCACGAGGGTTCCACCCCCTGCTTAGCCACCGGAGTGACCTCCCTCAGCGGAGCCGACTTCTAAAAGTTCCAATTTTGTGCTCCGCGGCTCTATCACTTGCCAGAAGCGGCCGATGGAGGCGCCCCCTGCCGTCTATCCTCCCGAATATCGCCTCGGATTCACTTCGCACGTCCTACATTCCAGAAAGTGGTCGCTTTTCTGTTCAGAGAGTTGTTGCTATTCTTTTCTTCGATCTCCTGTTGAGTTTGTAGGTGTTCAGAATGGTTTGATCCCTATCCAGCTGAATTCCTGAGACCAGACGAAATCCAGGTCTCCTACTCCTCCGCCATCTTGCTCTGCCCCCCCATTGTGGTTTTGATTTACATTTCCCTGATGATGGGTGATGCTGAGCATCTTTTCATGTGTCTGTTGGCCATCTGGATGTCTTCTTTGGAGAAATGTCTGCTCAGTTTTTTGCCTATTTTTAATTGGATTATTTTTTGTGTTGAACTGTATAAGTTCTTTACATATTTTGGATACTAACCCTTTATTATGTCATTTGCAAATATCTTCTCCTATTCAGTAGGCTGTCTTTTAGTTTTGTTGATTATTTCCATTGCTGTGCAGAAGTTTTTTATTTTGATGTGGTCCCAATAGTTTATTTTTGTTTTTGTTTCCCTTACCTCATAAGACATATCTAGAAAGACGTTGTTATGGCCGATGTCAGAGAAATTACTGCCTGTGCTCTCTTCCAGGATTTTTATGGTTTCAGGTCCATAATCCATTTCGAGTTTATTTTTGTGTACGGTGAAAGAAAGTGGTCCAGTTTCATTCTTTTGCATGTAGCTGTCCAGTTTTCCCAGCACCATTTGTTGAAGAGACTTTTTCCCATTGCATATTCTTGTCTTCTTTGTCAAAGACTAATTGACCCTCTAATTGTGAGTTTATTTCTGGGCTCTCTATTCTGTTCCATTGATCTATGTGTCTATTTTTGTCCTTTGCACTCTTAATACATGTCTAAGAACAGATTTTGGTGATATCCAAGGTTGTATGCTTTTTCCTTTCTGACACCCCCATATCTGCCCTTCATAATACATCACATATCCATTGAATTCCCATTATTCATAAAGACATTTCCTTAAATCATGAGGGCAATTAGAAGGGGATTTCAGAACATCACTTGCTGACTCCTTGCATTCAAGTGTGGATATTCCAGAAGGCAACGAGGCATTTGTTAAAGATTCTAGAAGTCACTTGAACTTTTTTTTGGGAGAGAGAATGAGAGAGAGTGCGTGCGCGTGGTGGGGGTGGGAGGGACAAAGGGAGAGGGAGAATCTTAAGCAGGTTCTACGCCCAGTGTGGAGCCCAGCTTGGGGCTCAATCTCATGACCCTGAGACCACGACCTGAGTGGAAATCGAGAGTCAGATGCTTAAATGACTGGGTCACCCAGGTGCCCCTCAATTGTACTTTTTTTAGGAATGGGAAGGAAGTAACAGTGGACCAAGCCTATGGATAGTCTGTTGTGAGGCCTGGCCTCCTGGGATGAGTTGATGTCATCACCATCATCATCATCGTCATCATCACTAAAGAACTAAGAGCTTGAAGAATTTCTATTAGTTTGACACTGTGCTGAGGACTTCTCATGCATGATCTCACTGAAACGGGGTCACAGTCCTAAGATAGTACTATTACTATGCTTACTTTTATAGATGAGGAAACTGTGAGGCTCAGGGAGTATGAGTGACTTGCTCAGGCATCCTGTTAGCACTCAGTAGAGCTGCGTCTCAAACCTGCATCTATCTGACTCCAGAATCCTTATTCTTAACTATACTTGGCTTGCTTAGGAAGGCTGTTTGATTGTAATTGGTATTGCTTTTCTTTCAGAAGGTCTTCTAGTTTTCTTTCACCTTTAGTATGTAATCACCTGATTGGTCAGCTAATCAACCAACAGCCAAGATTTCATACCAGTTTTAAAGGAAAACTATGCTACATGTTGAGGGTGGGGTGTGAGACAAAAGAATAGAAAGCACAGTTCCTGAACTCAAGGACCTACGTAGCTAAAGACACCCATGAGACAAATGAGATTAGGCACTCCGGGGCTAGGATTGGGTGGAATTCATAATAAGGCAAGGCTTCCCGGAGGAGATGAGTATTAGCTCTTTCCCCATCTAGAAGGAAGGGGCAGACAGATGGGGAGAGGCATGCTAGATTCCTATCAGGACAACTCAGAAGTCATCGGAGGTTGAAGGGACCACAGAAAACATCTGGTTACTAGATTTGGGCCCAAACTTCTCATTTCCAAGATGAAGAAACCTAGCAAGAGAAGAGTGGGGCCCATCTTGGGTTAGGGTTCATGACATGCCAGCCAGTGTTCTCTCTTTGGGGGAGGGGAGGTGGGAGACCAGCATGAGCAAAGTCCCAGAGGTGCTAAGAGGTCTCGTGCAGGGAAGAATCAGACCAGGAGCAGCCACAAAACCACTTTGTTCAGAACGCACGTCAGCAAAGTCTAGGAAGTTTTGTTTTGATTTCCACCGACTCCATGGGCTTCCCTCAACTCTGGTGACAGTGTGCGGCTTGCTCTTGTCACATGCCTCTGCAGTCCAGGCTGACAGTGAACATATCATTGGCCTGCCCATGCTGAAGCCATACTTTCAGTGGAACATGCTCGTGGGTTCTATTTCCCCAGCACAGAATATTTCCGATAAGGAACCAAAGCTTCTTTATTCCAACAACTTACATATTTTCAAACAAAGGAACCATAGAGTCTTCATTTATAAACCTCTGGCTGCCCTGGTGTTTGGTCAGGAAACACCAGGTTTTTACATGGTGTCAAAAATTAATCGACTTCCCATCTCCTCCCACAAAAATCTTGCTCCACAGACATCGAGATGTGCGGGTTGGAATCCCAACACGTTTGGTTTCCAGACTACCCTGTCATGGAGTCCTCATAAATCAGAAGGCAACCCTTTCTGATAGGTCTGTGTTTATCTTTGCAGATGAACAGGGGTGCCAACTTGTGGAGGAAAACTCTTCTCTTTCTCGGACTCCCATTTGGAATCTGCCAGCAGTTCCCACCCGTCTTCAGTTAGGCAGGGCTTTGGGGCTATGGGGATAGCAGAGGATGTGTATTCCTTGACTCCAGAGTGGGTATTCTGGGTACTTTTTTCCTTCCATCTATCCTCGGCCTTTAGCTCTCAGCCCTGTGTGGGCAGCTCAAAGGAACTGCTGGCCTCTTGCTGTGGCTACACTGATTCTGGATCCTGCTTTCTGCTTAGTGGGCTAAGGGGTTGCCTCACTCGGGATGGACACCAGCAGAATGCACCTGAGGGCCATAGGATGGGGTGGGGCAAGTAGGGATATGGAGGGAGGGAAGTAGATTTAGTTTCCACAAAACTGTCCTACCTAATCAGAATGTAGTCATTTTACGAGAGAGGGTTTCGAGGAGCTTTCAGACCCAGGGAAACACCCCACTGCTTTTATTTGGGATTCTTAAGATCAAAAATCTATACTTTGGAAACATGACTTGATACTATTTTAACTTCTGTAAATATTTCATTCTGTTTTTTCATTTATGCAACAAATGTTTGTTAAGTTGTCTGCTATGGCCAAGCACCGTGCTGGTCATAGTGAGGAGCAAAACCACACATGGTCCCAGCCTTCATGCAACTTACAGTCCAGTCGGCAAGCCAGGTCTTCAGCACATAATCCCAGGAATGAATGTTAAAATGCATTTGCAGAAAGTTCTAGAAGGGGGAAATATATGCTATTGGGGTTACTTCCCCATAAACCCAACGTAAGTTGAAAATGCACTGAATACACCTAACCTACAGAACATCATAGCTTCGCCTAGCCTACCTTAAATTAGCCTGTAGGTGGGCAAAGCCATCCAACACAAAGCCTACTTTATAATAAAGTGTTGAGTACCTCATGTAATTTATTGGCTACTGTACTGAAAGTGAAAAATAGAATGGTTGTGTTGGTACAGATTGAGTGTTAGTGTATCAGTTGTTGACTCTCGTGATTACATGGCTGACTGGTTGCTGTAGCTCCCTGCCCTGCCCAGCACCACGAGAGAGTATCATACCGCATTATCACTAGCCCAGGAAAAGATCAAAATTCAAAATTCGAAATACGGTTTCTACTGAGTGTGCATCGCACCATCAAAACGTCAAAAAGTCGCAAGTCGAACCATCCTAGTCAGAGACCATCTGTATATGCAAAGGCCCTGTGGTGGGTCTGCAAGAAGGCCAGTGTGGTGGAGCAGAGAGAGGATCAAGGGGAAGCACAGTGGGAGCTGAAGCTGCAGTCAGCAGGCCCCCAAGGCCAAACTGTGCAGGGCCCTGAAGACCTTGCTAAGGAATTTGATCTTTATATTAAGAGCCACAGGAAGTTCTTGGTCAAGTTCTTTTTGAAAATGTCAGCCTATTGGAGGGGCAGTTCACTAGTTAAGAAAGAAAAGGGTTATTTTCTTACTCTGAGCATACCTGGGTCTATTCATATGTAGATATGAATATGTCTATTCATATGTAAATAAATCTCATTTCCTATCTTCTTGGGTTCCAAGGGGAAAAGTTCTCACGAAATGGAGCAGAAATCTTTAGCCTGGGAAGAGCCTGACAAGATGGCGCATGAGACCTATGGCACGCTAGGAACTGTGGGTCTGGCACTGTTCCTTTAATAGCACTTGCCCAATTGGCGCCTGCCTTTTATAATCTGGCCCAGGTCTCTGTCTCCCCTCCAGCCACTGCACTCATTTAAAATTTTTTTTTTATTTTTAAAAATTGTGGTAAAATATACAAAACATAAAGTCTACCACCTTAACCACTTTTTAAAATATTTTATTTTTAAGTAATCTCTACACCCAATGTGGGGCTCGAACTTACAACCCTGAGATCACCTACTGCACTGACTAAGCCAGCCAGGTGTCCTTTCACCTTAACCATTTTTTTTTTTTTTTTTTGAGAGAGAATGCATGCCTATGGGGGGGGGGGGGGGGGGGGGGAGAAGGGGAGGGAGAATCTTAAGCAGGCTCCAAGCCCAGAGTGGAGCCCGACGTGGGGCTCCATCCCACAACCCTGAGATCATGACCTGAGCCAAAATCAAGAGTTGTACACTTAACAGACTGAGCCACCCAGGCGCCCCCACCTTAACCATGTTTAAGTGTGTAGTCAGTGGCATTAAGTACATTCACATTGTTGGACTACACTACCACCGTCCATCCACACAACCTTCATCTTATAAAACTGAAACTTCCCATTAAACAACAGCTCCCCATTCTCCCGTCCCCCAGTCCCTGGTAACTGCCATTCTAATTTCTGTCTCTATGTTTGATTGCTCCTGGTACCTCACATGAGCAGCATCTCACTGCATTTGTCTTTTTGTGACTGGCTCATTTCACTCAGCATAATGTCCTGAAGGTTCATCCGTGTGGCAGTATGTCAGAATTGCCTCCCTTTTTAAGGCTAATGTTCTATTATATGTATACACCATGTTTTGTTTATCCATTCTGTCGAGGGACATTTGGGTTGTTTCCACCTTTTGACTGTTGCAAATAATACTACTATAAACATGGGTATACGAATCTCTTTTCAAGTCCCTGCTTTCAGTTCTTCTGAGTATATATCCAGAAGTGGGATTGCTGGATCACGAGGTGGGTCTATTTTTATTTATTTATTTTTTGAGGAACCTCCATACTGTTTTCCATAGTGGTTGTGCCATTTTACATTCCTATCCATGGTGCACAAGGGTTCCAATTTCTCCACATCCTTACCAACACTTACTGCTTTCTGCTTGCTTTTTTCCCAAAGATTCATTTATTTATTTTACGTGAGGGAAGGGCAGAGGGAGAGGAAGAGAACCTCTCAGAGCAGACTCTGTGAGATCATGACCTGAGCTGAGATCATGACCTGAGCTGAAGCCAAGAGTTGGATGCTTAACAGACTGTGCCCCCACAGCTGCCCCTGTTGTTTTTTTTTTTTTGTTTTTTTTTTATACTAGCCATCCTAATGGGTGTGAGGTGGTATCTCATTGCTGTTTTGATTAACATTTCCTTAATGATGAGTGATGTTGAGTATCTTTTTGGGTGCATGTTGTCCATTTGTATATCTTCTTTGGAGAGATGTCTACTCAAGTCCTTCGCCCTTTTTAAAAATTGGGTTGTTTGGTTTTTGTCGTTGAGTTGTAGGGGTTCTTTATATATTCTGGATATTAATTCCTTATCAAATATATGGTTTACAAATGCTTTCTTCCATTCCACGGGTGCACTCATTTTCATAGAATGACTTTTCTTAGACCAAGGGTCCCAGTTATGGTCCTAGCTCTACAGTTGGCTAAAATGGGGATCACACAGCCCACGCTGCACAACGATAGCAATAACAAACATTTGTCAAGCCCTCGCTAAGTGCCAGGTGCTGTTCTAAGTGTATACACATATTGCCTTAATTAATCTTCCCCCCAATACTGTGAAGTGGGTGCTATTTTGTTTGCATCCTTATTTTACAAATGAGGAAACTGGGTTAAGAGAGTATGTGACTTGCCTAAGGCTACACAGCCAGCAGGTGTCAGAGCTGCGATGTGCCAAGGAGCCTGGTTTTACAACCCACACACTCACCCATCCAACTGGGCTGCCTCCCTTACTCTGCTCTGGGGATGAGCCACGGTGTGCGGCAGGCCTGTAGGCTGTTAAGCGCATAGAGAGACAAGAGATGGTTTGCATTGCTGGGCATATTCAGAGAACAGTGAGGCTTCATTGACGTGGATAAGCCACTTCTTGGCACACAGGGATCACGAGGATTTGGAGGGAGGCTTTTTCAAGGGACAGAGCCCTTGGTGTAGACCGTGGGCTTTGGAGCTCAGCCACAAGACATGAAGAACATGAGAAGACATGCCCCTTCTCACGGACCCCATTGTAAGTGTTTGTCCCCTAAGAATACTTCCTTGCATCTGTATAACACTTAGAAAATTAAACATAGTCACTTAGTAATTAAACACACATTATTTCTTCAGATCTTCAAGGTGATCCAGTCAGCCAGGAAGGGTGGAGGTTATTGTTACTATTTTACAGATGTGAAAACTGAGACCCAGGAACCTTAAGTGCCTTGCCAAAAGCCCCAGTTGGTGACCAAGTCAGAAAAAAAAAAAACCCCACAAAGATCCTTGACTCTTTTCCTTCATTCTTTAATAAATCTTTTGTACACTCATCAAAGGAGCTTATCCCTTCCCCCGCCAGCAGGCCAAATGGGCAGGAAAAGCCAGGTGTGTTAACCCCTCCGTGACCTGGGCCGGAGCCTGACTCATGGTTCCCACATGGAGGCTTTGCAGGTTATTAAGTTTTGTTTTTGAGCCCACTTGTCAGCAGTGAACACTTGGCTAAGACCATTGCTCTGGGGGTCAGGGACCCCAGCATTTAGATCCCTCTCTAAGTCTAAGGAGAAGCAGGGCATCCCATGTGATTCATTGGTGAAGCCTATTTGGCTTCCTTTGGCTCTTCCTGAATTGGGAGAGCGTGGGACAGTGGCAAAAATAGGGAATCTGGGGGCGATTACTGAGAGGTTGTAGTTTGACTTCCCTGCTGGTTGCTGTAGAGATCTGCGTCAGAGTTCTATTGTCATATATGGTCTGGCTATTATCCGTTTGTATATTCACTCTCTCAACATAAGGGAGTGAAAAACCCGGCCCCCAAATGAAAACTCTATTGCAGTGGTCACAAGGTCCATTATCAGAATTAAAAAGAATGAAAAAATTTCCCAAGGTTCTTAAAAATATATGTCATTTCCCACAGTGTGTGATAAAGTACTGTGATGCTGGAGATTTTTCACACCAACCCTAACAGAGTTTGCATTTTTGCATTGATTTTGATGGACCCCTATGTGCCTGTCATTGTCCTTCACCACACAGGAGTGAGATGAGATTTCAGATCGAAGGTTGTGTTTGGTGTTGGGGAGTGGGGGTAGCATCTGGGCTCCTGGAGCTCTGCTCGGTCCAATGAGACAAGGCTGGGGATTGGAAGGGGGCACTCAGGAGTGAACACCCCAAAATTAGGTGGGGTGGGCATGAAGGAGCCTCCACGACATTTTCCTGCTGGGGCCCTCCATTCAGAACACCTTTGCAGCAAATCAGCTGTTTTCATTTCCCCATGCCATGCCTCACTGTGACTTTTCTTCCCACTTATTTAAATTAATTAACTTTTGTAAAGACTTCTTTTTTAGAGCAGTTTTAGGCTCCCAGCAAGATTAGGAGGAAGGTACAGAGATTTCCTATATAGTCCCTGCCCCCACACGTGCATAGCTTCCCTCACTATCAACATCCCCCACCAGAGTGGCACATCCGTCACGACTGATGAACCTACACGGACACATCATCATCACCCAAGTCCATAGTTTACATTAGGGTTTACTCTTGGTGTTGGACAGTCTATGAGTTTGGACACATGTATAATGACGTGTATCCATCATTACACTATTATATAGAGGATTTTCATTGTCTTAAAAATCCTCTGTGCTCTGCCTATTCATCCCTCCCCCACCTAAATCCTCACAAGCACTGATCTTTTTACTGTCTCCACACTTTTGCCTTTTTCCAGAATGTCATATAGTTACATTGTATGTAACCTTTGCAGGCTGGCTTCTGAGTTCATTTGGGCTGCTATAACAAAATGCCATATCACGAGTGATAAACAACAAACATTTCTCACAGTCCTGGAGGCTGGAAGTCCAAGATCGGGGTGCCAGGGTGGTCAGGTGAAGGCCCTCTTCGGGGTTCTGGGTGTAGACTATTGAGTTCTGAGTGTGTCATGACATGGTGGGAGGACTGGGCTAGCCCTGGGGCCTCTTTTCTAAGGGTCCTAACCCCATTCAGGAGGGCTCTGCTCTCACGACCTAATCACCTCCAAAATGCCTCACCTCCAAAATACCCCACCTCCTAATACCATCACCTTTAGCATTTAGGTGTTCAACATATGGATTTTAGGAGGATACAAACATTCAGACCACAGCAGGCTTCTTTCGTTTAGCGATGGGAATTCAAGGATCTTCCATTCTTTTCATATCTTAGTAGTTCATTTCATTTTAGTGCTGAATAATATCCCATTGTCTGAATATACCACAGTTTATTTATCCATTCACTTATTGAAGGACATCTTGGTGGCTTCCAAGTTTTGGCAATTATGAATAAAGCGGCTGTAAACATCTGCACGTACATTTTTGTGTGGGCATATAATGTGGAACATCTTTTCATATGTTTCTTTGCCATCTGTATGTCTTCTCTGGTGAGTTGTCTGTGAAGGTCTTGGGCCCATTTTTAAATCAGGTTGTTTGTTTTCTTACTGCTGAGTTTTCAGAGTTCTTTGTATATTTTGGATAACAGTCCTTCATCAGATGTGTCTTTTGCAAATATTTTCTCCCAGTCTGTGGCTTGTCTTCTTGTTATCTTGACATTGTCTTTCACGGAGCAGAAATTTTTAATTTTAATGAAGTCTAGTGTATCAGTTATTTCTTTCATAGATTGTGTCTTTGGTGCTGTATCTAAAAAGTCATTGCCATACCACGGTCATCTAGGTTCTTTCCTATGTTACCTTCCCGGAGTTTTACAGTTTTGTGTTTTATATTTAGGTCTATGTTTCATTTTGGGTTAATTTATGTGAAGGGTGTAAAATATATGTCTAGATTTATTTTTCTTTTTAAAGATTATTTATTTATTTAAGAGAGAGAGAGCATGAGCGGGTGGGGGGGGCAGTGAAGCAGACTCCCTGCTGAGCAGGGAGCCCAATGTAGGGCTCAATTCCAGCACCCCGAGATCATGACTTGAGCTGAAGGCAGACGCTTAACCGACTGAGCCACCCAGATGACCCTAGAGTTGTTTTTTCATATGTGGCTGTCTAGCGGTTCCTGTACCATTTGTTAAAAAGACTATCTTTGCCCCATTGTATTACCTTTGTTCCTTTGTCAAATATCACTTGAGTATATTTATGTGAATCTATTTCTGGGCTTTCCATTCTGTTCCATTGATCTATGTTTATTCTTTACCAATATCACACTGTCTTGATTATTGTAGCTTTATAGTAAGTCTTAAAGTCAGGTAGAGTCAGTTCTTCAACTTTGTTCTTCTCCTTCAATATTGTGTTGGCTATTCTGGGTCTTTTGCCTCTCCATTATCAACTTTAGAATCACATTGTCAATAGCCACAAAATAACTTGCTGGGATTTTTATTGGGATTACATTGACTCTATAGATCAAGGTGGGAAGAACTGACATTTTGACAATATTGAGTCTTCCTACCCATGAACGTGGGATATCTCTCTATTTATTTAGATCTTCTTTGATTTTGTTCATCAGAGTTTTGTAGGTTTTCTCATAGGAAATTTGAAAATCTTGTACACATTTTGTTAGATTTATAGGTAAACACTTCATTTGTGGGGGTGCTAATATAAATAGCATTATGTTTTTAATTTCAGATTACATTTGGTCATTGCTGACATATAGAAAAGGGATTGACATTTGTAGATGAACTTTGTATCCTTCAACCTTGCTATGACTGTTTATTAGTTTTAGTAGTCTTATTGTTGATTCTTCCAGGTTTTCTACATAGACAATCATATTATCTGTGAACAAAGACAGTTTTGTTTTTTTCCTTTCCAATCTGTATACCTTTACTTCCTTTTTTGTCTTATTGCATTAGCTACAATTTCCAGTATGATGTTGAAAAAAAGTGGTGAGTTGGGGCGCCTGGGTGGCTCAGATGGTTAAGCGTCTGCCTTCAGCTCAGGTCATGATCTCAGGGTCCTGGGATCGAGTCCCGCATCGGGCTCCCTGCTCAGTGCAGAGCCTGCTTCTCCCTCTCCCTCTGCTTGTGCTCTTCTGTCTATCTCTCTGTCAAATAAATAAATGAAATGTTTAAAAAAAAAAAAGAAAAAGAAAAAAAGTGGTGAGTGACATCCTTGCCTTGTTTCTGATCTTAGTGGGACGGCCTCGAGTTTCTCATCAAGAATGATGTAAATGGTAAGTATTTTTAACAATTTTTTATCAAGTTAGGGAAGTTCTTTTTATTCCTAGTTTATTCAGAGTTTTTAATCATGAATGGGTGTTGGATTTTGTGAAATGCTTTTTTCTGTATCTATTGATATTCATATGATTTTTCTTTTTTAGCCTGTTTAATTGATTTTTGAATGTTGAACCAGCCCTATATATCTGGAATGCCTACCATTTGTTGTGGAATAAATACCATTTTTTATATGTTGTTGGATTCAATTTGATAATATTTTGTTGAGGATTTTTGCATCTATGTTCTTGAGAGATAATGTTCTGTAGTTTTCTTGTAATTTCTTCGTCTGGTTTTGGTTTTAGGGTAATGCTGGCCTCATGGAATGAATTAAGAAATAGTTCCTCTGTTTTCATCTCCTGACAGAGATTGTAGAGAAGTAGTATAATTTCTTACTTAAATGTTTGGTAGAATTTGCCAGTGAACCCATCTGGGCCTGTTGCTTTCTGTTTTGGAAGATTATTATGTCAATAAGTAATTTAAACAATTTCTGTAATAGACATAGGCCTATTTAAATTGTCTATTTCTTGTGTGAATTTGGCAAATTGTGTCTTTCAAGGAATTGGTCCATTTCATCTAGGTTATCAACTTTGTGGGCTTAGAGTTATCCATAGTATTCCTTTATTACCCTTTTAATGTCCATAGGATTGGTAGTGATGTCCCTTCTTTCATTTCTGGTATTAACAATTTGTATCCTTTCTCTTTTTTTTTTTTTTTTAGTTAGCCTGGCTAGTTTTTAACTCTCAGGGTTGGCCACACTGAGCCTCCATCGTTTGTTAGTTACAGTCCAGGTGGTTTTGTTGTTGTTGTTGTTGTTGTTGTTGTTGTTTTAACCCAGGCACCACTTCCTGTGGCATTTCTGTTAGTGAATCTTGGCTTTGGGAAGCCGTGTCTCCCTATATTTGCTTGTCGGTCTCTCCAGTCTTGGGGACAGAAGGTTGCCTTAAGTCCTCCCGTCTCTTACAGATCCAAGAGGAGTTGCTGATTTTTCAGTCTGTTCAGCTTTTTACTTGTCATCGGGACTTCCAAGCTCTTACACGCAGACCTGGAAACTAGAAGTTCTACCGTAGGATTTTTTTTTCTAGCTTTATTGAGATATAATTGACATATAACATGGTATAAGTCTAAGGTGTACAACATGGTGATTTGATACACATACATATTGTGAAATGGTTACCACAATAAAGTTAGTTAACACCTTCATCGCGTCACATAATTATATTTTTGGGGGGTGAGAACATGTAAAATCTACTCTCTTAGCAACTTTCGAGTATAGAATACAGTCTTATGAACTATAGTCTGCACATTACAGCCCCAGAACTTGTTCATCTGAAGTGCTGAGGAACCAGGACACACACTCTGGCGGTGAGTACGAGAGAGAGGCCAGTGTAGCAGTTCTCCAATTTTCATTCCCAAGGATCATTTGAGAGTCTGTTGATGTGCAGTTAGCAAAGGATGAGGGACACCTTTTTGGCCCGGGAGGAAGAGATTGTCAAGATAGCTTACTAGGTAGAACAAAAGCAAATGCAAGAGCCGTGTAGAGCATGATTTGTTTGTTTCATTTCTGTTTTTGCACATAAATTATATATATATAAAAGTATATATATATTTACACATACAACTTTTTTCTTTCCTGGAAGGAACCCAAGACTTTGGGAGATGAAGAGTAGAGAGGGGGCTTTCATGTTTCATTATTTTGTACCGGTGTGCGCCATTAGAATTTTTTAACCATTTTTTTTCTTTCTTTTTTCGGGGAGTTCTTAGAGGCCAGCCGCCCTGGCTACATGCCTTTCCTTGTCCCACTGACCGGTCATTCAACTCAGGATGCCAAAGGCCTGGGAGGAAGGGCTAGGAACTCCTTCTCCAGGATGTTAAGTAATGGAGGAAATAAAATGACAGCAGGGGGCTGTTTGGGTAGGCCGGTGTGAATCACTGATTCCAGACCTAGGGGGGCTCGCTTCCCTCTCAGCTCCCTGGATGAGGAAGCCAGACCAGGTCTGTGCCTGCCTAGGTGGTAAAAACCCCATTTACAGTGCCAGGCGAGTCTCCCTCCTCCAGCGGGGGTGGCATTCCTGGCTGGGCCTTTGCTCCCTGGGCTGATGGCTGGACGGAAGAGGGGGCATGCAGGCTTTGGATGGTGAGGGGAGGTGACGCTTGGCAGGGTCTTGTAGGGGAGGTGACACTTGGCAGGGTCTCTGACCACAGAGGTGGCAGCCGTAGGGCCCCAGCTGCCTCACACCTCCAGGCTCTGGGCTAAGCGAAGTGTGAGTGGTACATGTGTGTGCTTTCTCTTTCCTGGCGATTTGCAGGTTGGAGAGCATTAGTTTGGCCATGGCTGGAGGTGAGGGAAAAGAACGTTGGTTCCTCCTTCCTGAGCACTGTTCCACCCCCAGGCTTTTGAGGGCCAGGGAGAGGGGGAGAGTGGAGGGGATCATTTTGGAGTTTTCGCCTGGCCCGGGGAAAGGAAATGAATGCACCCAGCAAGGAGCTGGCAAGGACCTTCCACATCCTTGCACCTTCCCTCCAACATCATTGGCCCCATCTGAGCTCCAGCTTCCACTTGAGAAAGGGAGAATCTGAAAACGGGCCAATCAAGCGGGCCGGCGGATGGATGGGTGTGTGTTTAGAAACATTCCACGATGTCTATTTACAAACTCTTCTCTGTCTGTTCAGTCAGGCCCACACCTGGAGCCAAGTTCATGTTATTGGACATATAGCCTGAGAGCAATAAAACGACATTCTAAACATTCTATATAACATAGCCTTCCTCCAAATCTGGTTGCTCTTCTCTGCCACAAGGACAAGCCTGGAGCATGGCAAATGATGGTAACTTTCCTGGTTGTCCCCTCCCCTCCCCGATCCGAGGTGTCCAGGTGGATGGAGATACTCAATGACTGAAAACTACCTGATAGAGGAGGAGGAGAAGGAAGTAGGCAGGATTGGGAATTACTATCAGCAAATGCCTGCTCTGTAAGCATTCCACCTTTAATCCCTCCAACCCCAGGGAGGCGTCCCTCCCCTCCCCAGTTCCCGGGTTCCACCTCCCCATTTCTATCTCCTCCACCCTGAATGCAAATCTATATCAGACTTGACCTGTTTATAAATGTTGGGGGTTGGGGGAATTCCCTGCCCCACCGAGTGTAGCTTTCCCCAGTCCAGCTCCCTTAGAGATGTTCCTGGCTCTGTTGGTCTTTAATTCCTGGATCCCACTGGCCTGCAGACTCCCTAGGGTGTTGTGAGGGCAGATACTCTACAGGCACGCTGAGATGTCAGGATGAATGGCTCCACAGAAGCCATAACCCAGCTCACTAGCTTGTCCTCCCAAAGCTCCGTGAGATGTCCCTCCATCTGGGATGCTGCGATCAGCACAGTCACATGGATGCAGACACTAACCTGCTTTGTCTCTCTCATTTCTAACCCTTGAACCCACTGCTTCTTTGCCAGCCTTTAGAAGGAAGGGAACTCATTCAGTGAGCCTCAGGAGGTCGGACCGAGGGGAGAAGGAAAGAGGAAGGAGGGCGACAGAAGCCAAAAGGAAAGGGAGGAGAGACACGGACTGAGAGGAACCTTCTGGAATGGTTTGCATCTGTTCAGAACTGAGGGAGTCTCACCATTCTCCATTTCAGGCTCTGGTGCTCACAGAGATTTTTCAAGAGCCAGATGTTTAAAGGTCCTGGCAGGGTTTTTGAAGTCAGTCCTGAAGGTTTCAGTTGAATTTACCCTGCCTGTTTAAGACTCACTGGAATCAATGGTTGGAGCCAGGAAGATCAGATTCCCTCCAAAAGCAATGGAGGCATTCCTCCAAGAGCTGGGGTGGGGGGATCCGTCACAGTGTTTGTGCTCTCCCCTTTGTTGGGAGGGAGGAGCTGTACCCTGCTACCCCTGGAAATCTGCTTTGTTGGCCTGGCATCCTAAGGATGTGCCCAACTTGCTTAGTAGAGGTCCTCCTCATCCGGCAAGCCAAGCAGTGGAATGTAAGCCCTCCGGGGATTTAAAAAAAAAGTCTGGCGGTGCAGGAAGGTATCTACCTTCAATCCGACGAATTTATGAAACCTATTCCCCAGCGATTGTCTTGGTAGCCTACCTTCTTACCCAGCGCCCACCGTGCGATGCTGTCGTCAGGAATGGCTGGCCGTTGGGCATGCGGTCATTTTCCAGGCAATGCGATACGACTGCAGGTTTCACAGAACGGTAACTAACAAGGTATCCCGCTCACGAGCTCTGGGTTACACGGGGCCGTACCACCTACGACGGTAGATACAAGAACAAGCGTAAGAAATGCGTTTTGCCCTCTGGAGGCTTAAAACCGGAGCAAAGGATATAGGATGTCTGCATGTGAAACACGCGAGGACAATGAGAGAGAGTATATGATCACGGGTGGAATGACGATGGCATGATAATAGCAGTCACTCCCAGTTCTGCAGGCCTTCCTAAGGGACAGGCCCCATGTTAAGGGCATGACATTTGTTCTCTCAATTGAATCCCCATAAACAACCCTATGTGGGGAGGTTCTATTAACATGTCCATTTTCGAGCCGAGGGAACTCGGATTTGCAAGGTGGAAATAATTTGCTGCTACCACAGCTGATCAGGGCAGGCAGAACTAAGATTTTATCCCCAACTTTTAATTTTGAAAACACTTCCAAACTACAGGGAAGTTGGAAGACTAGTATAATGAAGACGCATACAGGCTCACCTATGGTCACCAAGTGTCAACATCTTACTACGTGTGCTCTCTCATTCCATTCTCTGTCTCTCTCTCTACACACACACACACACACACACACACACACATCCCTACCCATTTTTTTCCTGACCTACTTGAGCATAAATTGCAGACATCCTTACACTTCACCTCTAAATACTTCAGCACGGACCTCCTAAGAATCTTTTTTCTCTCAGAATCCCAATCCAGCTATCACACGTCAGAAACTTAGGCAGGATTTGAACCCAGCTCTGGCTCTGGAGTTCTGACCACAGGCGATGCAAGAATTCAGGAGAAGGAGCCATCAGGGCAGTCTGGGAATTCCAGGATAGATTTTCTGTGGACCCTCCACTCCTGATTATTCCTAGCAATGGAAGAAAGGAGTTGGCCAAATGATCACAAAGGATGTGTAGTTGAAAAACAAAGTTCTGTGAGGGGCGCCTGGGTGGCTTAGTCGTTTGGGCGTCTGCCTTCAGCTCGGGTCGTGATCCCGGGGTCCTGGGATCGAGCCCCGAATCGGGCTCCCTGCTCAGCCTGTTTCTCCCTCTCCTTCTGCTCCTACCCCTGCTCGTGCTCTCTCTCTCTCTGTCAAAGAAATAAATAAAATCTTTAAAAAAATTCTGTGGTTTTCGGAGTGTGTTCTATTTGAGTGGAAGGGGAATGACATGGATTTGCCTTCCTAATTAGCTTCTTCTCTGGCCAGTATTAAAACTGGTTTTTCCTAAAAATAATAATAATAATAACAAAATGGGTCTTTCCTAACCACCCGCTGACATGACAACTGGGGGTAGACAGAAGTTATGCGTTGATTAAACCATAATTGCAGAAAATCCATTAAGTGGGCAAGCCACATATGAATCATAGAGAAATGACCATAAATTCTAGCTAGAAAGGAATTCTTGCTAGAAATCTTAGCCACAGGTGAGGATTCAGCATGCACCGTGTAAATCTAGTCCTTGGGCAGTTATGCTCCCCCCCAACTACCAAGTTAAGAAGAGAGGGGCCCTCGCACTGCCCCGCTCCAGAGAGCCCAGTCTACTCACCCAGTGAAATTTCAGAAGCAGGGTGTTGCCTATTGAAGACGGAAGGGAAAAGAAGGCACCCTACTACAGACTGCCTAATACCCCTTGAGGGGCCGGGACCTGGTTTTCTGCTTTCTTCTAAGCCAGGGAAGGCAGATTTAGAAAGGCTGTCAGATTAGGCCCCGTCCTGCAGTGTGTAATGATCCCCCCCGAACACGCACACAGGAGAAATCTTGCCCTTTAAAAAACCCTTGATTTCTCGCAGTAATTTTAAAAAGCCCAAAGCCCGCACCCATGTTTGCTTTGCTTTTCATACTGTCACCAGACACTTCGAAAATCAAAATATTGCAAAATCAAATATTGCCTCCACATGTCAGATGCCAGGGCAGAGACACCTTTTTATTGAACTGGGGTTGGGAAAGAGGCCCCCGCTGGGTTTTTCAGACCGTAAGCCTTAGGTGGCATTTTTGCTCTTTCTCTAGTTCTCTCGGTTTTCTGCAGACACAATCCGATCAGCGGTATCTCTGAATCCATGTAATGTAAACCGTGTTATAATGGGGATCCACTGTGCACACACGATCTTTGCTGGGGACTTCCATCTGAAGGGCATTGAGATTTCACAATTTTAAGGACATTCATGCCCTCTTCTCTTCTCTCTCACTCTCTCTCTCTCAGCTTTGTGACTCCAGCCTTGCTTAGGGTGTAAATCATTTTCCTTAAGATTGAACGGGAACAGCTCAGAAGGGCCAAAAATAGTGTTCAGATTGAGGGGGGAATGTTTGCAACCTTGCTATTTAAAATCTGCCTCACCTCTCTCTTCTCCCCTCTGTCCCACCCGCCCCCCAGCCTGCAGAATCTAAAATGCCAGAAAGTGACTTATTCACATTGCCTTCCCAAAGCTGGTGAGCGTCCGTCTCTGCCCCGGGGGTAAAGGTCTGGGCTAAGCCCGGAGGGCTTCCCCTCCTAGAGACTCCGCACACTCCTTAGCCCCGCGGGGATACAGACTTAGTCTAAGACCGAGCGTCTGGTATTTTGCACGGAGGATGCTGCGGTGGCGGGAAGTCGGAGGCAGGGGAAAAAGGGGAGTTAACAGTTCGCAGCCTCGTAAGGAACAAGCCCGGCCCATTTTGGACCCAGTTCAGCAGCCAGCGAGAGGCCTCGAGCAGAAACTTTATCTGGGTTAGTGCACCGGCCCGCGGGCGTGGGCTGTGCGTGCGGGCCCCTGGCTGCCGAGCTCTCCCACCCGCATGGCCGCGGCGCCAGCCCCTGGGCAGCGCGGCAGTTCCGAAGCACCATGGCTGGCTTCTACGCCTGCCTGAAGACTCAAGAGTAAGTGGCGGGCGCCCGCACGGCTCCCACCAGGCTCCCGGGAGCCCAGGGGGGCGGAGCGCTCGGCCGCCGCCGCGGGGGTGTCTCCCCGCCCGGGGTGGGGGGGCCGGGGGGTGCCGGGGCTCGAACCCGCCGCCCGGGGGCAGCACGCGCGGGGAGCCGGGCGCAGGTGGGCGTGGGAAAGCGGCGCGGGCCGGGGGGGGGGGGGTGGGGGGCCGCCCCTGGCTCACCTGAGTCCCCCGGGCGGCGGCGGGGCCGGGCCGCGGAGGCGGGGCGTCTCGCCGGGGCCGCTGCGGTGGTTGATTGGTCACCTCGCAGAGGGAAGGAGGGCCGCCGCGTAGGGAAGAGGGGGCCATGCAGCAAGAGTGGGACCGGGGAGTCCCGTTATTCCCGGGGTGCCCCTCCCCGCGCCGCGCGATGCCCCGCCTCTCTCCCGGGGCGAGGGTCGTCCGCGGCGCCGGGGCAGCCTCGCCCGGAGCGCGCGCGTGACAAATGGCTCGAGGGTCTGAGACGGGACAGTTGCAGCGCGAGGATGTTTCTGTCCCCGGCGGGCGGGCCGCCAGAGAGGCGAGGGCCAAGCTGCGGGTTCCAGCGTGCACGTGTAAGAAACGTGCAGTAAGCCTAGCCCGCGTCCCCTTCAAACAAAGCGCCCCACGGACCTGGATTTGACAGGGCTCGTTTCAGGGGCTGGGAGCGCCGTTCAAGTAACCTTCGCGGTGATCATTCATTCGGTGAAATCGTGGGTTTCAGGGACACCGGAGCGTTTGGTTCTGGTCCTAGTCAGCAGCCGGCGGGGCTGAAAATACAGATACGGGGGTGGGGAGAGGCGGGGGCAAAAAGTGAGAGAGACAGAGACAGAGAGAGGCAGAGAGGGAGAAGGAGAGAGAGAGAGGACAAAGGAGGACCAGAGGGATGGAAAGCGAGCAGAATTTGAATGAGTGGAGAAAATCGCTTTAACTTTTCTGAGTGATCTTAATTTTCTAAATTTGGTGTAAGCTATACAAACTGCAGTCTCCCCCACTACTGGAAGGGTGTGGACCCCAAGCTGAGTATTCTCACGCTGCACCCACAGCGGTGGTTTTGGGTGTGGCGGGCACCTATTGCGGGCGGTGACACCAGGATGAAGATATTAAGCAAAACGGATCCACTCATACGGCTCATTAGTGGGGGCACGAGTGTCCATGAGTATTCCCCAGGTTCATTCGTGAAGCTGTCACCATCTGGAATCAGGGCCAGAAAGTCACCTCACTCACCGCAGGTCTCCAGTAGCACCGGGCCCCCGCTGCTCTCTCCTCTCGTGGAAAAGCACTGGCTAGACCGGGCCTGGCAGCCTCTGGCGTGATTTTCCGGGGCATCCGCTTTGGAGGTGGTTCAGGCAGGGGGGTGTGGGGACACTGACCGCCCCCTTCGGCTCTTGCTTCCAAACTGGCACCGTAGCCCGCTCCTGTTCTCGATGGGCCTGGAGTCTCGACCGGTGAAAAGTGGCCTTGCCACTCTTGGAAAACCCTACCTCCGGGGCTCACCTGCCGGTCGTGCCCTTGACCTCTGGCCTCAGATGCCTGCGGTGGAAATTACGGCGCTTTCTCTGCGTGTAGCACCAGATGACAGAGAAGTTGGCGGTGGAGGCCTTGGGAGGCGGGAGAGACAGAGCCACCGCCATGGGAGGTGACAAGGGCAAGGTTACTGCTCCCAGGTGAGCGTCCAGCCCTTCCTCCCTGGTGCTCAGCGCCTGCCTATATTAGATTCTCCTGCTCGAACCAGGGGCCTTCCTCAGGGCCCCTTCATGCCGATGTCTGCCTTCCATGGAGGGGATCCGGGGCAGCCTGAGGCCTCTGGGGTGGAAAAGAGACACTCATGGACCCGTGGCTATTCCTGTCGCCCCAGCTGTAGGCCCGAGTTCATCTGACCGTTTATTGAAACTAGGCTGAAGGAACGGGAGACACAGTAGGAAGGCATTTGAGGAGGTTAAGGAGCCACGGCCTCTGTAAGGAAGTGGCTGGAGTCCCTTGGAGGACCTAACGGGTAGAGCGACTCGGTAGACATTCGGAAACATGGTGCACCTGCTCTGCAGGAAGCTTTGTGCTCAACACTGTGGGGGGGACGCGTGCTCTCCCTTCCCGGAGCCAGACACGCATGGCGTCTGGTACAAGCATTTGTTGGAGGCGTGTCGTCGACTCCTTGAGAAGCTCGCCTTCTTAGGGAGCGGCCACCCCGGTAAAGAGCGGTCTGGTCTGCAGGAGGTGGGGTGGGAGGGATAAGCTCAGTCAGGGGGAGCCGAGGGGAAGGAGACAGGGAGGGAAAGGGAGGGTGGAATTTGGGAGAGTGGGAAAACACCTTAACATTTCCTGTGTCGTCTTAGGTTTCTCCATTTCTTCCAAGCTGGACAAGATGCAGCCTCCCAGTTATCGGATGTGGCATAAGGGTTGGCTCAGTTTCCTCTGCAGATCACCCCTGCAGTCTAGATTTCATAGGTGCGTACGTTTATTTGATGAGTTGGAGATGGTTGTGGTGTTTGGCCAGCAGTGGAAATGGGTATATATTCGGAGCCACCCATACATCCTCGTAGGCCCTGACTCCATGCCACCAGCCACACTGATGCCTTGCTCTACTCTAGTTCCTAGGGGACCGGTTTTGGTGTTTGAATTCTGAACTGGTTATGGTGGATATGGTTCTTGCTTGAGGTAACTAGCTAGTAAGTCCCGTTATGTTCATAGACATGGTGTGACAGCAGGGGACAGGAATTTAACAAGGGATCAGTGAATATGCCTATTGGTGAAAGGGAGAAAATACTAGGAGTCTTGAATTACGTGCCACCGTAATTATGTGCCAGTATATATGAGGAGATGAAGGAAAAGCAAAAGAACTTTCTTTTTTTAAAAAAAAAAAAATTTATTTATTTGAGAGAGAGAGAGAGAGAGAGCACAAGCAGGGGGAACAGCAGAGGGAGAGGGAGAAGCGGGCTCCCCACTGATGCGGGGCTCGATCCCAGACCCCAGGATCATGACCTAAGCCGAAGGCAGTCGCTTAACCGACTGAACCACTCAGGCACCCCAAGCAAAAGAACTTTCTTAACCAGACCAGATCCTGTAACGGTGGCATGGGTGAAAATGTCTTTATTTTAAGGGTGAGGAAATTGGGCCCCAAAGACGTTAAGCGACTCTCCCTGGGCCACGAGGCCATGACAATTCCAAGGTCAGAATCCTGAGTGCCCTGACTTGCGGCATGGAGCTGTCTAGCGTGCGCCGGAGGCAGGATTGGCCTTCGAGCAGAGAGCCAGAAGCACGCCCCCGGGGTGCTGGGGGCCCTAGCTGGGGCTGTTGCAGAGGCAGATTCAGCCCAAGACAAAAGAGTGAGCTAGGACAACTTTGTTCTTGGCCACCCCAGTCTCTCCGGTTACGGCCCCTTTCCCATGTCAGCCCCCTTCCCGCTCCAGGTGTTCTGGGCCTGAACCTTGCCCTTCCCTCCCAGCCCGTCTTCTCCAAGCCTCTGCCGTCCTAGGCTGTGGACTTCCCCTTGGCTGACACCTTGCCATCCTTGGGCCAGGGGCTGGCTCTCAGTCAAACTGCCCTGTGATGTTGGATTACTCCCGACAATGTATGTTTCCATAGAACTTTGATGCTTTTGTGTCACTCCGATGCTTGGTGGCCATCTCGGGGAGCCAGCCAGCTCAGTGGGCCCCTCACACCGTGCCAGTCAGCTTCTCCTACTCTAAGCAGAGGATGCAGGAAGGTGAGGCTTAGCGCTTTGGCAACAGGCACGTGACACCTGACCAGGGTGTAGCTATTGTGATCGATGCGCCAGCCTGCTCCCCTTGGCTGCACACCTTCCCTGATGCCCCCTTGCCACGCAGTATGGACTGCTGTTGGAGACCAGAGGCCACCAATACTGACTTTTTATGAGTTCTAGTTGCAGGTATTCAGGGGACCAATGCATTCCTTCTTCGCCCTGCGGAGGCCCCTGGCACCCAGGTGCTGGAAGAGGTCTCACCCCGCAGGTCCTTCCAGTCTTGGACTGGCTCCCCATTCCACCTGCATCCTGTTCTCCCTAACGCAAAGCCTGGCCCCGTGTGAGCTTCCAGCTGGGGAAGGCAAACAGAAGCTAGCAGGAAGCACCTGACATGTGTAGCTGCAGCTACTAATCTTCCAGCTTCCACTCCTCCCTGTCATAAGTGTTTGATGTGGTCATTAGAGATCCCTGTGGCACTTCGCTTCCTTCTCTTTTTCTCTTCTTCCCGGTGTTTCTTCCTCTTTCTCTTCCCCTTCTTCCCCTTCTTCTCCTTCCTCCTCTTCCTCTCCTCCTTCTCCTTCTCCTTCTTCTTCTTTCTTTTCTTTCTTTCTTTCTTCTTCTTCTTCTCCTCCTTCTTCCCCTTCTTCTTCCTCCTCCTCCTTCCTCTTCTTCTCCTTCTCCTTCCTCTTCTTCTCCTTCTCCTTCCTCTTCTTCTTCTCCTTCCTCTTCTTCTCCTTCTTTCCCTTCTCCTCTCTCCTCCTCCTCCTTCTTCTTCTTCTCCTCCTCCTTCTCTTTCTTCTTCTTCTCCTTCTTCCCCTTCTCCTTCTCCTCCTCCCCCTCCTCCTCCTTCTTCTTTTTCTTCTTCTTCTCCTTCCTCTTCTTCTTCTCCTTCTTCCCCTTCTCCTTCTCTTCCTCCTCCTCCTTCTTCTCCTCCTCCTCCTTCTCCTTCCTCCTTCTCTTCCCCTTCTTATCCTTTCTCCTCTTCCTCTTCCTCTCCTCTTTTTCTTCTCCTTCTTTCTTTTCTTTCTTTCTTTTTCTTCTCCTTCTTCCCCTTCTTCTTCCTCCTCCTCCTTCTTCTTCTCCTCCTTCCTCTTCTTCTTCTTCTTTCTGTTCTCCTTCTCCTATTTCCTCCTCCTCCTTCTTTCTTTCTTTCTTTCTTTCTTTCTTTCTTTCTTTCTTTCTTTCTTTCTTCTTCTTCTTCTTTCTCTTCTTCTTCTTCTTCTTCTTCTCCTCCTCCCCCTCCTCCTCCTTCTCCTTCCTCCTCTTCTTCTCCTTCTTCCCCTTCTTCTCCTCCTCCCCCTCCTCCTCCTCCTCCTTCTTCTTCTTCTTCTTCTCCTTCTTCCCCTTCTCCTTCTCCTCTTCCTCCTCCTCCTTCTTCTCCTCCTCCTTCTTCTTCCTCTTTCTCTTCCCCTTCTTATCCTTTCTCCTCTTCCTCTTCCTCTCCTCCTTTTTCTTTTCTTTCTTTCTTTTTCTTCTTCTTTTTCTTCTCCTTCTTCCGCTTCTTCTTCCTCCTCCTCCTTCCTCTTCTTCTTCTTCTTTCCCTTCTCCTCCTCTTTCCTCCTCCTCCTCTTTCTTTCTTCTTCTTCTTCTTCTTCTTCTTCTTCTTCTTCTTCTTCTTCTTCTTCTTCTTCTCCTCCTCCTCCTTCTCCTTCCTCCTCTTCTTCTCCTTCTTCCCCTTCTTCTCCTCCTCCTCCCCCTCCTCCTCCTTCTTCTTCCTCTTCTTCTTCTTCTTCTCCTTCCTCTTCTTCTTCTCCTTCTTCCCCTTCTCCTTCTCCTCTTCCTCCTCCTCCTTCTTCTCCTCCTCCTTCTCCTTCCTCTTCTTCTTCTCCTTCTTCTCCTTCTCCTTCTTCTCCTTCTCCTATCCCCTCCCCCTCCTCCTTCTTCTCCTTCTCCTTCCTCTTCTTCTTCTCCTTCCCCTTCTTCTCCTTCTCCTCCCCCCCCTTCTTCTTGAAGAAAAGCTGTTAAGTCCAGTTCCCTGGCAAGGGGCCCAGACTGGGCATTTTGCTAACCTGCATTCCCCCTGTGGCATCTGCCTGAGACACTTTCCATTCATGAGAGCCATAGGAGAGCCGGTGGAGTGCCAGGTGCCCACCCTGGGGAGGCACTGTCCTAGGCCCCCAGCCTCACCCGGGGCAAGTTCTTGAATAAACTACTTGCCATATCTACCAGTTTACCAAAAGTTTGCCTTTTTGGACTATTTATAATATAGGTAAACTTTTTAACTTGTAAAAATTCATTAGGAGGAAATGGTTTTAAAGCTTTTTTTTTTTTTAAGCTTTTGGAAAGTTCTCTGACGATGTAGTTGGCAGGTTTCATTTGGTCATTAGCAGCATCCCGAGTGTTCCATTTGTTGTAGGGGGGTTGAGTTTCCTTGGGAATATATTTAAAATGTGGAAATGTCTATTATTTCATCAGTAACCAGAATTTCAGCATTTTATATGAGAATGTTCATACTAGTTTCAGTTGAAGCCTTTGAAAGCCCATTTGGTGTTGGGCCAACTTTAGCATTTGGGGGATTCTTTCGCTAATTTCTCACGGGGCACAATTTTTGTTGTTTGTTATTTCTGGAAAGCAGTAGCCAAAATGTAGTATGTGATGCGGTTGCTTCTGTGGTTTCTGAATTGATTTTCTCCTTTAACGCTCTTCTAGCTTTTTAAAGCAATCCATTTTGTATCTTTCCTTTACAAATTCACAGTTATGGTTGGTGGCTAGGAAATTCGAGGACCTAATTGTACAGGACATTCCAGTAATCCCCTCTTGGCATCTTCACTCATGTTCTGTTGCTTGAAATGCCTTTACTCTTTTCATGAACTCTCCAATAGCTATTAAAACCACCCATTCGATGCAAATTGCTGTAAACCATGATTCAGTAGGAGAAATGAGTTTGGGTGAAATAGCTTGTTTTCAGAAGGTGAGGTTAATGAAAGATTGGCCATTTGATTACTTCAAATACATTGGTAACCTTAACCCAGAGGTTCTCAGCAGGGACGTGGGGACTGATTTTGCTCCCCAGGGGACGTATGGCAATGTCTGGAGACATTGTTAGCTGTCACAGCTAGGGGAAAGGTGTGCTACTGACATCTAGTGGGTAGAGACTAGGGACGCCGCTGAACATCCTGCAGTGCTCGGGAAGAGCCTCCCACCCTCCCGCCCCCAACCAAGAATTTTCCAGCCCCAAATGTCAGTAGTGTCAAGATTGAGAAGCCCTGCCTTAAACTAATAACATTTTACCGAAGTGGAAGTCTTAAGAGGAGCACCCTGAGTGTTTAGACCAGCATTATCCAATAGAAGCTTCTATTGGTGATGGAAGTTTCTGGAGTGTTCTCTATCTCTTCTGCCCACAAGCCACGTTTGGCTACTGAGCATCTGCCGTGTGACTAGTGTGACCGGGGAACTGAGTTTTTATTTTATTTCACTTAAATGGATTTAAAGTGAAATAGCCACATGTGCCGAGTGGCTTCCATATTAGACTCAACTTTAGCAGCACTGTAGCCCTAGTGGTTCGTGGCTCTGGGACCAGACAGTCCTAAATCCGTGTTCACGGACCACCACTTTCTAGCTTGACAGGCTTGAGTCATCTAAGGCTTCTGAGCCTCAGTTTCCTCATCTGTAAAACGGGGGTAATAATGGGACCTATTCCTTGGAAGATGATGAACATACAATGCAATAATGTGTGAGCAGTAAATCATGTAGCACAGTGCCTGGCGCAGAAAGCGTTTGGAAGATGTTAATCATTGCCAGCGATCTGTGGTCAGTATAGTAATTGTCGTCCTGTAAGGGGGGCTTCTGCAGGGCTTCTAAACAAGACGTCCCCTGCAATATTCTTGAAGGGCAGAGCCCTAACTCTCGGCCCTCACCGCGTGACCACAGGCGGGCCTCTTTGGGCCTTGCTCTTCTCATCTGTAAAATGGGAATAACATGATCATCACAGTAATGCTACTTCCCTCTCCGTCGATGTCACAGGATTGCTGGGAGGGCCAAACGGCTCTGGAGGTGGTTTGAAGAGGACAGAGCCCTCTATGAACGTGAGGTTTGTGTTCTGAGTTTGCACGAAAGAGCGCTTTGCTTAGAGTCAGCACAATAGTTCTGCCTTTGGGAGAATTGTACATTCGAAACAAGGGTGCCTGCACCGGGGAGGCCGTGTTGGAGAGCAGCGGGGAAAGCAGGAGCTCTCCACAATGTCGGGCCCTCCTCCCTCCGTCACCCAGCACAGCGTCTGGCCTGAGAGCTACACACGCTGAAAACCACGGGCACCATATAGTAGAAAGCGCATGATGCTTTGGAGCCAGACGTGGGTTTGAATCCTCGCGGTGTTACCTGCTAGCTGTATGGCCATGGGTGAATGAAGGCCTTAGCCTGCCTGAGCCTCAGTTGTTCCCTCTGTAAAATGGATATAATGATTCCTACTTCCCAGGGTTGTCACAAGGATTAAATCAGGTAACTGACGGGCCCATAGGTTGCCCTCAGGAAACGTGAGCTCCCTCGCCACCCGATGAGCAACTGTTAGCTACTTAATTAGTCGTAATCCCATTTCTGTTCCTCTGGGATGGAAAAGGAAGTGCAAGTGTTGGCTGAGGGCACGGGAAAACTGTTTAGGCCTTTCTTGAGAGGAGGAGTCTCTCTGCCCAGAAGAGCAGTCTGGACCGTTTAGGGACAGATGAGGACAAAGGAGAAAGCACGGGGCTCTGAGTGAGTCACAAACACAGTGTTAATGAGGAGCCTGAGCAGCCTCTCCTGAACTTGGGAGAGCCCTGAAAGAAGTCACCGTGCTCTGTGTGCCCATTCTACAAAGCCGGCCACCAGGGGGCCGCCGGGGAGAGTAGAGCTACCTGCAGGAAGTCTCATCCCTTACTTTTTGGGAGAGCCATGAAGAACAGGGGACACATGTCATCCACACCATGGGATGAGAATGATGATGAGAATAGCTAACATGTCCTGAGGGCTTATTATGTGTGACGCCCCATGCCGAGAGCTTTCTATGAGCTAGTTACCAAATTGCCTGTGAGAGCAGGACCCTTCTCTTTCTTGAGCACCGTTCTGATTTCTTAGCACAGGGCAGGTGCTCAACAAACACTTATTAAATGAATGAGTCCTCACAGGTGGTGTTTGATGGAGGCGCTACTCTTAGCCCCACTTCGCGGATAAGGAAGTTTAGGTTTTGAACAGCTCAGTGACTTGCCCGAGATCGCAAGCGGGTAATTGACAAGAGCCAGGATTCAAAGCTAGATTTGTCCAGCTCCATAGCCTAACCCTTCTGCAACTATGTTATCCTTCCTCTTCAGAAGGTCAAGGTGCCAGATTTCTCTTTCTGCAATAAAGGAAGGTCTGCGTAGACACTACTGGATCACAGAATCAAGAACGTTGCAGAAAGACATGATATTGTGACCTCCCTACCTCCATCCTACCTACTCCCTCCACCTCCCAGATTCTTTCCCCAGACAGATTCGTTTCATGGATAAGGAAACCGAGGCATGGAGAAATCATATGACTTGTTCCAGGTCACACAGCTTGTGAAGATCTTTATTAGTTTGAGTTTCTGTCCTTAAAAGGCTCAGAGACTGATAAGGAGAGGAAGAGTTTCATCTATTGGGGCCAAGGCTAAACGGGAAAAAAATTAACAAAGGGCTCCATCCTGTTAAAGCAACTTACTTGAATTTTTTTTTTTTTGCAAGTAGAAACATAAACCATTTTACTCATCTAATTTGAACAGTTGAAACTGTATTCCTTGTTACAAACACAACAAGATTATAACAATATAATTCATTTATCCACTATAGCATATAAGGGAGATGTTCAAAATGAGGAGTAGAAACAAGAGGGAAGAAAAAGAAGAGATACAGGGCATGGGAACGTCTAGATATGGATAAGGAAAGAGCAACAAACTGGCAGGCTTTTGTGTATCTCACAAAAGATTGCTACTAAAGATTGCTAAAGTCATGTTGCATTTTTCCATCAATAGGGTCATTATCTTCTATTTTCTGTCCTGCGGACCTCAGAGGCCAAGGACCAGCCCATCCTATAAGCTATGGGTCATGTTAGTTCCTTACCCTGCGTCAGATCTCGCTGCTTCAGGTCGCCCCTTTCCCTAAGCTCAAGCGTTCTGGAAGAATGGAGCAAAAAGTAAGTCAAAGGGAGACTCCTCTGATGTCTGAGGGCGTTGGGGAAAGGAAAGGGTCCTGGGAGCCCAGGGCGTGTCTGCCTACCCACACGTTAAGCAGAGCCCAGAAGAGAAGGCAGAGAGTCTGCTCCCCTGAGTTTGCATAAAGCACATGGACAGAGCTTTTGGTGTTAGTTCACTATTCACGTGTGCTACTTACAGGATGTCTCCAGAAGCCTTCTAAGGGAATGAAGTGGGGGGGAAATCCCCACTAAACCTCCATCACCTGTTTTTGAAGAAGAGAGTTTTAATTTGACATGTGAGGAATGTCTGTTTCTTCTGTGCCTCTGGTTTTAGAAGCCAAATGTCAAAGATGCAAGACCTTATTTCAGGCAGAGATGGTCTGTGTTTGCTCTTTCAGACGCGGAGGAAGCAGGGCGCTCTCTGGGATGAGGTGGTTAGCTCCCCCATATGGATGGGTTCCTGATTTGAAAAGATTTTAAAAATAAATTTTTTGAAGGGGCAGAAAGAATGAGTGGGGAAGTTTAAGTCAAATCTCCTGCAACCCTGTGCAATTATTTTGCTGTTTTTTAAAATTGAGTGTAATTAACAGAGAGCATTATATTAGTTTCAGGTGTACAATATAGTGATTCAACAATTCTGTACTTTACTCAGGGCTCATGGTGATAAGTGTACTCTGAATCCCCTTTATTTCCTTACCCACCTCCGCTCTGGCAACCAATAGTTTGTTCTCTGTATTTAAGAGCCTGATTTTTTTGGTCTCATTTTTTTCTTTGTTTGTTCATTTGCTTTATTCCTTAAATTCCACATGTGAGTGAAGTCATATGGTATTTGTCTTTCTCTGACTGACTTATTTCATCTGACATTATACCCTCTAGGTCCATCCGTGTTCTTGCAAATGACAAGCTTTCATTTTTTATGGCTGAGTAATATTTCCTTGGGTATGTGTGTGTGTGTGTGTGTGTGTGTGTGTGTGTGTGTGTGTGTACACCACATCTTCTTTATCCATTCATCTATTGATGGACACTTGGGCTGCTTTCATATCTTGGCTATTGTGAATAATGCTGCAATAAACATAGGGGTGCGGCTATCTTTTCAAATTAGTGTTTTCATTTTATTTGGGTAAATACCCAGTCGTGGAAATACTAGATCATATGGTAATTCTATTTTGATTTTTTTTTTAAGGAAACTCCATACTGTTTTCCACAGCCTCTGCATTTTTAAAATGGAAAAAAATAGCTTGGGGGTGCTTGGGTGGCTCAGTTGGTTAAGCGTCCACCTTCAGCTCAGGTCATGATCTTGGGGTCCTGGGATCGGGTCCCACACCGGGCTCCCTGCTCAGCGGGCAGTCTGCTTCTCCCTCTCCCTCTATGTGCTCTCTCTCTCGCTTGCTCTCTCTCTCTCAAATAAATAAATAATCTTTAAAAAAAGAAAAAGAAAAGAAAAAAATCACTTTCTAAAAATTGCCTCTAAACAATCTGAAAGTAGGAGAGTTTTCTGAAAATATGACAGGCTTCTGAAGGGTCTGCTCTGAAGGCAGGTCCCCTCTTGGCCAACTCAAGTAGGGCTTAGAGTGGGCCTCTTCAGCCTCTCTGGAGATGAACTGGGAATTTTGATAGATTATCTCAATGGATCATAAAATCCTAGAATGCCCGGGCTAAAAGGAATCCTGGACTCCAAGTCTAATTGAATTCCTTAGTTCTTGGGTGAGGAAACAGGCCCAGAGAAAAGACTTGGCGTGCCAAGACCTCATGGCTAATTAATAGCAGAGCTGAGACATCAACTCTCCAAAAGTTGCTGTGGGCCTCTTTGGAGGGTCAAGTTTTAGAGATATTTATTAGAAAAACAAAATACCTTCCTTTGTGGTCACAGTGCTTGCTAGATATCATTCAAGTTGCTTTTTTCTTCACCATCCTGCCCCTGCCATCCATGTCTTATGGCTTCCCACTTTAGCTTTTCTGTCCCAGTCATGCCCAGTATCTAATGTGATTCGCAGCAGGGTTTCCTTCGGCAGGTGGGGTGGGGGGCGCCTAGACCCTTTACCTCAGGATTGCCTGGGAGCTTATAAAGCAAGCAGATCTCTGGGCCCGCCGCCAATGAGGAATCAGAATCCCTAGGGCCGAAGGCCCATGCATCCATGTTTGTCAGACAGGATGTTGACTTGAACCCATTTCTCACACCCATGTCCCCTATCTGTTGTAGTTGTTTAAAAAACCCTACTGTTCAGGGGCGCCTGGGTGGCTCAGTCATTAAGCGTCTGCCTTCGGCTCAGGTCATGATCCCAGCGTCCTGGGGTCGAGCCCCGCATCGGGCTCCCTGCTCCGCGGGAAGCCTGCTTCTCCCTCTCCCACTCCCCCTGCTTGTGTTCCCTCTCTCGCTGTGTCTCTCTCTGTCAAATAAATAAATAAAATCTGAAAAAAAAAAAAACAAAACCCTACTGTTCAGTGAGCACTTCCTTTGTACCGGGCATGGTGCTCTTTTTCACGCACTATCTCCTTCATTCCTCAGATGCTGGCTGGGTCCTTCCCTGTCACTCTCAAGTGGGCAACAGAGCGGTGTCCATGGGCGGGGGAAGGGGCCAGGCCAACAAAGCGGTGTCCATGGGGGGGGAAGGGGCCAGGCCAACAGAGCGGTGTCCATAGTGGGGCGGAAAGGGCCAGGCCAACAGAGCAGTGTCCACTGCGGGGGGAAGGGGCCAGGCCAACAGAGCGGTATCCATTGGGGGGGGGGAGGGACCAGGTGTCTCCCACCCCCACTGAAGCGCTCTTCCCAGGCGCTCCCCCCAGTGCGCCTTCTTCTCCTAGGCCATTCTGACCCGAGATTCTTCAAGTTTAAGGAAGCTCGGGAGATTTCTGCTCTCCAGGTTCTCCCTGCCACTCTCCTTTCCCCTGAGGTGGTGACCCTACTGGGAAGAGCTGTGTGCACCCCGCTGACTTCTTCCAGGTGGCGACCCTGTTCCTCTCCCTGCCGGGAACAGCGCGGGCGGAGTGAGGGGATGAACGGGCAAGAGGAGGCCTTGAGAAAACTCTGTGCTTTGGGTTCCTCTCTGCTTCTGCAGCCGGAAGTGGACACAGGAGAAGGGAACCAGGAATCTTCATTCTGCCCTTGGCCATCTGGGCCTTTCTCTCCGCCCCGACTAGCGGCCTCTAGCCTGGCCTGGCTCCGGGCCGTCCTTCAGGGGGGTCCCTCCTTCTCTGCCCTCCTGGTGTCTGGCCTAGCACCAGGCTCTGGGCCACTCCATTTTCCAATTGGTTGCCGTCTGGCATCCCCGGTGCTAGAACCTCCTTCCTGCGGCCTGTCGGTATTGGTCCAGGAGCTTCTGGCTTCTTTTCCAGAGACTGGACCGGAGAGGTGTGAGAGTCAGGTGTGAGAGCAGACCTGACCCCGGGCAGAAGGGATGTAAGGGAGACAGGCATCACCCGCGCCTCATTGCCCTGAGCACATCATCCTGGGCCAGGGTTCTCAGGCTCTTCCCGGTGGCCCAGGGTCTGTGGCTGTCATCGGCCCTCTCTGCCCCCACCCCCACCCCAACTCACCTATGCTGACTTTCAAGTGGGTGCCTCAGTGCTTAAGCAGACAACAAACTTTTCTGCCCAGCAGATGGCCCGTCTTAAGGTGGGGCTCATCTCTCAGGCCTTTCGTGATTCCTCCAGACTCGTGCTACTTTAAACGGAGCTGCCCACAAAATCACCCTCTAGAACTTTCTGTGGCCACACGCCTTCCATTCCCCGATTCTTCCATCTGCTCCTTCCCTTCCCTCTCACCTTCCCTTGTTCTTTGACTTCGAGATCTTAGCTCTCTGGCTTGGCTTTGCTGCTCCCCGCCCCCCTTGGCAACGCACAGACTCTTGGGGCCTACAGACCCCTCCTCTATGTAGTCAGTAGCTTAGAGTTTAGCCTTTGGGTCCTTGTCATAAAATGCCATAAGAGAGCATGTGATAATTTAGTCTCACCTCCTCATGTTACAGATGTGGGAACTGAGGCCCGGTTTGGAGGGAGTGTGGCAGGTCCACAAAGATAATCTGTTGGAAGGGCAGAATCAGGACCCAGGCCTTCTGATTCCTAATCAGATACGGTTCCCAAATCTTTCACGTGTGCTTGTTTCTCGTCAGCAGAGAGTGGGTCGTTTTATGTAGCACGCATGGGCCCTGGAGTCAGATGACCTCACCTTGCCCGTGAACTTGCCCGTGACCCTGGGCAGTTACTTAGCCTTTCGGCTTCCCTCATCTGCAGAATGGGGAGGATCGAGAATAAATAGTACCCGCCTCATGGGATCGTTCCGAGGATCGAAAGAGAGGATGCGTGCCCACAGTAACTATGCAGTAAGTGCTGACTGCTGTGTTTCATCGTCACAGCTCTGAGCCCCTAGTAGGGCTGCATAAAGACTTTGGGGTAGCAAAGACAGGGGTCTTGGGAAAGATGGTTCTGACTTTGTGGCCTGGTTCAGAGGGAGTGATTCCAACGGTGGGGATCCAAGGCCATGTGGAGAGGTCAATGCCATGGCTGGGGGAAAGGGAGAGATTTGGGGATCAGGGAACCTTTTCGTAACCCTCCCTGTGACTCCAAATCTGCAGCTGCCTCTGCCTGGCTGCAGGGCTGTGTGTGGGGTTAAGGGCTATGGAAATCTGGGGCCTCGGGCTCTCAGATATCACCTTGCCCGGGAATGGCCAGGGTTCTCAGATTCTTGGGTATATCTTTATTTCAGGGGGCATGTGCCCTTTGTGGGCCGCGGCCTCCCCCTTCCCCACACCCACCCCTTCCCCGTTAAGGCACAGTGCACTCCGAGATCTCCGTGCCCTGCCCTTCAGAACTGGGAGGCCAAGGGCTAGTTATCATAACCATGAGGCCAAGCTGAGACTGCCTCCCCCAGCCCCCACCCCGTGGGCTGAAAGGGCCTGAAGATGGAACCGAAAAGCTACAAGTTGCCTTCAGAAAAGGTACGGGTAGCGCAGCTTGGCATGGCGGCGCATTGCCGGGGCCTGGTTTTCTCCCTCCTTTATCTCCCCTACCTCCTCCCCCACCCCCTGCAGAAAATGACTACCTGTGTCTCATCTTCTAGGGGCCTTTGGAATTCAAAGGCCAGGAAGCATCGGGCCATAGCCCACAGACTCCAACCAGCCACGAAGAGCCCACGCCCCACGCCAGCACCACCACCCCCTTTCTCCTTTTGCCTTTCTCTCCCCTCCTCGGAAAATTTTCACCCCCCCCTAACTGATGGATTATTGACCGCCGGGAGCTGTAATAACAGCAACCACAACAAATACCTCATAAACTAAAAAACCACAGGCACACTCTGCTTGGGATGGCCTTGAGCACTGGCAGAGAGGTTGGGTCCAGAGCTCTGGGCACCTGACACACCCTTAAAGCTGTGAAGTCCATCCTCAGGGCCCCTTGACTCAATTCTGGCTCTCCCTTGAGTCCTCCAGGGCCCCCATGCTTCCTGCTCCCCTGGATGGGACCCTACTTCAGCTTGGCCACCCAAGGGGCCCATGCAACAGACGTATCCCCTTTAATACTGCGTGATGGCTCATTGTAATATGTGTGGCCAGTGAGCCATTTGGGGCAGGATTCTTTGTTGTTAAACTGGCCAGTGAATCTTGGCAAAGACGTTAGGGGCTGAGAGTAACCTCGCTAGTGTCCTATTTTCGGGTCCTGTCATAGGCCAGCACGTGAGATTCTCTGGGGGCAGGAGAGGGTGGGCATTTAATGCTTACCAGATTTTGCCGAGTTAGGAGGAAGGAGAGTGTGGTGGTCGAACCATGGGCTCCGAAATCCTCCAGAACCGGATTTGAGTCCTAGCTCTATTACTCCTGCACAGATGACCTCATGTCAGCGAGACTCAGTTTCCCCACCCGGGAAACGGGGATGGACATAATGCCCACCACATAGGGCTCTTGTGAGGCTTCAGTAAAGAACACACGAAGAAACAGCTTTCACGGTGCTTGCCTGGCATGGAGCAGGGCTCTGCAATTTCGTTCATTGTGTTCACTGTGTAATATTAATTGTCCCTGACTGCAAGGACAGAGCTTTTAATCGTAGGGTATGTGGACTGACGAGACAGAATGAGACTCCCCATCAGCTAGGCTTTGAGGCCACTGGAGAGATGGCAGAAAGAAACTTCTCGGCCAAGTTCTTTGCATTTTTGACCCCCTGAGGATCTAAGGTGTTAGGGGTGGCCTGAGTTGGGTCTTTCTGAGCTTCTACTGGTTTACTCTGGGGGGGTGAGGTGCAATGGGGAGGAAGGAAAAGCAGACTTGGAGGCAAGCTAAAGACCTTTGAAATGGAAGCATGGGAGGAGGAAAAGGCACAAAGAAGGAAAAAGAAGGAAGAAGAAGAAGAAGAGGAGGAGGAGAAGAAGCTGCAATCCAGTGCAGCTCTTGTAGCTGCCCCCTTAAGATAAGATGGGGGGGAATCTTTCCTCTTGCTCTCTTCTGGTAGTGGGACGTATCTCCACAGAAATTTTGAGCGGTCTTCCCGCCGAGACACCTGTTCTTTTGAGGCTGCCTCCAGTCTCTGGGACAAGTCTCCATGCTCCCTGGCTCACAAGCAGGGTGCTAAGAGGTCTCCCTGAAATGGGCTTCCCTATCTATGGTGGGGACGTGGAGGGTGGCAGGCTTGCATTTTTCTCTGGCCTCCTGGAGTGGGAGAAAGGCCTGGGTGACAATTTCTCTAGAACAGGTGTCTGCGACAGGAGTCCCCTAGAGCGTGCTTAGCCATCTGCTCAATGGTTGTGGTGGTCAGACACCCGTAGGTGAGGGTGTGGGGTGTAGAGAAGTGACCCTCTATCACTCATGTGTCTTCCTCCTGGCGCCCATGGGTACTTGGAGGCGGGGCTTTGCGGAAGTCACTGAAGATGTCACATCACCTAAGGTGCCCCCAAAGCCATGCAGCACTTTCTGCCAAGGGCTCTCCGAGCCAGGCTAAATGACCAGCAGGATTGTTTCCCTCGACCCAGGATAGCGCGAGGGGGCTCACATCTGCTCCCGGGAGCATACGCAAGCAGGAGTTCTAGAGCTAACTGGGCTGGGGGAAGGGAGCAAAGAATCCCAAGGGCTGCTTACCGAGTTCTGTGTTTCATCTTCCGTGGCTCCAAACCTACCCTGCTTCTGCATTCTTCCTCAGCTAGAGCTGGCGCCCGTAGGACTTGTATTCGTGTCCTATTGCTGTGTAATAAGTGTCTTACACAACGCAAATGTGCCACCTCGCAGTGTCCGCGAGTCCGGAGCCCCGGCACCGTGTACGTCAGGGGCTCGCGAGGCAGCACTTAGAGGATCAGCCGTGGCTGAGGACCTATCCGAGGTCGGAGCTTTTCTTCCAGACGAGCTGGTGGGTGGCAGAATTCAGGCTTTCGAGATGGTAGGGTTGAGGTCCCCACTTTCTGGCTGGCTGTCAGCCAAGGCTTGTTCTCAGTGGCCGGAGGCCACCTGCCAGGCCCTGCCACGTGGTCCTCACTCCCCACGACGTAGCGGTTTGGCCCTTCAAGCCCAACGGGAGAGTGTCTGCCGTGGCTTCGCATCTCTCTGACTTCTCTGTCTGACCTCTGGACACGCTTTTAAAAAGAGCTTGCCTGATTAGGCCAGGCCCACCCAGACTCCAGGAGACGGGATTTACAGGGCACGCACGCTTAGAGTTCTGCCTACCACAGACTCCATGAAAAGCATTTCAGCCTGCCAGATTATTTGCTACAAAACGAGGCTAGCTGCTTCCCCGCTCTGGGAAGCCGGCCAGGCTGTCAAGCAGAGCCTTCTGAGTCCTTGAACCTGAACCGGGCTGTGGTTAAAAAATTGCAACAGCCTTGGAAGACAGGCCTTATTCCCTTGTTGCTTCTTTTTTTTCCCCCCTAGAGCCCGTGTTCAGCCCTCAAGTCAGACAGGCTGAGAAACAAAAGGCAGCTTCGAGGCCTAAGCATCTAGGGTTGGCCGAGAGCAAGCAAGCGTTTAAACGATGACTGATAATGAAACTTTAGATCCCTGCTGGGCCGGGCTTCCTGATGCCCATTATGACATGACTTTATGCTCCTTGGAAGTGGTTCTGAAGGCCTCTCATTTACTGGATAAAAGCATACGTTCTTTCCTCTTTCCCTACTCGGCTTGCCAACTTCTTCACGGATTTTGTGCAGAGGGGATTTTTACTGAAAGTGTGTCTCATATTGTCCCCATATGTTTAAAAAAGGGGACCGCTTTCCCTACCGATTTCCTATTTGTCGCTGCAGCACCCCCTACTCCTTGCTCCTGTGTTCGTCCATCTGGAAAAACACACAGCGAGCGCCTTCCATGCGCCTGGCCTCATTCTAGGTGTTGGTGACATCTGGGTGGGCAAGATGTGGTCCCTGTCTTCAAGGTGATATCAACTGTGACGGAGGCATGCACAAAGGACCAAGAGCATGGGGCGCGGGTGGTGACCTTTGAGCTGGGTCTGGAGGAACGGGTAGGATTGTAAGGATGTGGGGATGAGGGAGTTGACGTTCTAGGCCAAGTGGACAGAGCACCGAATGTGAGAGCACCTGGTGCATCTGGGGAATGACGGGTAATTCTGGGCGTGAGGGCATGAGTGGGGGGTGGACTTCTGGTACAATGGAGAGGGGCAGGGAACACCAGATTGGGGAGGGCCTCGAGAGTCAAGGACTTGGCTCTCATCCTACCGGCAGCAGGAAGTTGATGAACTAGTTGAAGCTGGGGAGGCTCACGATCAAGACCAAACATTGTGACTTTTTTGAGATACCAATGAGGTGACAGCAGTTTTTGCTAAGTATCATTCATACACAAAAGTATAGACCAGAGGACTTGGCCCAAAGGCCATTTTTAAAGAGGCCTGGTCTAACGAAGGAACCGATTCACTTTAGATTTAGATTAGCCATCACGAGAGAAGCGAAAGAAATACAACGATGCCTCTGTTGTATTTCTTTGAGGTACTTGGGAAGCAAAGCTCTGGTTCATAAGGTCAGCCCAAGGCCAACAGGAAAGGAGTTTTGCCAGGGGTGGAGGGCTGTAAGTAGGAGGAGGCAGGGTATCTGTTCCTGAAGCTTCCTCCGTGAGGTTCCGGGCCTAGCCCAGCTGAGTGGGGCTCCACACCCAGGGTTCTCGTGGCTGGGACACCTAGGAGTAGATTCTCTACACCAAGGACAGGAGGGGCCCGAGCGTGCTTGGTTCTGCATAGATGAACAGCCTAGGAGTGGGGCCCACCTCGCTAGGAGGGAAGGAAGGCCCTGCAAAGCTGGGAAAACAAGAGGGTCGCTCCCCCAGGACAAGCGCTCCTACAGCATGCCTCTACTTCTAAGAAATTTCTGACCGCAAAGATGGCTCTTACGTTACTTCCCCTTCTTTTATTGAATTTAAGCATTCGTGCACCAAACATTTATTGAGGGCCTGCTGTGTGCTAGGTACCATTCTAGGGGCTAGGAGATCCAGTGATGGACAGAATATGCAAGGCCCCTGACCTTATGGAATTTACATTCCAGTAGAGAAGACAGACAAGAAACAAGTAAATTACTGTAGAATATGATTTTAGGTAGTACTGAGTGCTGTAAGGATGTTCATAAAGGGTCATGTGATGGAGAGAGACCAGAGGCTCTAACCAGGATGGTCATGGAGGTCTTTCCTGGGAGGGAACATCTGAGCTGACTTGAAAGCTACAAAGGAGTCAACTGTGCAACTAGCTGGGGAAAGAGCCCTCCGGGCAAAGGGAACCGCAAGTGCCAAGGTCCTGAGATCAAAAGGGGCTGGGTGTGTTGGGTTGTGGTGAGAAGGCCACTGAGGCTGCAGCAGAGAGAGGAAGGAGGAGGGTAACAGGATTGGCGGTCAGGGGGGCACGAGCGTGGGGCCAGATCACATAAGGCTTGGGGGGTGCGTAAGGAGCTGGGACTTTGAGCGTGATGGCAAGTCACTGGGGGGTTTCGAGCAGGGGGCTGGTGGGACTGACGTGGCCACCATGTGGAGAATAAGGAGGCAAACGAGGAAGCGGGGAGACTGGTTAGGTCGTTGTAGTGATGCAGTAACAAGATAATGGTGGCTCAGACGGGGCCAGAGAGGGTCGGATTCCAGAAATACGTGCAAGGAGGACTCGCAGGATTTACTGTCGGATTTGATGTGGCATACGATGGAAAGAGAGGAATCAAGAGCTCCTAAGTTTCAGTCTGAGCATTTGGTTAGTGGCATTTTTCGGAGGGGGGGGGGGGGGGCGGGGGGGGGGGAAGGAGTGGGTATGAGGGGAAGCAAGAGTTCCACACACCGGTAGTTGGAGGTGTTGGCGAGGCAGTTGGTTATAGGGCCATGGGGTACAGAGGAGACATCCAGTCTAGAGACAGACACCTTGGAGTCCAGTGTAGAGATGGTACTTCAAGTCTGAACGAGATCATTTAGGATGTGGTAGCCCCTAGCCACGTGTGCCCTTTGAGCGCTCAAAATTGTCACCTGTGTGAAATGCAAACCGAATTTCAAAGACTTAGCGTGGAAAAAAAAAAAAAGAACGTAAAATATTTTGGTTCTGTTGAGTTAAATAAAATATGATAATGTTTGGGCTCTACTGAGGTCAAAGTAACCCCACCTGTTTTCTTTTGGCTTTTTAAAATACGGCTACTAGGAATTTTGCAACAACGCACATGGCTTGCAGTGGAGGTTCACGTTCATGTTTCTACTGAATGGCACTGATTTAGGAAACGGTCATAGATAAAGAGGGCCAAGGACAGAGCCTTTAGGGGCTACAACATTTCAGATCTAGGGAGAGGAGGAAGGTCAAGCAAAGGAGCTTGAGGAAGAATCAGCCAATGAGGTTGGAGGAAAATTAGGGGAGTATGACGGTCAATAAGGCAAAGTGATAAAATTATGCAAAAAGGAGGGCGTGTCAGATGTTGCTGGGAAGTCAGGGGACTTGCAGTGGCATTTAATAAGAGCCATTTTGGTGGAGTGCTTTGGAAGGAGTTCGGGTCGGAAGCCTCAATTCAGAGAGAGAGCCCAGGAGACTAAGAAGTGAAGACATAAGGATAGTAAGTATAGATGACATAACCCTTTAAAGTTTTGGGGTGGTAAGAAATGGGGTGGTAACGGGAAGAGAATTTCAAATCAAGGGGAGCCATGTGTGTTTTGCTGTGTTGGGTGGGTGGGTGGGTGGGTGGTTGGTTGGTTGAGACAGGGAGACAGCTCAGCTGATGGTGGTGCTGTCTTCAGGGTCCTTGGGATTCGCTTAGGAGGATGAGGCAAGTGTGCTAGGAAGGATCGGGGACAGTCTACACTCGAGAGTTAGTCAAATCGAGTGATTCTATTAATTGCTCTAAGGGATTCAGATGCCACCAAGGTGTCCTCTTTCATTGTTCTCCCTCTTGGCTTCTGTATTTTCCTCTTTGGTTGTTGCTTCGCTGTCTTCTACCCCTGCCAGTGGTGGGTTAAGGACAATATTAGCCTACTGTGGCCTGGTATTTTGGAAAACAGGCTCCTTTTCTATGGACTTCTCCAAAGCTCAGAGAGAGTTTATTTCCCCAGGGTATAAAAAGCCTTCCTTAGTGTCGGGGTGGGGGTGCTGCTATGTTTATTATGCTGGCCCAGGAACTCACCCATGATGTGAATTGCTCCTGGCCCAAGGAATTCTCCTGTCCTCCCTCGGGATTTCTGAGGGACTTCTGACTTTCTCCATCCCTTTGCTCCTCCCAAATCTCCAGGTGGAACTTGTGTGTGTGTGTGTGTGTGTGTGTGTGTGTGAGAATTAGGGAGCATTGTATGGGCTTGGGATTAAGTCATCTTCAGGCAGAATTGTGATATTGGCTCGTAGAGTTTGAGTGACTTGAACATAGTGTCAATACTTTTCAGCCAAGGCCAGCCAGGACACACCTGTCATCGAGCGAGTTGGGTTTATTACTCATCACAGTAAGAAAGAACTCACACCATGGGAAATCATAGGACTTCACAGTGAGAGGGTCTGAAGCCATCTCGACACCAGGGCCCTGTCAGCCCTCACTGTGGTTTGGAAGCGTTTGCTTTCCAAGGCCTCAGTCACTCTTGCTGGTGACCTCTCAAGTCCGCCTTAACCTCAGAGCCTACGGGCATCCCTCTCTACTTCCGGAGATGTATCAGGGGTATATGGCTGGAGGGCAGGACAGGACTGGCCTGGAATCCATGCACGAAACAGCAATGGCAGTTTGACTATGTCTGGGAGCTGAGCAGATCTGGGGTGGGAAATGGGGCTCCAGAACCTACTTAACCCCCACTTGATGGTCCTTCAACTGGTCGGATCAAGACCCTAGGGGGAGTTCTTATGAGGCCCAGCTCTGCCCGCCTCTCTACAGCTTCCCAGCTGTGTATGAATATAGCATCCTTTCTCTGGGTTAGGGTGCTGGTCGGAGCCCCCTTCCCAACCCACACAAACTCGCATCAAAAATGTCAGCATTGATTTTTAAAGATCTGGTTATCCACAGACATGTTTCCCTAGACCTGTCAGCCCTAGCTTTTGCTAGAAGGCTAGACTGAATGGAAAATTTACAGTTGATGCTCAATTGATTATCTGTACTGATGGAGAAAAGCATAAGGATGGATGATTCTCCCATGACATGGAATCAGAGTCATGAGAGAATTAGCCTTTTAATGGTCGCTTGGATTGCTTCCCATTTTTGGCTATTTAAAACAATGCAATGAGGGCGCCTGGGTGGCTCAGTTGGTTAAGCGACTGCCTTCGGCTCAGGTCATGATCCTGGAGTCCCTGGATTGAGTCCCACATCGGGCTCCCTGCTCGGCAGGGAGTCTGCTTCTCCCTCTGACCCTCCCCCCTCTCATGTGTTCTCTCTCTCTCATTCTCTCTGTCTCAAATAAATAAATAAAATCTTAAAAAAAAAAAAAATAAATAAATAAAAAAATAAAACAATGCAATGATAAACATTTTTGCATGTATATTTCTGTGTATTTACCTGTTCTAGACATTTCATATAAATGAAGTCAGGAGCTTTTTCTTAAGGAAGGGTAATTCGCTCTCATGGCAATTCTCTTTGTCTGGTTTTCCTTGAATGGTTTAAGAATCTAACGGAAGGATAAAGGGTAAGGTAAAACGAGCGTATTAGGCCCTGGATATCAAATGATGATCTTTTGCTTTTTCACTCAATATTTTACTTTAGTGATCCTACTATGGCTGAATCACTAAGTGAAGCTTCTGGAAGTCTGGAAGTTCTGGACACCAGTGATGAGGGTAAGTAGCCCAGTGGAATCTTGCCATCTAGAACTAGATTCGTTTACTGTGTTTAACCCCTAGGAAAAAATGAAGCCACAAGCAAACGAGTTCATATCAAATTTCTAATAACATTAGACTCAGTCTGCACTTACTTTGCAGGTTTTTTTTGCCTCTTTTTTGGGGGGTCCAACTCTGATATCACAAGGTTTGTCTGAGGCCCTGCAATCTTCTTTGGGGACGGTTACCGGTTTCTGCTTACTAAGGCAGGAGAAATATTTCTGCTTAATTAGAAAAAAAAAATTTGGAGCAGACCATGACCTGAGAGATTCAACTGAGGTTTTACTGTAGAGAGTAATCCAGATTTTTTTGTAATTTGAGGAATAAAGGGGGAATACAAACCAAAGATGCCACCACAGGCTTCTGTTAAGTGGGACTCAATTTACAAAAGTTCTTTTTGCAAAACTTACTCAGATGTGTGTCCATTCCCTAAATTGTGGGGCCACCTAGGAGCGATATGTAACCGCGAGTGAGTATCAGTTCAGGAAGGCAAAGGTCACTAGATAGTGATAAGCCTCATCGACATCCTTCCACTGCAAAGGAACCATCAGACATAAAATAAGACATTGAATTTAAAGATAGGACTAAATGCAACAGTTCACTGGGTTGTTCTCCAATTTTTGTTGAAGTAGCGTATGATGTGGAAGACTTGATCGGGAAGAACAGAATGGAACCTTCTTGTGGCTTCCTAGAGGCCCGCTTTTACTGCTGATGTGGGGCTGATGTGGGGCGGGGGATGCTGAACCTGGTGCACGGATCCTTGAAGGCAGGGCTTGGGGCTTCGTTTTGGTGTCACCATTGTTTTGTATTGGGTCTCAGAGAGAGAGTCCTTAGATCCCGCAAATATTCATTCAATGAACGGATAAAAAAATGAATGATAGGCCTCTTCACCAAGGCACCAGATTCCGTTCATTCACCCTACTAAACCAACTGACCTATCTTTTTGGATATGAGCTAGACAGATGCCTACAAAGGAAGGTGGCAATGCGGTGCATCTTGATGAAGAGTGAAGGTAAGGAAATGCCTTTTCTCTGCTCGCAAGATTTTGTTGTTTTAAAAGATCAGACGGTTGGGTACATTTTTAGAGCTAGTCGTTGCTAGCCAGAGAATAGCGTGGCTGTTTGGAGGTTGATGGAGAGAAAGGCTAGTTAGAAATGTTTTCTTTCTAAGCAGCGATGCAAGAGAACAAGGTCACTGTCATGCGATGCATTTTTAAAGCCCCATTAAGTTCAGCCCAGGTGGGCTGCCTGTGTGCGTGGTGGATAAGCAAATATACAACCCAGAAGTGATGATTTCTTCATTGGAGTTAACGGTGTTTTCCTCTCTGGGGGGAAAAAACTGCTTTCCGTGGGCTGTTTTCTGGCATGTGACACACGGCCCTCATTGGATGAGGATGTTGAGAGCTCCTGTCTGGGAATACATGGTCCTTGGGCTCGGACAGGGAAATCAGTGGCTTTGTTATAGGAGAAGTCCAGAAGCTGGTGGCCGGCAGCTCACTGCCCACCACTGCGGTACCTGGCGGGGGCACTTGTTACCCAGTGTGGAGGTGACCTACATAAACATGGCTGGATACAAATGTGGGTGGCAACCTCTACCAGCTGCCTAGGTCTATCTAGCCTTTGGCACTTCAGCTTCTTTTGAAAACCAGCCTGGGCAGGGCTCAGCTGCTGGTAATTTAAAGGCACCCCTTTACAAAAGAGAGCTTGAAAGGCCATTTCATACACTTGAATATAGGGCAACTCTCTCAGATTTCAGTGGGGTTTCAGAATACATAGCTTGTGGACCGTTCCCAGACTCGTATCTATTTCTCAGGGCCGATCTCCACACATGGGGTCTGATGTGGTTGGGGCTCGGGAGGTCTCCTAAGCCAAAACAGGCCAAAGACTTGGACTCTTGCAGTTGATATTGGATGTGTGGCAATGGGTTGCTCGGTAAGGCCGTGTGCAGCTTCCTAGTCACTGCCCGAGGTCAGTGAGCCACCAACCCACCACGGTGGTTACCATCTCCTGGTGCACCCCCAGCTCTACTAACAGAGCTCTACCCACCCCCCCATGCCCACATACTCAGAGCTAGCCCACAGGGACGAATGGAAACATTATTTTCCTTCTAGTGCCCGGAGTTGAAAGAGACACATGTTACTTAAGGTATTTTGGATCCTCATGGGAAAATAGGTTGTTGTTTTTGGCCAGCAAAAATGGAAAACTGGGGAGGGGGGGCACAGAAATTGAAATACATGCATCATTAAATGTTAGCCCCTGTTATGGTTCTAAAGTCTCTAGTCATTTTGCTGGTTTAGGGACATAAAAAAGTGTCAGTGCCTAATTCTGTCTGCCCGTACGATGGTCATGCTTGGTACACTCAGCTTTAGAGCCCGGATGTTTATTAGAAGCGTTTTTATCCAATTATTAAGTGTTTATAGATAGTGTTACAAGTGCGGCTGCTAGCCGCTGACTCTCTCATCTCTGCCTTTTTGCTGGTTTGTGAGAAGCAGGTTTGCCCTCCTCCCTTCTAGTCGGGGATTTTGAAGCAAGAGGGGCAACGATCACTATGTTTCTAAACACTCTGAGCATAAAGTTGTTCCTCTTTTAGAAGACCAGAAGGAGACCACCCGTCAAGAATCAATCAATCTTATCTGTTCTGGGTGAAAACTGGCAGGGACTTTTACACCAGAGAAATAGGCAAATACTACAGATAAGGGCATTTCCCCCAAGAGATCCAGTTGATAAATCTTTTCCAGCAAAGAACTGATCATAGCAATTAGTATAGTAGAGTAATGCTCGATCATTTTCAAGCCACCCCCAAGTATCGTTCTAAATAATTTATCATTATAGAAATTAGTTGAACTTTTCCTGAGAAAAAATTATAGAAGGAAACTTGAAAAAAATATGTTTCCTGCTGTATCTTCGTGTTTTATTCTTTCTATCCGTAGGTAGAATCGCCAAGTTGGTCCCCATCATGACCCTATTTAGGCACATCCTAGTAGATGAGAAATGGCCCAAGCCATCCCAAATAGGAATTACTTAAGCAGTGATTATCAAGCATACAGTCCTCTGTCTTCTTGCATTGCCCCACCCCACGCTGGCTTCTGCTTCTAATCATTATACTGTACAGATCACTATTGATTGATAGATATGGGGCTGCTTCCCCTTATCTATAGATAAATAGAACTGATAGACCAATTCTACAGATAGAATTGAATCTGGTCTTAATAAACAAGTAATTATTGGGGCACCTGGCTGACTCCGTGGGTAGAGCCTGCAACTCATTGGTCTCAGGGTTGTGAGTTCAAGCCTCACGTTGGGTGTAGAGTTTATTTAAAAAAATTTTTTTTAAAAAAAGGAAACAAGTAATTATTGATTCCCTAGTACTAGCTCACAGTTATTAGCACTTGCACCATGCCAGACCCTATGCTAAGCTCTTTACCTACACTTTTTACAACTTATATCAACCCTGACAAGGGCCAGTGTTTAAATTATAGGATGCTTAAGGATGATTCTGCTTGGCGACCTTAATTTAAGGGAAGTGACAGCTGTGTTGGTATTCTGCATCCCTCAATGGACTCAGTTGTCCCTTGGGAGCTACTGCATGCCTTTCACAGTGTTGGTTGCTGTAGGGGACGCAGAAGAGGGCCTGCCTACAGCCTTGATGTGGGGGACAGTAGCTAAGACACAGAACTGTATCTTACTCCTTTCTCGTTGATACCCAAAACATAGTAAGTGCTTGGTCTTAAATATTTGTTGGGTGGATGGATGGATGGATAGATGGATGGATAGGCAGACTAGAGGGCATTCAGGTGTAAAACTTGGAAGGCCAACAGTCAAGTTTTAGGCATACAGAGAGAAGGGTTGATTGCTGTGACTGGTGGGACACTGGACTGAATGCCAGTGTCCCTTCAATTCTTGAAGTTTAGAAACCTTTCTCATAGGCCATAGGATTCCAGAGCTAGAAGGAACCCTAGTTCAGCATTTCCCATAGTGTGTTTTGCCAGACATTCTGCTTACATGCATTTGGGAGACAACATTGCTGCCCAGTATCTTAAAGCTTCACTGTTCACATAGGCATGTTGAGGTTCCAGAAAAGTCTTGTTGGAAAGCAGATCCCTAAACTTTGCCTAATCCAGCGTTTCTCAGAATGACTGGCCCGCAGACCCCTTTCTCATGCAATAGACCAATGATAGCCCTCTGAACACACTTCGGGAGATGCTGACTGGTGTGATCCCTTCATTTTCCTGCTGAGTTCCAGAGAGGTTGAGTGACTTACCCAAAGTCACAGAGCTAATTGATAGCAGAGCCAAGTCGAGGATTCCAGACTGTTCTGACTCTTGGGTGGTACTCTCCGTTACACCACTAAGCCTTTCTAATGGCAGCCCCATTGGCAACTCCCTTGCCCGGGCCCTTCCCTGCCAGGGCAACATTGCTATGCTGGCAAGAGGCCTTCCAGAGACCAGACTGTTGGGAATTTGGATGAGACACCTATGCTGGTAAATTATGGCGTGTGAAAGCAGTAAGAGCTGATTCCTTCCCTCTGAAGAATGCAGCACGCACTCCCCTCTCCTCGCCCCTCTTCTGCTGAGCCCCAGTAAAGATACATGTGCTTGCTAGGAAACTAAAAAAAAGCCCTAACAAAGCCTTAGGAGCATTTAAAGCTCCAATGCCTTGCTTCTGCCCTGGTGGTTAATGTAGATAGCGCAAACTTGCAATTATGTGCAGGTGCAGCGGGCAGTAGCCCCCTAGATAATCCAAACCAACCGGCAAAAATGGAAGAACACACACGGTGCACATAGTGCACGCACGCACTCAAGCACGCACACACGCACTCACGCACGCAGACACACGTACGCACGCACTCAAGCACGCACACATGCATGCACTCACGCGCGCACACACACGCATGCACGCACTCACGCGCGCACACGCGCACTCCTTGCAAAACCCTTTGGTATCTGATTCTGTCACGCCTTTTGCACAGGCAGCTTCTTTGCCTGGTGGCCCTTTCTTCCCAATTCCCAGCCCTCTCCCTCGCTCCTAAATTCCCTCCTCGAGGACCGCTTCCCTGACTGCACCGCCCCGATAGCACTCGCCCCGCGGGTCTGCATCCTTTCAGCACACAAGCTGGCCAGTCCCAGCTCCCACCTGCAGCTCCAGGGGTCCTGAGGGGCTTTCTCACATGTGGAAGCTCGCCTCCCCAACTGGGTGGCGGTGACTCCAGACACCAGTGTGAGGTCAGGGGGGCACCCTGTGCTTGTGTGGGCTCAATAATTGCTGCAGACGAATGAACTTCTTGGGTCAGGACCGAGGTGTGTGTTCATGGTTGCAGTGGCCAGGCAAGTGGATGCCTGGTGAGGTGGGCCTGAAGAGAGGCCTGCCCGAGGACCACAAGCTGGGGCCCGAGCTTCTGCTCTCCCCAGAACTCGGACACTTTGTCCTATGGAGTTATGAAGAAGGGAGCAGGCCTCATGCATGGTGTTGTGGTGTCGTGGGCCCCGGGGTGGGGGGGGGGGGGGCGAGGGCCAAGTCGGCAGGGCACCTGGGATCACAGTCCTTGTTCCTGTCACAAAGGCCCCGTTTCCTCCCCATCTCCCCATCCACTGTCACACTCTGCCTCGCTCTCCTTCCTTAACTTCCAGGAAGGAAGAAATCCAAATTCAAAGCCTTCAAGAACTTTTTTGGCAAGAGGAAGAAAAAAGAGCCGGAAGATGCCCAGGGAGCGAGGAGGCTAAAGCCAAGCTTGTCCAGCAACAGTATTAACATCCCTTCTCTGAAGCCGGTTCGGGAAGGTCAGCACACTGAGGCCAGGTAAGGCCCGGTGGGCGGCCGTGGCCTGGGGGCCCTTCTCCGCGCTCACACCGATGCTTATTGTTGGGGTGCGGAGCTCAGTAGGTTGGCCGCTGCACGTCCCTGACCCTGAGAGCACTGGGTACAGACAGACCAGGGCGGCCCTCCCCTGTCACAGCTGTGTGACCCATGCGGCCCACCCCTAGTGAGGCACTGGAGGCCTCTGTTCCATAACGTAAAGACAGCCTGCCTCATGCGGGCAGCTGGGCCTGGTTAGCCTGCCCGGCCTTCAGACTATAGACCTGTGCTTACCCGGCGGGGGAGGCTCCATCTCTTAATGTGTGATTAAAATCTCAGACGCTGAAGCCAGGTTGAGCTGGGTGGAGGCCACGGCGCGAAATCACTTGTGTTAATGTAAAAACAAACAAAGAAAAGGAGCTGGCAACATCCCAGGAGACGGGGCAGGGAGGGGGGCGGAGGGAGATGCTGTAACTGGTCCCAGAATGGGGAAGACTGGTTCTCAGCCACCCCGTTCCAGTTTTCATCTGTGACGCCCCCACTTCCATATCTGACCATCCAGTACCCCCGGCTGTTCCCTGGCTCCGTCAGCTCCCCCTCTACGCAGTTCCCCTTGGGCCTGTTCCCCTGGCCCGAACATTCCAGACTTATCTGCACCGCCCACAGAGCTCACCTGTGCCGCGACCCCTTCCCTCGAGGCTTGGCTTGCTGGAAATGGGACAGTCAGCAAACATGACAGTTAGCACCTCGGTCTCCTTCAGGAGGCCCTTCATGAGTGCGTTGAGTGTGAGGAATTTCAGATAGCTTTGCTGGGGGTGGGAGGGGATGGTTTTGGACAGAGGGGTTTGTTTCATACCTCACAAATCACGCCATGATATAGACCACAGCCCAATAGCTCCCAGTGAGCCTACGCTAGCCCTGCTATAAACCAGAGGGTGGGGGAGGGGAGAGGGGAGTTTGGGTCTACTCTGCCTCGTCTCTACAAATCAGCAAGGGCCATCTCTCCTAAAGTTCTGCATTTCCCCCTTCCGACCTGTCCCTCCGCCTCCAAGATGGTCCACTGGTTCTGATGCGTTCTCCACACCAAGAAGGCAAGTGCGCACAGGGCTTGCAGGGTGGGGGGAGGACAGGAGGGAGTGGGGGCAGAAGAAGAAGTGGGTAGTACGAAGGCATCTGCCTCCTCTCCTCTTGCTGGCCCACAGGCTACCTTGGTATGGGTGCCATTTCAATCCCCATAACACCCGATTGTCCTCGGAGCGTGTGGTTATCAGATCTATCCATGTGCATGTCCCACAGTCAGACAGGCTCACAATGATGGGGTGGGGGCTGGTCCTACAGTGCCCGAGCTGCTACTCTGGGTACCATTTAAAGATTGTTTTTTAGGGAGGGGTGCCTGGGTGCCTCAGTCGGTTGAGTGTTAGACTCTTGATTTCAGCTCAAGTCATGATCTCAGGGTTGTGAGATCGAGCCCCTCAATGGGCTCTGCACTGGGTGTGAGAGCTTAAGATTCTCTCTCCCTCTGCTCCCCGCTTCCCCCCGTTTGCTCTCACTCTCTTTCTCAAAAAAAAAAAAAAGATTGTTTTTTAGGGGTGCCTGGCTGGCTCAGTAAAGCATACAATTTTTGATCTCAGGGTCATGAAGTTCAAGTGCCACCTTGGGCGTGGAGCCCTACTTAGGGAAAAAAAAAGTATTTTTTAAAGTGCCAACCTACATGTATTATAGTAAATGTTTTGTAATAAAGGTAATAAGTGCAAAAAAAGTACCTGAAATTTTAAACAATTATTTTATCTAATTTAAAATTTCCACCCCTCCCTAAAAGAAATTCTGTACCCATTAGCAGTCAATCCCCATTCCCTCCCCACTCTAGCCCAAAGTGATCACTTATCTACTTTCTGTCTCTATCAATTTGCTTATTCTGGATACCTCCTATAAATGGTATCATATGGTATGTGGCCTTTTGTGACTGGCTTGTTTCCCTTAGCATGTTTTTGTTTTCCAGGGTCATCCATGTGGTAGCATGAATCCAATACTTAATTCCTTCATCCTACTGAGTAGTATTCCAGTGTATGAATACACCACATTTTATCTGTTCATCAGATGACAGATATTTGGGTGTTTCCATCTTTTGGCTATTATGGAGAATGCTGCTGCGAACAGTTGTGTACAAGTTTTTGGATGAATGTATGTTTTTATTTCTCTTGGGTATATGCCTAGGAGTATACTGGGTCATATGGTAATTTAATGTTCATGTTTTTGAGAAACCACCAGACCAGACTGTTTTCCAAAATGCCTGCCTGCACCATTTTACATTCCCACGAGCAGCGCGTGGGGGTTCCAGTTTCTCCGCAACCTTGCCAACACTTGTTACTCTCTGAGTTTTTGTTTCTAGCCATTCTAGTGGGTCTGAAGTGGTATCTATCTCATTATGGTTTGGATTTATATTTCCTGACTGGCTAGTGAAAGGCTGAGCATCTTTTCATGTGCTTGTTGGCTCTCTGTGTATCTTCTTTGGAGAAATATCTATTGAGATCCTTTGCCCATTTAAAAAATTGGGTTATTTATCTTTTTATTATTGAATTGTAAGAGTTCCTCATGTATTCCAGATATGAATCCCTTATCAAATATACAATCTGCAGGGGCGCCTGGGTGGCTCAGTCGGTTAAGCGTCTGCCTTTGGCTCTGGTCATGATCCCAGGGTCCTGGGATCAAGCCCCACATCAAGCTCCCTGCTCAGGGGGGCATCTGCTCCTCCCTTTCCCTCTGCCCCTCCCCCCTCCACTTGTGTTCTCTCTCGCTCGCTCTGCTCTCTTCCTCTCAAATAAATAAATAAATAATCTTTTAAAAAAAGATATACAATCTGCAGATATCCCCCCCCCCTTTATGTGGGTTGTCCTTTCACTTTCTTGCTAGTATCCTTCGAAGCTTAATTCTGATCAAATCCATTTATTTTTTTCTTCAGTTGCTTAAGTTTTTGGAGTCATATTCTAAGAATCCATTGCCAAATCCAGGTCATGAAAATATACCCCCCAGTGTTTTCTTCTAAGAGTTTTAGCTCTTATAGTTAGGTGTTTGATCCATTTTGAGTTCATGTTTATATATGGTATGAGATAGGGTCTAACTTCTCCCTTCTGTATGTATCTTTCCAGTTGTCTCTGCATCATTTGTTGAAAAAACTATTCTTTCCCCATTGAACGGTCTTGGCACCCTTTTTGCACATTGATTAACCATAGATGGATGAGTTGATTTCTGGACTCTCAATTCTATTCCATTGATCTATATGTCTATCCTCATGGCAGTACTATACTATCTTGATTACAGTAGCTTTGTAGTAAGTTTTGAAATTGGCAAGTGTGAGTTCTCCAACTTTGTTCTTCTTTTTCAAGATTGTTTTATCAGTTTGTGGCCCCTTACATTTCACGATGAATTTAAAGATTATCTTGTCCATTTCTGCTAAAGAAAAGAAAAAAGGCAACTGGAATTTCAATAGTGATCACATTAAATCTGTAGATCAATTTGCGGACTATTGCCATCTTGACAAGATTAAGGCTTCCAAGGCCCGGAGCATAGGTTGCTTTTTCATTTGCTTAGGTTTTCTTCTTTAACTTCTTTCATCAGTGTTTTAGAGTGCTCAGAGTATAATTTTTACACATTTTTCATTAAATTTATTCCTACATGCTTTATTCTTATTGATGTTATTGTAAATGTTGAAAATTGGAAGTGTTTTTGTCATTTCATTTCTGGGTTGTTCATTACAAGTATATAGAAATACAATCAATTGTTACACATTGGTCTTTTAACCTGTAGCCTTGCTGAACTCATGTATTAGTTCTAGTAGTTTTTATTGGATTCCTTAGGAGTTTTATACACAAGATTGTGTCATCTATGATTGGAGATAATTTCACATTTTCCTGTCCATTATGGATGCCTTTTATTTAATTTTCTTACCTAATTGCCTTGGCTAGAACCCCCAGGACAAGGTTGAATCAAAGTGGCAACAGCAGACATCCTTGTCTTGTCCCTGATCTGAGGGAGAAAACATTCAGTCTTTCATCATTAAGTGTGACATTAGCTGAGAGTTTCTCACAGATGTCCTCTGTCAAGGTTGAGAGTATTTATCATGAGTGTATTTATTATGTATTTGGATTTTACGAATGCTTTTTCTGTATTTATTGAAATGACCCCACAGTTTTTGTTATTCTGTTGATATGGCGTATTATGTTAATTGATTTTCATATATTAAGATAACCTCACATTTCTTGCAAGTTCTATTTGGTAATAGTGTATAATTCTTTATGTCACTGGATTCAGATTACTAGTATTTTATTGAAGATTCTTACATCTATTTCATAAGAGATGTTAGTCTGTACTCTTCTTTTCTTGTGATGTCTTTGGTTGAAATTTTTCACAGGTAAAATATATTCCCAACATTCCAAAAGGAGTCTTTTGTGCTGTTAGCCCTTCATTTGTTTCTAACTTTTCCCTGATTTGCCTTAACGCTTAATTGTTGTCAACCTGGTTTTATTCCCAATCAGAAGGTATTTCCATCTGGGTTAACAAGCTGGGGGTAGGTGCATAAGATGGCTTTGAAAATCAGACAGATGTATCCCAGAGCCCTTGTGTGAAAGAGGAAAAAATCTAGTGAATGAGGGTCTCCAGTATCTGGGCAGATGTTTGGTATTTTAAATCAAAACAAAAACACTAGGGAGAAATTTGGGTGTGAAAGATCTTTTATAACTCTTACCTTAATAATAGACTTAGGATCTTCCCTCCCATTCCACAGCATTGCTGCTATTATACACTTTAAATGAATGAATTGTATGGTATGTAAACCATATCTCAAAACTATTATATAAAAAAGATATGTGTTGATAATTTAAAAAATCAAAATTATACAGAAGTACATAAAGTAGGAAATTAAGGTTCCTTCCCCCTGCCCCCAATGCCATTCCCCAGAGGGAGCTGCCACTAATTATTTGGTGGATATCCTTCTTGATTTTTTTCTATGAACATAAACTATATGTGTATGTAATATAGGTGTATATATATATATATATATATATATAATTTATTTAAGAGAGAGAGAGAGCACGAGTGGCGGGGGGGGGGGCAGAAGGAGAAGCAGACACCCCACTGAGCAGGGAGCCGGATGCGGGACTCGATTTCAGGACCCGGGGATCATGACCCAAGTCAAAGGCCGACGTTTCACTGACTGAGCCACCCAGGTGCCCTTGGGTATATATATTAAATGAAACCATACTATTCTTTATTTTTTCACTTCATATCTCATGGAAAACCTTCTCTGTCAGCACCTGTGCATCCTTGCCCCCTTTCTGAGGTGTCTGTGATATGTCATGCTATGGATATACACGTGTCTTCAGTTCCTACAGCCCTTGGGCTGCTCTTACAAGACCTTTTCCTTCCTGTTCAGGGCCAAGAGCACCATGGGCAGCAAAGCCCTGTCCCATGACAGCATCTTCATGTTGGATCCTGAGCCTGAAATATCAGCAAGTAGAATCTGCCCCTCTCCAGAGCCCCAGAGAGGCAGACCTCTACAGGTAATAGTGAACTCAAGCATCAGTGCCTAATTAGACTCCTCCTCTTTCATTCTTCCCCCCCTCCCCCCCACCCCAATCTGCCAAAAAGCAAGGAGGAGGGAATATGGCCTTGCTCCCCAGCTGATTGTAAAGAAGGGAGAGTGTAGAAATACACGATGCGCTGACTTAGTGCCCAGCACACAGTGTTGGTTAGCCTTACCATATTCACTCGACACACCCCAAGAATGCGTTAAGTCTTAGGGCGGTGACATTCCACTGTTGGTTAATGTGCAGGCATTCCAACTGCCATGTTCTTTCGTTCTTCTACAGAGATCTCAAGTTTTCAGAACTCTGCCTAGATCTGGGACTGGTAATGTGCATGGAGCTGTTTCTGGACTTATGTTTGGAGCTGTGCCCCGACATGTGCCCAGAAGTGGAATGTGGATTGGGGGCTCCAAGATCACTGAGGTAATAGAGGGGAATTGGGCCAAGTATGGCAGCTGAGTCAGACAGACAGACCTATGCTTGAATTCTCGCTCTGCTACTTACTGGCTCTGTGATCTTGGGCTGATTGCTTGACCTCTCTGAGCCTTCCTTTCCTCATCTACAGTGGGTATAGTATTAACCTCTACCTCAAACAGTTGCTTGTGAGGATAGAATACTCAGAGAGGTTAAAGAAATTGCTCAGTCTCACCCAGATAATAAATGGTAGACCTGGAAACCTGACCCAGATGCGTTGACCTCAAAACCCACGGTCTTTCCAACATCCCAGGCTTTAAGATATTCAGTTTCTTTGTGCCTGCCTCAACAGGGAGAAGGGTATACCTTTAGTCTATGCACATGCATAGAGCAGTCTTTTACCTCCAGATAACCCTAACCATTGCTCAGTTAGACTCTTCTGGAGCTCTGATCTAGAAATGTTCCAGGGGCAAGCCGGAAATATTGTCAGGAAAATCACCCTAAGCAGCTACCTTCCTCCTTCTCTCAGCTTGTGGGTGGGATGATACCCAAGGATCCCTGGGTAACTGAGAAGGCCACACAATGGGGAGACCCTTTTCCACCGAGGAGCTGATGATTTTGCATTTGGCAAAAGGTCACTGGGGCTTACAGGTGACACGTCTGTTTAAGACCCCAAATCTCTCACTCTGGTTTCTGTACCGTGTGTGAAAGTTCTGCTGGCTACATTAACCGTCGAGGGTAGACAAGCAAACACTGAGTTTGTCAGCAGCGGGTCCGATCTTATGGTTATAAAGCAGGCCCTAGGTCAGCGGACTCTTGCCCTCTTGCACCACAGCAGGAAAAGTCACTTCTAATGCTCAGTTTTGAACACCAACACCGGCTTTTGCTTGTCTCCACAGCGACACTCCCTTGCCACCCAGTGGCAAAAATCCAGATGTACACGACCAAGTGCTACGGGGTGATTTCTCACATGCAGAAAGGGGAAACCTGGGTGGGAGCGACGGGGTGTCTGGGTGATGGACATGGGGAGGGCATGGGCTATGGGGAGCGCTGTGAATTGTGTAAGCCTGATGAATCACAGACCTGTACCTCTGAAACAAATAATACCTTATATGTTAATAAAAAATAAAGCACTATTAAAAAAAAAAAAAAAAAGGAAGGAAGGGGAAACCTGGGTCCTGGAAGTCTCCCTCTCTCCCTCTTCTCTTAGTCCCAGCAACAGAGAGACTCTCAGAGCAGACAGGCCATTGCTCTAGAAGGATGATTTGGGGGGGGAGGGGGTTGAAAATTAAAGGTAAAGATTCTAGGGGCATTTCCTCTTGCAATGAAGGGGGTGGATAGGGAAAGCCATGATAGCCCAAGACAAGTTTTCTTAAATGGCTGGTTTGGGCCCACTCCTCACATCTTTGGCCTGCTCCCGTGCTCCCTCTTCTGAGAAACAGGGCTGAAGACAGGGTGGGGTGTTAACCGAGCCCGAGCCATCAACCACCAGATCGATCTTTGCATGCGAGACTTCCCATAAGTGCCAAGGTCACAACCCTAAATGACAGGGTGGTTGATAGCATCAAGTCGAGGGTCCTGACCCCCGCCCCCCCGGGCTACATAGATGCTGAGCAAGTAGGGAAATGGCCAATGGCTGGGTTCCTTGAAGGGGCAGGATCCGTAATGGATCATGTGACATTCCGAGCAACTGGGAGATTGTGGGAGAGGAACCTCCGGTGTATCGTTCTTTTAGAAATACCAAGACTGAACCGGTGTTTTATTCCCTGCTTTTCACCTGCTGTCTTATCTGAAGTGTTAGGAATGTGGGCGCCTAGATTACTCTCCAAGACATTTCATGTCCTTTTTGTTTGAGGACAAATAGATAAGAGGTACTGGCAGATTGTGAACATCTTCTTGTGGAAACAAATTGAATTCAGTAATTTTAAGAAACTGCAAAGGCTGCAAAGCAGTTTTCTTACTGCTCACAGACCTGACTCTCCCTCTGCGGCCCTTCTTAAGGAAGGAGGCACACCCTCTCTTCTGGTGGTTGCCTTTAAACTCCCTGAACTTGAGTATGGGACATCCCCTCTTCCTGGCTCTTACAGTTAGGAGACAGGAGTGCACAGTGGTTAAGAACATGGGCTCTAAAGGCAAGCAGACCTTTCAAATGCTTGTTTGGCCACCGTGAGAATGAGGGCCAGTCACGTCATCTCTCAGACCTGGTTTTCCCCATCGGGAAAGAGCAGGTGCTTCAAAGAATTGTTGCACGTTTAGAATGAAAGGTATCTATGAAGAACACTCCCTGCCTGGCAGGGAGAAAGATCTCAAATCAATAACCTAACTACCTAACCCTTCACCTGAAGGAACTAGAAAAAGAAGAGCAAACTAAACCCAAAGCTGGCAAAAGGAAGGAAATGATACAGATTAAAGCAGAGTAAAGCCCTCAGTAAAAGTTAGTTGTCATTATTGTTATTAGAATCGGGCTTGGGGCTGGTGAAGCAATGAGACTTCTTCTCAAGAGCCCCCAATGGGGCCTGCTAGTAATAAGGGGGCACCTTAGACACTAGCCAGGAGTTCTCCAGGGGCTGAACCTTGGACAAATCCTCCTCAGGGCCCCTTGTCTTTGGCTTTGAGAGTTTGAAGGCCATCTGTCCTGAACAGGAGACAGAAGAAAGCATGTCAGCTCCAGGTCAGCAAAGATTTTGTTTTGTTCATTGCCATAGGCCCAATGCTTAGAATGGGGTGTGGCACACTGTAGATGCTTGACCAGTATTTGTTAAAGATCAAATCAGAGATTCCGATCCACATCCAAATGACCATGGCGGAGACCAGTGCCTCAGATTCAAGTGTGCCATGAGGTTCAAATTGGAATGAACTAAATTAGTGTGCTGAAGCCCAAGGAAAACCCAAATGATCAATTTTATCCCCTTAGGAAAACTAAGAAAGCAATTCTAATCAGGGCTAGTTCTGTAGATTTTCTAATAATTCCAGAAGATCAGTCTTGACAGGATTAAGATAAACAACCGACAGAGTCAAGATCTGATCCAGACAATTCCTGAAATGATAGGAGCAAGGATTATAGTTTGGATGCCAAGCCTAGATCTTAACCCCAAAGCTCAACCTCCACAAGAACCAGACTTCCAAAGACAGGGCCAAAATCAAAACAAAGATCAGACTCAAAGAAGATTTATAGTTAGCATCAGTAGAGAGAGAACACCAGAATTCTGGTTTTGATCAAACAAGCAGTTCGAAGTTTCTGTCTTTGGGGATTGGCAAAAGTGTGCCACGACCCAGAGCGTGGCCCAAGGCTATATTGGTCTTTGGTTTGCATAGGTACCGGAAGTGAAGAGAGGGAGGAAGGAGATCTTTTCTTGGCTTGTTTTTTCACTTTGGGGTCTTAGTCTTTCAACCATTAAGCAACAAGAGAACGCCAGTACTTTGGAGGAAAGCACACAAGTTTTAACTTTTTTCCTTCTACTCTCCTCCTTGGCAGCTCCCCTCACTGTGGCCACGCCATTCCAGCAGCAGCCCCCCTCTTCTCCGGTGTGACACAATCTCTGCCGACCTTGAAGAAATCTCTGTGGACGACGAGTCCCCACAGAAGAAAACTTTACCACTCAAGGTCGTGACACTGAAGAAGGTGAGTGTTAGCCCCATCCGAAGTGGTAGGTTTGGTTGGGGGACACAGGTCAGAGGCATAATCTCTTGCACTCTCTTCTGCTGTAGCTTAGCACTAGGGGGCCGTTTGGGGAAGAAGCAGCCATTTTTGACTTTTGATTTGCCTGGTGGTTTACGTTTTCTGTCCAATTCTACAAACCAAATAATTAGCACTTTAGTTTATAAGCAATGGAAGATGGTATTTCAGAAAACAATAAGAGTTTGCAGATGTTTTCAGTTATTTGGGGAAGAAAACAATGGAGATTTTTATGGAAGTAAAGCCTCTATGTTTTTGAAAGCCAAAATCTCAAAGGTTAGGGCATGTAGTATTGTTTGGTAGACACACACCCATATGAAAAATCATTTGACACATGAGAGGGCATGCATGTGCATTTCGGACATCTAGGTTTGTCAACCAAATAATATCCATCAACAACTGAAAAATTAGTAGATTGTGCCCATATCAATACTTCCATTCTCAACCTAATGTGTGGTTAATTTAATTGGTTGTTGTTGAACTTGAAAGGACTTTTAAAGGTTTTATATTTCCATCTATTTATCTATCTATCTATCTATCTATCTATCTATCTATCTATCTATCTACTTATTTATGAGAGAGAGAGCAGAGGGGCGGAGGGGGAGGGAGCAGGACAAGCAGACTCTATGCTGAGCCCAACCCGGGGCTCAATCCCACCTGAGCTGAAACCTGAAGTCAGATGCTCAACCAGCTGAGCACCCCCCCCAGGCACCCCAAACTTGAAAGGACTTTTAAAGTGAAGTAGAGTTTAGAACAATTAACCTTGGGAACTAAAAAGTAAACAGAAAGGTAATTGATAATGAAGATAATTGGCGAGTCAGCACAAAACTGTTTTGATGTTAAAAGATCCTATGGAGGGAAGCAGCCTTCAGTTAGATGAGTCAACAATAACAAAAAAAGCAATCAAGTTAGGAACAAACTTAAAGCACAGGCAGGTGGTAGGTGGATATGGATGCTCACTGATTTATGGATTTAGACTATATGTATTTTCTGCAGAATACCACTAAATCAGACAAATTAGTCTGAATTGGTAGAAGGATTGAATTAGATAACATTTTTACTGTGATAAAATACACATAACAAAATTTATCAGGTTACAGTGTACAATTCAGTGGCATTAAGTACACTCACAATGCAATGCAACCATCACCACTATCTAGTTCCCGAATGGTTTTGGTTCCCCCGAACAGAAGCCCCATATTTATCAGGCAGTCACCCATCATTCCTCCCTCCTCTCAGCCCCTGGCAACCACCAATCTGCTTTCTGCCTCTGGATTTGCCCATTCTGGATACTTCATATAAACGTAATCATACAGTATATGGCCTTTTGCATATAGCTTCTCTCACTTAGTACAGTTTTTTTGAGGTTCATCCATGTTGTAGTATTTCAATCCTTTTTGTGGCTGAATAATACTCCATTGTATGGATATACTATGTTTTGTTTAGCTATTCATCCACTGATGGACATTTGGGTCCTATCTACCTATTGGCTATTGTGCATAATGCTGCTCTGAACATTCATATACAGTTTCTGTTTGAACACTTGTTTTCAAGTCTTTTGCATGCATACCTAAGAGCGGAATTGCTGGAGTATATGGTAATTCCATATTTAACTTTTTGAGGAACCACCAAACTGTTTTCCCCAGCAGCTACCCCACTTTACATTCCCCCCTGCTTAGGTATAAGTGTTCTGATTATCTCCAAATGCTAGTCAACACTTGTTACTTTCCATTTTTTTTAAAAAATAGTCATTCTAGTGGCTGTGAAGTGGTATCTCATTGTGGTCTTGATTGGCATTTCCCTAGTGGCTAACGCTGTTAAGCATCTTTTCATATGCTTATTGGCCATTTGTTTATCTTTGGAGAAAGGTCTATTCAAGTCCTTTGCCCATTTTTAATTGTGTTGTTTGGTTTTTTGTTGTTGAGTTATGAGTTCTTTATATATTCTGGATACTAGACCCTTTTCAGATATATGATTTGCAAATACTTTGCCCATTCTGTGAGTTGTCTTTTAATTCTTTCAAAAGAATAACATTTAAAAAAATATTTTAATTTTGGTGAAATCCAATTTATTGATATTTTTTTCTTTTGGTACTTGTACTTTTGGTGTCGTATCAAAGAGACCATTGCCCACTCTAAGATCATGAAAATTTACCCCTATGTTTTCTTCTAAAAGTTTTAGCTCTTATATTTAGGTCTTTGATCCATTTTGAGTTCTTTTTTATATATGGTGTGAGATAGGGTTTAACTTCATTCTCTTGCACGTGGCTATCCAGTTGTCCCAGCACCATTTGCTGAAAAGACTATTGTTTCCTCCATTTAATGTTCTTGGCACGCTTGTTGCAAATCAGTTAACCACAGATGAATGGATTTATTTTTGGACTTTCAATTTTATTCCATTGATCTGTATGTCTCTGCTTATGTCAGTACCAACTGTCTTGATTGCTGTAGCTTTGTAGTAAGTTTCAAAATCAGGAAGTGAGAATCCTCCTATTCTGTTCCTTTTTTTCTTTAAGATCGTTTAGGCTTTTTGGGGTCCCTTGCAATTCCATATCAGTTTTACAATAAGTTTTTCCATATCGTCTAAAGAGCACACTGGGAGCGGTGCCTGGGTGACTCAGTGGGTTAAACGTCTGACTTCGGCTCAGGTCGTGATCTCGGGGTCCTGGGATTGAGCCCCATGTCGGGTTCCCTGCTCAGTGGGGAGTCTGCTTCTCCCTCTGCCCCTCCCCCAGCTCGTGCACACTCTCTCTCTCTCTCAAATAAGTAAATAAAATCTTTAAAAATTAAAAAAAAAAGCACATTGGGATTTTGATAGGGATTGCATTGAATTTTTAGATCACTTTGGGGCGTATCACCATCTTAACATTAAGTCTTCCAATTCCATGAACACGGGATGTCTTCATTTATTTAGGTCTTTAATTTCTTTCAGTGATGTTTTGTAGTTTATAGTGTACAAGTCTCACACCGCTTTGGTTAAACTTATTTCTAAGTATTTTTTTCTTTTTGATGTCATTGTGAATGGAAGAGTTTTCCTAATTACCTTTTTAGATTGCTCATGCCCAGTGTATAGAAGTTCAACTGATTTTTGTTTGTTGATCCTGTATCTTTTAATTTTGATTAATTCACTTATTAGCTCTCCTAGATTTATGGGGATTCTTTAGAATTTCATTTTTTGTTAATCTTTTAATTTCTTTTCTTCATATTATGTCTTTTTCATTGACTTCTCTGTATAAATTCACTTGGTATTTTCTTTTGCTTTTATGAGAACACAAAATCTATCTGGGAATTTTTTCCCCAAACATTGTAATTTTCAGTTCTAGGAATTTCTATCTGGTTCCTTTTTTATAGTTTCCATTGCTCTTTGAAATTCCCCACCTGACTATCCATTATAATTATATTGACTACAACTATATATACATATATACACACACATATATATATAATTTTCTATATATGAGATCATGTCATTTGTATATAGAGATAGTTTTACTTCTTCCTTTCCAATTTGCATGCTTTTTGTTTCTTTTCCTTGCCTAATTGGCTAGCACTTCCAGTAGAATGTTGAATAAAAGTGCAAAGAGCGAACATCCCTGTCTTATTCTTGATCTTAGGGGGAAAGATTTCAGTCTTTCACCATTGCGTATGATATTAGCCATGGATTTTTCACATATGCTTTCTATCCCTAGTTTGTTAGGTGTTTTTAACATGAAAAGGTATTGGATTTTGTCATATGCTTTTCTGCATCAATTGGGATGATCATGTTATTTTTTTCCTTCATTTTATTAATATGGTATATTATATTGAGTGATTTTCATATGCAAACCTCCTTGCAATCCTGGAGTAAAACCAAACTCGTCATGCTATACAATTGCCTTAATATGTTGTTGGATTTGGTTCGCTAGCATTTTTGCATGTGTTTTTATGAGGGATATAGGTCTATAGTGTCCTTTTCTCATGATACCTTTATCTGGCTTTGGAATCATGGCAATGCTGGCCTCGCAAAATCAGGGTGTTCTCTCTTCCATTGTTTTTGAAATATTTGTTAAGGATTGGTGTGGATTATTCCTTAAAAGTTTGGTAGAATTCATCAGTGAGGCCATCTGGTCCTGGTCTTTTTTGTTGTTTTTGTTGGGAAGTTTTGATTACTGATTCAATCTCTTTACTTGTTATAGGTGAATTCAGATTTTCTATTTCTTCTTGGGTCAATTTTGATAATTTGGGTGTGTCTAGGAATGTATCCCTTTCCTCTAGGTTATCTAATTTGTTGATATACAAATGTATAATATTGTCTTATAATTCTTTTTATTTCTTTAAGGTCAGTAGTGATTGTCTCCTTTCACTTCTGATTTTAGTAATTTGTGTCTTCTCTCTTTTTGCCATAGTAAATTGAGCTAAAGATTGGTCAATTTTGTTTTACTTTTCAAGGAACCCACTTTTGGTTTCATTGATTTTCTCTGTTGTTTCTCTATTCCCTATTTTGTTATCTTTGCCTTAATCTTTATTATTTCCTTCCTTTTGCTAGCTTTGGGTTTAGTCTTCTCCTTCTGGTTCTTTACAGTGGAGAGTTAGGTTATTAATTTGTGATCTTTCTTCTTTGTTAACGTAAGCGTGTATATCTATACATTTCCAAGGACTGCTTTTACTGTATCACATACATTTTTTATGTTGTGTTTTAGTTTTTATTCATGTCAAAGTATTTTCTAACTTTCCTTTTGATTTCTTCTTTGATCCATTGTTTGCTTATGGCTGTGTTGTTTAATTTCCACCTATTTGTGAATTTTCCAGCTTTCCTTCTGTTATTGATTGCTGGTTTCAATCCATTGTAGTTACAGAAGATGCTTTGTATGATTTCCATCTTTTAAAATTTATTAAGACTTATTTTGTGGCCTCACATATGGTCTATCCAGAAGAATGTTCCATGTGTACTTCAGAAGAATATGTGTTATGCTCTTGCTGTACAGAATGTTCTATCTATATATATATATATATATATATATATATATACACCTGTTAGGTTTACTTGGTTTATAGTATTGTTTCAAGTCCTCTATTTCCATATTGATCTTCTGTCTAGTTGCTTATTTACTTTGCAAATGGGATATTGAAGTCTGTAACTACTATTGTAGGACTATTTCTCCTTTCAATTCTGTCCATTTTTCTTCATGTATTTGGGGGGGACTGTCTGGGGTGTATATGCTTATGATTGTTCTTTCTTTCTGATGGATTGACCCTTTTATCAATGTATTAGGTCCATATTGATCTTCTATAACAATTTTGAGTTAAAGTCTATTTTATCTGATATTGGTGTAGCCACCTGGCTCTTTTGGTTACTATTTCCTTTGAATGTCTTTTATCATCCTTTCGCTTTCAACTTATTTGTGTCTTTGGATTTAAAGTGAGTCTTTTGTATACAGCATATAAAGAGGTCATATTTCTTAAATCCATCTTGCCAAATTTTTGCCTTTTGATTCGAGAATTTAATTTATTTACACTCATAGTTTACATTCATAGTAATCACTAATAAGGAAGCACTTACTGCTGCCATTTTGCTCTTTTTTCCCTGCCTATCTTATATCTTTTTTTGTTCCTCAGTTTCTCCACTGCTACCTTCTTTTGGATTTGTTTTGTCTTAGTGTACCTATTTTCTTCTTTTTTTTTTTTAAGATTTTACTTATTTATTTGAGAGAGAGGCAAAGAGAGCACAGCGGGGGGAGGGGCAGAGGGAGAGGGAGAAGCAGGCTCCCCACCGAGCAGGGAGCCCAATGCGAGACTCGATCCCAGGACCCTGAGATCATGACCTGAGCCGAAGGCAGATGCTTCACCGACTGAGCCACCCAGGCGCCCCAGTGTACCCATTTTCATTCCCTTCTTATTTCCTTCTCTCTATATTTTTAAATTCTTTTCTTAGTATTTACCTTGGGGGGGTTACAATTTTAAAAATTAGGTAACATTTGAAGACATAGGGTTTTTTCTTTCTGTTAATTTGAGTAGGCTAACTATGTATTTTATAGGTCAATAAATAGAACTAAATTATTTATAGTCAACATTTCCAAGCATCAGTCTAAACATTTGCCCTGCTTGAATGTAACAAACTTTCTATTAGTAAGTTCAAGTATTCAGTCAGGTTACTTGCAGTAGGTTAAATGTTGGGCTGCCCAGCAGGAAGTCTCATCTTGGGCGGTGGGGTCAAACCCCGCCCACCCCCAGGCGTGAGCGTTTCTTAGCTGTTTCTGCCATGCTTCCTGGTTCATTAGTTCACTGTGGTGAACACGAGGAGGGCAGCAACGGCAGCAACGGCGGCATCCCGAGAAGCAGCTGTAATCACCATCCCAACCAGATGTGCCGGCCTGGATGCTGTTCTAAGCTTCCCATAAATTATGACCCCCAAGTAGTTTATCCCCAGAGGCTTTCCCACAAAGCCAGCTCCAACTGCCTTCTCGCTGAGGATCAACTAGGGAGCTAGGCGGAAAACCACATCATCCAAGTAGGGAAGTCAGAATGAAAGATAGCTGAGTCTCTGGGTGGAGGCGGGGGATGTCTTTCCAAGCCGGCTGTTTTATTTTCCTCTCTAAGCTGCTGCCCCCTGCTGGTGGCAGAAGGAAACACGTTCTCTTTCAAGGACCCCAAGACCCGTAATAATTAAAATGGCAAAAAGTAGCGATAAAGGGAGAATTTTTTTTGAAGATTTTATTTATTTATTTGACAGAGAGAGACACAGCGAGAGAGGGAACACAAGCAGGGGGAGTGGGAGAGGGAGAAGCAGGCTTCCCGCCGAGCAGGGAGCCGGATGCGGGGCTCGATGCCGGGCTCCATGCGGGGCTCCATGCGGGGCTCGATCCCAGAACTCTAGGATCATGACCCGAACCAAAGGCAGACGCTTAACGACTGAGCCACCCAGGCGCCCCAAGAGAAAATTTTAAAAAGACACAGAAGACCTTTTACCCTAGGCTCGCTTTTTGCTTCAAACTCCTGGGGGCAGGTTAGGAAGGATTGCCGGAAGCCTTGCTGTCTCTGCCTATTCCTTCCACATTTCCCTGAGCGAAGAGTTGAGTTGCTTTTCCCGTTTGAGTTTTGGTTTAGCAAAACTTGCTGTTTCTTCCCTGAGTGATCTTCATCTGGGGGCCTCCCAGCCCTCTGTCCCAGTTCAGGGGCTTCTGTTCTTTGAGCACAGGCCAGAATGGCAATGAGGATGAACAGGTATCTCCGCAGAGTCTATGTGACGTGAGCCACTGTGACTCTCCGCTCGACCTCAGCTCTAACCGCAACAGAGAGACGCAAGCCCAGGGCTCCCTCAGCAGGCAGTCTGCCTTAGCAGGGCCTGACTCACCCACCCCACGGACCATCTTTAGCCCACCCTTGGACCAGAGGATCCTCCTACTTAGCACTCCCCTGACTGACCCTCCCACTTTCCCAACCCGGCCCATCTTCATCTGTATTCCCTTATGAGTCGGTAGAATATTTTTCTTCAATATTGCTCTTCATGGGGAAAAAGAATTGTGTGGAAAAGAAGCCATGCATATGCAACCCAGTCGGTTTTCACTCTTGAGAAAGGGGTGTATCAGCTACTTAGGTGCTTAAAATTTAAGCTGATGAAACACCTGGGCTTTTGTCCCACTGCAGGATAAATGTCGTTATTGAACATGGTGGGGGATAAGCAGTTGCCAGTTATTCCATCGTATTGGCTACTGGAGAGCTCACTTAGATGGCTGCAAGGCTGCCTCCTTGTCATGTCTCTCTTGCTTTACTCCTGATGGCCTACTCCATAATTCACCATTATTATTTACAAATCGGTCTCTGAAGCCCCGCGGTATTATTTTTAGCTCTCCGATACAGCAAAGGAGAGCATAATGCCCCCGTCGCCACTGTTGCATAGAAATTTGTAGCTTACAAAGTGATTTTGCACGTAGAGGTGCATTTGATTGTCTCAGGAACTCTGTAAGATAGATGGGGAAGATAGCATTATTCCTGTTGTAGGTGGAAAAAATAAAACAAACAGGTTCAGAGAGCTGAAATGACTTGGCCAAGGCTACAGAGCCAACCAGAGACAGAGCTGGGATTCAAACCCCGGAGTCCTGCCTAAAGTCACACGGCTCTTCACCGAACCATGTGGACCCCAGCAGCTCTCTCAGTTTGTACAACCAATACCCACGACAGCAACAGCTGCTCACACTTCCTGAGACTTTCTTCTGTGAAAGGCACTTCCCCTGGATTGTTGAATTCCACCCTTACAACAGCACACCGAATTGTATATTATTATTATCCCTTTTAGAGACAATGTTTTAGAGACACAGAGATATGTTTTAGAAACATAGAAACTGAGGCTCAAAGAGGCCAGGTAACTTGTCCCAGGTCAAACGGCTAATAAATGGCATGACTAGGACCTCAAATTCAGGCCTATTCAATTCCAAAGTTCATGTCCTTCCTTCTCCATACTAGTTAAGAACTTGAAGAGATGGCCAGAGGAAGGGACGGGGGGGCTGCAGGGAATATGTGAAAGTCCACCTCCCAGAACTTTCTGATTGGCAAAATGGCGGCCACAACAGCTCTTATGAAACGGAGATTCCGAGTGAAACAGCAGTTGTACGGGAATTCTCAGGAATGGGCACAGAAGCCCAATGACACACCCGGGAAATGAAAATCCTAATGGCCAATATCGGGTCTCCTACCCTGTGTCCGTGCGTCTTGGTAGAGAAGCGTCCGCTGAGGACCACCATTCCCATCAAGAGCTGCTCCTCCTTCTGGAGAGCTTTCTATGGCGACTTGTGTTTGGAGCCTTTGGCTGAATGGCTCACATGGAACACAGCTCTCCAACGTCCCAGTGTCAAAACCTCCCCGGCAGGCTCAGAGGGAGCTTTGCCCCAGGGTGACAGCTTTTGGGGCCCAATGCTTGATGAAATCTGGGCCGGTCATGCCCTTATTTAAGACGTTAACAGTGGGGGTCCTCCTTTGTTCCAAGAATCACCGAAAGTGCTCTCTAGCCTCCCTCAACTGTTTCTTATCAAGACTTAAAAGAAAAGGGGGAGACCCTAGCATCATACAACAGACAAAGAAACCATCAAAAAGATGACCAAAAGGGTGGATTATTGACTGAACTATTTTGCACTGGGTCTAGAAACTTGACAGAAGGGAAAGAGGGGAGCTAAAATGTGTTTTAATTTTCCAAAGAGCAGCCCTTATCTGAACTAACACAAAGGGGTATCCAGCACCACTACCAACCAGTGCTGAAGGATCCCTTCCTCTGGCCCAAGGCCTGACCCAGGTTCCTTCCCCAGGAAGATTCTGGGTTAGTAGGCGCCAGGCCTGGCACCTCTCCTGGATGTTGAGGCAAAAGGAGCTCATTTAACTCTAGCTGTTAATCAGAAGCTGTCTGTGCTAACTCCCCTCTAAAACACAGGAGAAGGAATGAAAACATCTTGTCCTTCCTTAATAATATGCACACTGGGTAGCGAGAGGGTGTGTTGGCTCTCAGAGTGCAGGAAGGGAGGGAAGGGGTTGCATGAGGGGAAGGAAAAGTAGAGAAAGGAGCCCCATTTCCTTCACTTGATTTTCTTTCAGAAACCTGCCAGGAAGGGATTAGGCTTGCTTTTCCTGGGTAGCTCATAAAATCCTCTGGTTGGCTCCTGCGGTAACTTTTCTAGGTTTCTCTTAACCAACATGGCTGAAGGAAAAGGTAGGGCCCAAAGAAGGGGCCCCACCTCCCAGAGGGAATCCAGATATTACTGGTTCCTGCTCTGAGGCAACTGGTGGGGTTATTTCGGGTTTTGCTGTGCTTCTGTTTGAAAATGAGAGCCTTTCTTGTCACACCAGAGAGTTAGGAATGATTCACAACCAGGAAGACTCACTTGGAGAGCCTGTTGAGCCTATCGTCAGGCCCCTCCCCTGATAGTCTTATTCATCAGGTCTTGGTGTGTCCTTTAAAATATATTTTTTTCAACACTCCAGGTGATTCGGATGCTGGGGGCATGGGGGAATCCCAGACCATACTTTCAGAAACACTGCCCAGAGTTCCAGAGGGTTTATTTGAATCATTTATTTAATGAACTGTTTATTTAATTCACTTCTGAGTTTAAGGGAAATTGTAAAATATACACACAATATATAGCCATACGACATACTCTAACCTCAACAACAGAGATCCCCTTACGACTGTTTCATGTGGCGATAATGCTTGATGGCTTTGCTCTCTTATTTTTAGCCCCCTTTTGAAGATAGCTGTGGGTCTGTGTTGAGATCTGATACCCAGAGATTCCTTACCGCGAGTCCATCAAGCACGGGGAGACTAGTGGCTATTGTTAAGTTTGATGGACTCTTGGCTTAGGCTGTGGCTGGGAGCAGCTAAGCTCTCTCCTGCCCACACTCAGTCTGCCATTGCCAGAATTTTGCTGAGCCTGATTTCTTTGTTTTGCTATAGAGTGAATTTCACTGAACAGCACTTTTGTCTATAGTGTTTACACTACAAGGTTTAGGATGCCAATCAAAGTGAACAATTTTTTAAATTCATTGTGCCTTTGCTTGTTGTCTAGGCATCACAAGTTTGTTTTCATAGAAAGCCAGTTGCATGGGGCCCCTTTAGGGTTTCTGGATCCACAGACCTCCTTGACTCTTTCCATTTACCTTTGGGTGGAGCTAGTGAGGTTTCAGAAAGAGTAACTAAGATGATACAGAGAACCGAGGAGCTTTCTCTGGCAATTTCTCAGAAAGGCAACATCTGGTGGAAACTTTTAACATAATCAATTCACCGGTTCTGCAAACATTTATTAAGCAACTACTAGGTACCAGCTCGGTTTTAGGTGTTAGGGATGCTGTAGTAAATAAAACAAATGAAAACACTTCTTCATGGAGTTTATAGTTGCCGTGGGGGATATGGACAATAAGCAAGATCAATAAGCAAAATACACAAGATATTAGTGGTAAAAAGTGCCAAGGAGGAAGAAAACAACACAGGGAAGGGGATGATGATGTGTCAGGGTGGAGGGATGAAATTGTGACTGGGTTAGCCAGGGAAGGTGTCAGCGAGAAGGTGGCTTGTGTATGGGGACCTGAAGGAAGTGAGAGAGGCGGCCAGATGAACATGGGGGAAGAGCATGCCCGGCAGAAGGAACAGCAAGTGCAGATG
>NW_022589765.1:6955085-7119297 GCF_004348235.1 Phoca vitulina
TAATGTGCCCGGCTTTATGCTCTGAAAGGGTTTGTGGAAAGTAATGAGTAGGAGAAGGTTCCATAAATCAAACCCTGTCCTGAATATTCTAGAGCAGGATTCCATGAAATCGGTTGAGCAGTGAGGAATAAGTTATAGAAGAAACCCCCAAAGGTAACCATTGGGGTGAGAATTGAGTAACTATCCTTACAGGTGTTTTATGCCTACGAATATATGTATGTATTGAAGAAGATATAAAGGGAATCAAACTATACATACTATTTTTCATTTGACATCTCATCTCTGGGCACCTGTTCATATCATCCATAATGATTGACCTTATAAAGGTAATGCTTGATATTTGGGGCTTTGCATATTGGTTGGCTTTGGTGTGGCCCCTGCCTACAGGTGAGAAGCCAAGTTACATGATGAACTAGACTAACGGTCCCACCTGTGGATCAGGGATGACGGGATGGTGTCTTGCTTTCAACGTCCCATTTGCGATGTCTTTGGAGGTGCTGGAATGAGAGCCCCTCTTGTCAAAACCACAGAACACTGACCGAAGAAAGCGTATCACATTTACATACCAAGAGATATGTCTAAGTTCCTGTATTGTTGGCTGCTTACTGTAACTGTCGGGGGATCACATGAGGATCTGCTTAACTCTACTTGAAAGATTTTTTCATTGTCATCATTAGTATTTTTATGGGAGCAGGAGTTCCAGGGGCAAAGCGCACCTTGTTAAAGCTTTCATCAGGGGCAAATGCACCAGGGTATATAAACTCAGTAATTTAGACCAGTTGTGGCGAGGTGCATTTGAAAAGCTTAAACTGTACAATTCTGGAAAGACCTGTAGCTACGTCTCTTTCTGGTGGAAGGAGTGCAAGTCAGAGGTCAACAGTTTTGCTAAGTGAGATCCTGTGGAACTCACTTCAATTCCTTGACAAGATTTGTTCGTAACCCCCACATTCTGGTAGCTTGTTTTTAAGTGTTGGTAGTGCATTAGGGAAAAGGTTGTTCTCAGGTTAAATAATTATGTTAACCTGTTTACACTATTTGTATGATTTGATGGCCTTTTCTTCCAGATCTCAAAGGTGATAAACTTGAACCAGCTGAGGTTTTGTGAACCTAAATTCTGAGCCAAGTTCCTCTCAGTGCTATTTCCTTCCCTCTCTCTCTCTCTTTCCTTTTGACTAATGTGGAACTCTAATAGCCAGGACAGGGCTTGCCCCTTGTGGTTTTCTGAATAAGTAATTCACTCTTCTCCATGTCAGGACTTAACAAGCTTTTTGTTTTCATTTTTGTATTAAAGGGAGCAGGCCTTGCAAGTGAAAACCAGCCCAGAAAGACTTTTACTTCCGATGTCAATAAACCAGAGAAGATGGCACAGAAGAAGCTACCTAAGTCTACCAAAGCAGGTAAAAACAGCCCCCCCCCCCCCAAAAAAAAAGTCCTGGCAGCATATTGGGAAACTTTTGCTGTTTCCATCTCAGGCAACACATGTCTTTCCCCACCCCCTCCTCCGCCCCACATCAGCCTCATGCTTCACGTGGCTCTTCCATTAGGTACAGATATTAGCTTGTTTCAGGAAAATCCAATGGTGAGGACCACTCTGAGTCCAGTGTGTGACTTCCCAAGGGCCTCCCAGTTTTCTGCCCTGTCGAGGAAGCTGGTATAGGCACAGAGTTGTGATCACTCACTAAAATGTCCCCGTGACTGCGAGTCCAGAGGAGAGCACCGAGCTCCTTCCCAGCTCATAGCAAAGCAGTACTTTCTCACCTTCTACAGCCCCAGGGACACTTTAAAAAATCCACTGTACAGGTCCAGTGGTGTCGAATTATTTCTTTTCGCTATTTCAAAGGCTTGCTTCTCCACCTTCTGAGCAGGGCGTGGGAGGTGGGGAGATGTTGAAAGCCAAGCGAACACCGGGCTGTGATAGAATAGAATGTGGTCTCAACAGTAGAGGTATGGGCCAGAGGGATTTTCTTTTCAGCAGGAGCAGGGGGAGGGGAGGATGGGTTTGCACTGAATCATCTTTGTCCTCTCCCTTTGTCCCCTTCATGAAGAAATTAGACTAGGAACTTAGGAAGCCATGGTCTGGCCACGAAATCGTGGCACCTGACCTGCTGATAGCTATTAATAATCTCACGGGTACTCTACTCCTGTCAGATGGTTCTCAGCTCTGTGCCTTAGAACTACCTGGCGAGCTTTTGAAACATTTACAAAAGTACAGATGGCCCTGCTCCATTGCTAAGGATTCTAATTCTGTTAGTTCAGGAAATAGTGTGGGCATTGGTGTTTTTATTTAGAGATTTATTTATTTATTTTGGAGATGGAGGGGAGGGGCAGAGGGAGGGAGAGAGAATCTTAAGCAGGCTCTGAGCGTGGAGCCTGATACGGGGCTCGATCGCACGACCCTGAGATCAGGACCTGAGCTGAAGTCAAGCGTCAGATGCTTCACCAACTGAGCCACGCAGGTGCCCCTGGGCACTGGTATTTTTAAAAAGAGCTCTAGCTGGGTGGCTGGGTGGCTCAGTTGGTTGGGCGTCTGCCTTCGGCTCGGGTCATGGTCCCAGGGTTCTGGGATCGAGCCCCACTACGGGCTCCCTGCTTCTCCCTCTGCCTGCCGCTCCCCCTGCTTGTGCTCTTTCTCTCTGTCAAATAAATAAATAAAATCTTTAAAAAAAAAAAAAAGCTCTAGCTGTGTACCAGCAGTCAGGCTTCTACCTCAAATCTGTGTCTCCTGAATTGCAATTCTAATTGACCAAATAAATGTCTGATTGCTTAAATAAAAAGAGAGAGAGAGAGAGCCCTAGGTGATTCTAATGCATACCCCGCACACTGGTTGAGGTAAAGTCACTGAGTCCATCAGCCATAAAGCAGGATGAAGGAAGGAGTAGAACTAAGGGATAGGGAGGTCGTCTGCTTGGTCAGAGTAGTGGGTACAGTGTTCTTTAGCACAGACTTGTACTGGGTGGATCTACTGAATCCTTATTAGTCAGTTCACATGACACAGATCGGCAAAACAGAAATAACATTACCTGATTTGAAATGTAAAAAACTGAATAGATAACATATCGTATGGTTTCCTCCCTGGTCTCAAGTCAAAAGTGTGAGACAGTCTAATAATAACCACCCAAAGCTTGGCCAGTATCTTCTCTTGGGCCTTCCCATGCCCAGGCCCCCGTGGCCATAGCTGTGTAGATTTTATCCCTTCGAGAGACCACCCGTAGCAGGCCCATGCTTGGGACTTTTAAAAGCCCGAGGAAACCTGAAAGGAGGAGAACTTTTACTGTAGCCCATAAACATCCCTGAGTGTCTCTGGGGCTTCTTACTGCTTGTGTGTTATTTGCTGTGGTTCTCGTAGGATTTGAAGATCGGAAGACAGCTCAAGTGCCCACCGTGGCCAAAGAAACCAGGCGGTCTTCAACTGTCCCAGCTGTGCTCCATGAGCCGGCAGAATGGGAAGAGCCGGTTTGGTTCTCCCTGGCCAAGAAGAAAGCCAAAGCTTGGAGCCATATAGCCGAAAGCATGCAATAAATAGCTCCTGGGTGGGGCATCAGCATTGCAAATGATCATTGCCGATAGCTGCATTAATGCCATGTAGTGATTTATTTACTGTAACCACTTTTTATTAAGCAAAAGTGCCTTAAAGGCGGAATTAAAGCTACTAATTATTTGAATGTAACAAATGCCACGAATGCCTAACTTCCATACAGTCACTACCAGCATCTGAAAACCCAGCATCTCCTCTCTAAAGACAATGTGGAATGTTTGCACTGCTATAGAACTGGGAAATCCTTAACTGCCCATTTCCTTCGTTCAGATAAATTCATTCGGATGGGAATGGCCAGGTGACTTGGCCCAGGGGTTGGCCTTCAGGTTTCATGAGCCTGGTTAAATGCTTCAGTTCTTTGGTTGCTGCTGCAAGCTTCACAAAGGCCCTGAGAAGAGGTGATGGAAGTGAAAATTCTGGGTCTCCAAGAAAAGCTTCGCACAGCCAGTCCCCCAGTTAGCCCTTGCCCTTTGAGACACCCCCCTTGTATCCCTGCCCCCCCGCCCCCCATGCCTGCAACATGCAAAGCTCTCTCTCTGCGCATGCCCCACATCGCCAGTCTGACAGCAGCGAGCACCTCCCTAGGAGGCAGAACATTTCTTGGGGATCATCGTGCTCCCCTAGATGGCTAGTTCATCAGTGTTTGAGCTCTTGTCCCAGTGGCGCTGGGACTCTCTAGTTGCTGAGAAATGTACTGAATGCCATATATATCCTGCTCTTTAAGCACTTAAGACCCTGGGCTCCTGGAGAGCGCTTTTCCCTGGCTCTCGCTTTAAGGCAGAAACCTCCCTGTAGGCCAGTTTCTAGTCTCTTCCCCTCAGCAGCCTCTGTTTCCCATGATTTTAGCCCAAAGCAAGACCGCAAGCCCAAAGCCATAGAACAATTAACTTTCTGCAAACCGGAAACCTTAGGCGATCAAACCGGCGTAGCTTCTCCCTGCCCTCATTCCTGGAGGCACACACCTCAAAAGTCACTAGACTGGATAGCTCCCCGCACACCCCGTCCCCAATGAGCCACTCCCCCAAGTCCTTTCCTTCTGTGCCATCTCCCAAACACACCAAACACCAAGGGAGAGCTCCCCTTGGATGTCTGGACAGTACCTAGCTCATTTTCTTAGGAGACCCAGAAGTATCTTCTCGCTGTCCCTCTCACTGTGTCTGCCTCTGTCACCACGGAGCTGCTTTGTTAACACAGGAATGTAAGCCTCAACATCTAACCGTGCCTTTAAATTCTGAGTGGGGTGCTGCCTCGTGCAAAAAAAAATTCATAGAGGCGGTGAGGTGCCAGAGCTAATTTAAGTCCTTGGTGCTTGGTCTTGATGATGATGGTATAACGTGACATTCTACAATCATACGCTGGATTTTGCATTTTCTTTATGAAACATCTATTTTTCCTGATACTGTATTCTTTACCATTCTGATAATGCTAGGTTCTTGATTGATTGAGTTTGATTTCCTTTGTACTTCCATAGTGAACAGTTTATTTAGGTAGCTGCCCTTGACCCAGGTGACCCTGGTAATTAGTCCCTACCCCCTTTCTTTAGGGTGGACCACTATTAGTTTTTTCTCACTCTGAGAGCTCTCCATTAATAATTTCTTTTCCACAGTTAACAAAACTCTGTTTTTAAGTAAAGAGGTTAAGTTTTTTTAATGCCTAGATGCGCATTCTGACAAGTTTTCGGCTTCTTTTAGCATTCTCGATTTTTATTATAGGTATGCAACGCAAATAAATTCAATAAAGCTTGTTCTGCAGTCTGTCTTTGTCACATGGGGAGGGAAGTCTAATAAGATATTGATAACTCGGACCTGAGGGTTGTCAGAGAAGCAAGACGTTAAGAGATGAATACCCACCATTTGCATCAACATGGATGGAACTTGGGGGGATTATGCTGAGTGAAATGAGTCAAGCCGAGAAAGGCTATTATCATATAGTTTCACTCATATGTGGAACATAAAGAATAGCGCGGAGGACCACAGGGGAAGGGAGGGAAAACTGAAGGGGGAGAAATCAGTGAGGGCGACAAACCATGAGAGACTCTGGGCTCGGGGAACCAAACTGAGGGTTTCAGAGGGGAGGGGGGTGGGGGGATGGGGTAGCCGGGTGATGGGCACTAAGGAGGGCACGCGTGGTGATGAGCACTGGGTGTCATACGCAACTAATGAATCACTGAACACTACATCAAAAACTAGTCATGTACTATATGCTGGCTAATTGAACATAATAATAAGAAAGATAATTAAAGAAAGAGACTGTGCAGAGGACAAAGGGCCTACACACAGGTGCACTTGACCAAGCTAACGGCCTGCACGTGGGTATTTGTATGGGGAAGAAGTGGTATCGAAGAGAAGTGTTGTGGATAAACACTTGGAGAGCAAAGAGAGGGACCAGTGGGAGGGGAGGGCACTGCAGTTGGGGGATGAGTAGATGGGGGTGAGGTGGTTGGTGGATGTATTCCAGCCTGGGCTAGGGACTAGATCCCAGTCTTCCAGCAAGGTGGGCTATTAGGACAAGTACTTTCAGAAGCAAGGGGCCCCACTATGCACAGGTAACAGTGTAACGTGGGGCGAAGAGGGGAAAGGGGTGATAGACCAGATATTGAACCTGGACTTCCTGTAACATTTGTAACATTTGCAGGGGTCAGAAAAAGAGTTCAGTTGGGGATCCACATACCATCTAGCTGTATATTTGAAATGTTTAAATCAGCATGTTTTATTGAATGATTTATCTCCTTCCACAACACATGTGACTTCATAATGACCTGAAAGGATTTAGAATTCTCAGACTCCTCTAAGTCCTGCTCCGATGATGTAGGAAGAGCTGCCCCCCACCCCCCCACCCGTCTCCTAGACCAGGCCCCATCCCCCGTTTCAGGCACACGACCCCCTCCCCCTGAGGCCTGGGGGCACACACACCGGCAGTGCCGTCAGCCCTCGCGAGGTCAGCTCCAAGAGGAGCACGCAGGCCCTGGCAATGGGCTCGGGACGGTTCCGGGGGCCAGGGACCTGGAGGGGGGGCCGGCAGGGGCACACTCCTCGTTCCCGTGGGCGGGGCTCCTGGTCCTGTAGGGAGGGGCGTGGCCAGAGGAGGACCAAAGTGGGGCCTGGACAGCAGGAGCTCAGGACGCCGGTCCCTCTGGCTTGGGTCTTACAGCAATAGTCTTCTACAGCTCGCACGGCGTACACACTAACCGGAGCCAGTTGGAAGGCCCTCAGATCACACTACCTTGGCCTGCTCTTGCAGTTTCAATAATGGTGACAAAGAGCCCTCTGCCTTCTATTTCACCGTGTGGTTCTAGCCGTAAGGAATATTACGTGATAATACATTTTAAAATGTCAACACCGGTGACCAAAAACGGAGTTGTGGGAGTGTTAAGTTTACTTCCCTGAAGTAATTACAGCCATGACTTACACCTAATTAGGGCTTTGGGAAAGAAAGATAAAACCACAGCCCAGGGATTGGTGGTGGTGGAGTAGGGGAATACACACATGGTAGATCATATACATGAGAAATGGAGCTGTGCTGGCACGGACCGTGAGAGCAGGTGTCTCCTGCCACCAAGGGGGCGCCCAGGAAACCTGAACGACATGCAGGAATGAAGCCCTCTTGTCTCAAACCCCTGGGCCCTTCCCCTTCCCTGATCCTCTATTCGGGGCAAGTATGACTTTATCTTTTTTTTCTTCCTGAAACAGATTCCAGAAATTAAGTGCATTCTCTCCCTTTCTTCTTTCAGTTTCATTATTATGAAATATTTCAGATCTCCACAGGATAGAATACTCTATCACAATCTGTGTACCCACCACCCAGCTTAAGAAATGTGACATTACAAATACAGTCGAAGCCACTGCGGAGCCCTCCCCAGCAGGATTCCCCTCCCTTTGTTTCCCCAAGAAGTAGCCACCATCCTAAATGAGCTCTTTACCTTTCCCCGCGCAGCTGGCACACACGCTACATTGGCACGCGTCTCTCCTGCGCATGTTTTTACCCCAGACATCTGGATCTACAGTCAATACGTGGTGATCAGTTTGCAGGTTTTTTAGACTTCATACACAGGGTATCATGTTTGTATCCTTCTGGAAGCAGCTCTTTCCCTTATGCAGCTCTCTGCTGCCATCACCCCCTCTGAGCCGCTCTGGGTCTCAGCCCCCTGTGAGTTCTGGTCTCCTCCCCAGGCCAGCCCTTGCCATCCTGTCCAGTTTACCTGCAAGTCCCAAGCCAGTGAATGAAGGCTGGTTCTACCACAGGTGAGTCTCAGCTTCTTCCCCTGTGGCTCTTACCCAGCGCTTCTGAGACCTTAGCTGCACCAGCATCCCCTGAAGGGCTTGTTCAAACAGAGTGCTGGGCTTACCCTCAGAGTTTCCGATTCAGTAGGTCTGGGGTAGAGCCTAAGAATTCCTGGGTGATGCTGATGATGCTCTTGTGGGACCAAACTTCGAGAACCAACAGCTGCTCTCAATCAGTGTCTGGGCCCAGGCTCAGCAGCACCATCTGGCCTCCAGGCCAGCTGAGCCATCCAGGAGGTTTCCTTCAAAACCATGTTCTAGGGCGCCTGGGTGGCTCAGTCGATGAAGCGTCAGCCTTCGGCTCAGGTCATGATCCCAGGGTCCTGGGATCGAGCCCCGCATTGGCTCCCTGCTCAGTGGGGAGCCTCCTTCTCCCTCTGCCCTTCCCTCTGCCCTTCCCCCTACTCGGGCTTTCTCTCTTTCTCAAATAAATAAATAAAATCTTAAAAAAAACCCATACTCTAGAGCAGCACTGTCTAATAGACATATAATGCAAGTCACATGTGTAATTTTAAGTTTTCTAGTAGCCACGTTAAAAAGTAAAAAGAGGGGTGCCTGGGTGGCTCAGGCAGTTAAGCATCTGACTCTTGATTTCGGCTCAGGTCATGATCTCAGGGTTATGGGACCGAGCCCCGCGTCGGACTCTGCGCTTAGCACAGAGTCTGCTTGTCCCTCTCCCTCTGCTCCTCACCGCCCCCCCATCAAGTAAATAAATAAAATCTTTTAAAGAAAGTAAAACGAAATGGGAAAAATTAATTTTAATAGTGTATCTTAACTCAATATATTATCGTTTCAACATGTAATCCATATGAAATTACCAGTGAGTTAATGTAACATTTGTATACTTAACAGCACATATCAGATTAGACTAGCCATATTTCATAGCCACGTGTGACTACAGTTACTAATGTCGTGGACAGTGTAGCTCTAAAGACCTGACTTACATCTCTCTCCTTACAAAAAGTGTTTTAAACTTGACATTTTATTTTATTTGGGGCTGTAATAAACTAATTTAAAATAGGCTCACCAAATGGTGGAAAGTGATACCTTTCAATGAAGGTACGGTGGGCCAAAACAAAGAGGAAAAAGAGAGATTTGAGTCAAGATAATTTAACTAAGTAAAATCTGCCTACATTCCAGTGTATTAATTTATTTTATTTTATTTTATTTTAATTTATCTGAGAGAGAGAGAATGGGAGACAGAGCATGAGAGGGGGAGGATCAGAGGGAGAAGCAGACTCCCCGCTGAGCAGGGAGCCCGATGCGGGACTCGATCCCGGGACTCCAGGATCATGACCTGAGCCGAAGGCAGTTGCTTAACCAACTGAGCCACCCAGGCGCCCCTCCAGTGTATTAATTTAAAACAAACTTAGTTTTAACTAGAACAAATGCTGTCAAATATATTCGTCAAACGTAAGAGAAGAGTTGTATTTCATTGGATATCACTTTGTGGGTGATGCAGTTTGGAATGACATCAGTGTTAATGAAATTCCCGTGGGCTTCTAAAAAATGAAAAACCTAAAACTAATGAACAACAGATTCTTTCTTCTTTCTTCATCTTCTTGCTGCAGGATGAAATGAGAGAAAATGAACAGTTAGGCAGCATTAACCAGCACCAGTGACTTTCTAACCCTGTGAAAACAGCCCTGCGTACATGGGCTGCGTTTGTGTGCTGCGTCTCAGCAGGCGGGGGACGACACACTGTCCTCTCGTAACCTGTGCCCTTGTGTGTAGGGCGCTCGGGCAGCGCATGGCTTCAATTCTGTGAGCATACCGACCTTGTCTCCCTCTTGCCCAGCACCGGGAATGCTTCCCCCACCCCCCCTGAGAGGCCATTCTGGAATTTACGGAAATCTCTTCACCTTAAAAGCCTCTGCTCATTCCACAGATGACACTCCCTTACTCCCCCAGGCCCTCGGTTTCCCTATCTACCATACAAGAATGAGGCTGTGATTATGAAATACACAGCTGTGAAAATGCAAAAAAATAAAATGTTAATCATTTCAATATATTCAAAGACAAGATAGACCTCAAGACTTAATTGCCAATTCAGTGATAAGTCATAACCATACTATGACTAAGTGTCCTTGGACCGTCACATAAAATACAAAAATCTACACCTGAATATTTAGGTATTAATCATTAAGTGTGGTCCTGCTTGAAATGCTTGACTTTTTGCTATTTGTATGTAATCACCTTCGCAAAGGCTTTGTCTCTCCTAGTGAGTACAAGGGGGTACATTTCCATGGCCAAGTAATGAATGCCCAACTAGTGCGCAGCCCAGCCGCTTTCACTGCTGCTTCTGCTAACCGTTCTCTAAACAAACACTGGTCTCAGCTGCCGATACATTTACCACTTGTTAGTAGTCTTCCAGGTAGAGGACAAAAGACCTCACAAGAACGAATGAGCAACCATGAAATATATTTCAGAATATACTATATTTTCTATTACTAGGCATGTGAGTATTCTATTAATGTTCTAAGCAGGTAAAACTGAATTTTTAAACTAATTTTAAACAAACTTCTTAATTTACTGGGAGAACTGAAAAAAAAAAAAAAAAAAAAAAGCCTGTCAGTAACAGGTAAATGCCAGGAATGGTGGGGTGATGTGCAAAGCTGTACCGATACCTGGATTTTCTGGGCCTGTTGTCTGGTGGGGCAGATCCTTTTTAGTCGGGTCCTTCTTGTTTTTTGTTGAACTTGTCTTTTTCTTCCTCCCTTTCAGAGTCGTGGGCCTCTTTGTCAGACTTCTCATGCTGATATTGAGTTGTTCCTTTGGTAAAGAATAACACAGACTTTGGAGCGGACATTCACAGGGAAAACCATCCCGATGCATGATGAATAGTGACACCCAGTACTCTACCCGCAGGAGAAGCAGGAGGATAGAAGTAACTCAGAAAAGGAGAGGTGGGAAGCTTCCCATGGGTTGAGACGACCCCTCCATGGCCCTCACCGTTCTGCCGCTTGATCACTTACTCTCACGGTGACATTCTTAACAGTCGGTCACCCTGCCACCCTGTGCTGCTGACTATTTCGGGCCCTTCTGAGAAGAAGGGATCAGAATCATCAGGGTCTGCTGCCTTCCGTAAGTTTTTGTCAGAGATTTCTCGCCAAGATGTTGTGCCTCAACGACACATTCTATGGTGCAGCTCATTAGCTCCTCAACCCCTGAATATTTCACTTGTACCAGGCGCCCGCGTGTCAGTTCGTAAGGATCGGGGATGAACGTTCGGAGACTCTTGACAGTTTTAAAAGCCACGCACAGAAACGAGGTGTGCCATTGGCTCGTTCTAGTCCTTCAGGCCCCGCCCCCGCCCCGCCCCCCTGCGCGGACGCCCCCTGGCGCTCAGCGGTCTCAGCCGAGGCTGCCAGGGGGCCTCACGCTTCCTTCTCAAAGCCGTCGGTCCCTAGGGCGTGGGGCTCCCGCTCGGGCCCGCGGCCTTGGGTTTGCGGGAAGCCCGACCCCGGCTTCGGCGCCCGCGCCGCCCGCAGGGCCGCCCGCAGCCCCCGCCCCCCGGGCGCGCCCGGCCCTCCTCACCCTTGGTCGCCTGGCCCTCCGCAGACTCCTCGTCCGGCTCCTCCGCCGTCTCCCAGGCGGCCTCCTCCTCGGACGAGACCCTGGACTCGCTGGCCACGGCCGCTGCTGCCCACGCCGGCGGGGTGGCGGGGGGCGAGGGGTGCCAGCCGGGGCCGTCGGGCGGCTGGGCCCGGGGCCGGCCCGTCACGCGGCCGCGGCGGGGCCGCACGAGGATGTGGTTGTTGCAGTAGATGCGGTGCAGCAGCGAGTGCACCAGGTCCATGAACACGAAGCGGAAGCCCACCATGGGGAACTGGTGGGCGTCCACCAGGGGGTCCAGGCCCTCCTCCAGCTGCTCCGCCCCATCCTCCTCCGCCGGCCCAAAGTCCGAGTCGTCCTCCTCGGCCTCGGCCCTCCCGCCCCCCGGGCCGCGGGCCAGACCCAGACCCAGACCTAGACCCAGCGCAGCCTCCCTGAGGCCTCCCACGGGCCCCGCCACTTCGGCCACCTCAATCCGGGGGAGCCCGGGCTGGAGGGCCACCTCAATCCGGGGGAGCCCAGACTCGAGGGCCACCTCCATTCCGGGGGGCCCGGACTCGAGGGCCACCTTCATTCCGGGGGGCCCGGACTCGAGGGCCACCTCCATTCCGTGGGCCCCGGACTCGACGGCCACCTCCATTCCGGGGAACCCGGACTCGACGGCCACCTCCATTTGGGGGGGCCCAGACTCGAGGGCCACCTCCGTTCCGGGGCTCCCGGACTCGAGGGCCACCTCTATTCCGGGGGGCCCGAACTCGAGGACCACCAGCTCCTCCACGAGGCCTCCCACGGGCCCCACCACTCCGGCCACCTCAATCCAGGGGAGCCCGGACTCGACGGCCACCTCCAATTGGGGGGGCCCAGACTCGAGGACCACCTCCGTTCCGGGGCTCCCGGACTCGAGGGCCACCTCTATTCCAGGGAGCCCGGACTCGAGGGCCACCAGCTCCACCCCAAGGCCTCCCACGGGCCCCGCCACTCCGGCCACCTCAATCCAGGGGAGCCCGGACTCGAGGGCCACCCCGTTGCCGCCTCCAGCCTCCGGGGCCCACGCCCCCGCCGCACCCATGGGGCTATCCTGGCCACCTGGGGCCCGGTTTGGATCCCCGGAGGCGGACATGGCACTGAGCAGTACCTCACTGGGGCGGCGACCAGGCTGAGGCGACGCCAATAGCAAAGATGGTGGCCACCGAGGGGGCTGCCGCAGACCCGAGGCCGTGGGCAGCGGGGCCCGACGCGAGGTGGACGGGGCTGCCGAGGGGCCGGCCACGGAGGGGAGGACAGTCTGTGGCGGTGCCTGAGGAGGCCTCGGGGAGGAGGCGACGGGAAGGGAAGGGGGTGGATGTCACCAGCGGCCCACCCAGGCCTCCCCTCAGGTGACAGTAGACAAGGCTACGAAGGTCCCCCTAGACCAGTGACGGGGGGCGGGGACAGAAGCGTCAACAATGGGCCGCGGCCCCGCTGCTGGACCTCCAGGCTCATTTGTCGAGAAGCAAGGATTGACATGCTCAGCCTCCAATGAGTGGCCAAGGCCCTTAGGTTCTAGGGTTGCTCGTGGTTACCTCCCTGTTCTTCGAGGCCTTAGGGTCCTCCACGATTCTCAGGTCCACACGACTCCTGTCCCTTTAATTTTACCAGTGCCTGAGAAAGTATAGTGGTCCAATACATCCACCACCTACACTGGGAACAGAGAGTGAACATTTGGGTTTGGGGAAGCTCAGAGGTAAAGATGAGACCATCAACGTAGGTACTTACATAAAAAGAGAGAAAACAAATTTCCACAAATATTTGATTGTTGAAACTAAAAATATAATAATAATTGCATACAGTTTTTTTTAATAATAAAGGCCTATTAATGAGGAGAATGGAATTCTTTCGGGAGAATAACATTTTAATTGGGGTTCACAGTGTTCTCTCTCATCAAAATTGATTGCATATGTTCATCTGTTGATCTCTAATGAGGTCTTCCACAGTTCATCTTTGCAAATGTCTTTTCACAGAGATATTGGCAAATATCGATGTCAACCCATTAGGGCAGTACTTCTAAATACTGATATCAATCCCCAAACATATGATTTTCATTGAGCCTATTCATCACTTGGAAGACATTTATAGAATTCTATTAGAGTCCTCTTTTGATATTTGCTTTTATCATGTCATTACATTGCAGATTAATCACTTCCATTTGAAGTTTATGGGGAAGCTCTTCAACTGCACAGTTAAGTGGTTTTGAAATATGAAAATTTCCTTTGTACTTGCACAGCGGTCTGAAAAAAGTTGCTGAAACTATGGTCTGAGCTTGGATACATACCCGCTGCAAATTTGTGTGAGACTAGAGATCTCGCTTACTTTAACTTTTGACAGCATGGAAAGTATATAAAGCAGCCTGACATTACTCTGATTCAAACAATGTTAGTTGTCATTGGAATGACTTTGCCACAGTATAAATTTTGTATATAAGCACTGCTTGCCTTGTAGTTTTAGTTTGAATTCATTAAGAAATATTACCAAATCCACAACAAAAGCTAATTTCCAAAAACATCCAGTGTTCAATAATAACAGTTGCAGGAGATTTTTCTCAATCAAAAATAATTCAGTCTCCACCTCGAGCTCAAAAAAATCACACACACACACTCACACATCCCTTTACCACTGTGAAGCCATCGAATTGCTGTGCGATAGTACAAGTCAGGATATCCAGCTTCCATTTCTGACAGAGGTTCCCAGAACTGCAGCGGTTAAATTCATGCGAGTGAATGAAGTTCCCCATTGATGTAGGAATGCACGAGACATTCAAGCATCTTCAGCGTAACTGCTGATAAATAACATCATGAATGACTATTAGAATTAAAGACCTTACATTTTCACAAGTTTTTGAACACTTGTTCGCTAACCCTTTTTCTGCTCCACACATATTTTTACCATCAGTTGTAACACATCATAGCAGATTCCACTTCGGGGTATCCTCATGGTTTTTTCTTCAAAAATATTCTCCCCAGAGTAGTTCCCTGCAGACCGTCCATAGATACTAATTCTTCAGTCACTTTATTTATTTATTTATTTATATTATTTATTTATATTATTATTATTGCCTTCAGTCACTTTAAACTCAGCAGTCGCCAGCCTCTTAGTCCTGCTCTGCTCAGGACTGAGAGGCTGTTATTGCTAAATTCCTGGGATGGCAAGTATGACATTTTTGACAAGGTTTGTTAGTGCAAGTACTCCCCAGACAGTCTCGGCCGGGTCTTGAGACTCAAAGCTCCCCCAAAGTAAATAATGCTCTCTGGCTGGCTACATCTCTCAAATCTCTTGAGAAAAGCCCGTAGCTCCGCCACTGGGCCTCCCAAAGATGAGCTCATTAGGAAGTTGTCATTAAAAAATGATGGCTATGAAATGATTGGCGATTACTGTGACTAGCCATTTCAGAGCTGAGTCACTAGGGGCTAAATCACACACAAGGGACAGTAGTGCGAGTATAGGCTTTGATGCTAAAATAGTGCTTCGGTCCATACAATGAAAAGTGGGCTTCCATTCCGAGTCCAGGGTACCTCCAAGTCCCTTACCCCTGACCCCAATTTAACAATAAACTGCTACATGGCTTAACACCCTCAGAGTCCATTCTCTGTGCCACTCAGCACGCAGTGGACACCGAACAGCTAACCTGAAGACATTTAAGGAACTCAGACAAACCACTGTCAAAATACTTAGTAATAAATGTCCACTATTGGTAGAAAAGCATGAGGGGTATGCTGGCCTTTATGTAGTGATTTTTGCCTTTTCTTTTTGTCATTTTATTGTCAATAAGTTTAGCTATCGGGTAAGCACTTTATTCATGAGTGAGCACAACACTTCACTGCATCCAACTCATCAGAAAATTTCTCTACCTCTTATGATCAGAGATGAGAAACCTCACAATAGTTCTATGGACGTGTTAAGAACAATCCTGCCCGATGCACTCTGCCCTTCACAAAACCCATACATGAAGAGAGTCCCAGAAACACAATGTAAAAAAAAAGCAACAAAACCCACCACCAACTCAGCATTGACTCCTCAAATAGAGGACAACTTAGCCATATTAATAACATCTGATGACTCAAGAAGCTCCAGGACATAAACCGCATACCCTAGTCATTCAATCATTCACCAGGCATGTATTGAGCACCTACTGTATGCCTGGAGTTATGCTAGTTCACGGATGCCTCAGACTCAGGGCTTGCCCTAGTTCATGGTCTAGAGGGGCAGAACAGACACTTGGACACCAATGACACAGGTGGCAAGTGCTGAAACAGGGGGGAACACAAAGTGCAATGGGAGTACAGGAGAGACAATAATTAGGTGGCGGGGGTGAGGGGAGTGGATCGGTGCCTGAGAAGGTGCTCAAGAGGAGGCATCTCACCTGGATTCTGAAGGATCCTTAGTTTACCTAGCAATGAAGGACGGCAAGGGAGGACTAGGGAGGGAGTTCGTTGCAGGTACAGGAAACAGCATGAATAGTACAAGAGATGTGTGTGTGTGTGTGTGTGCGCGTGTGTGTGTGTGTACCTGTCCACGGAATTAAATGGCTCCAGCGCGGGCAGAGTGGCAGATAGGCCTGGAAAGTAGATCGAGGCCCTAACTACTACTACTACTAATTAATTATTACTACTAATAATTATTACTAAGAAAGTCTTCTACTTCCTGTATAAGCACATATCCCTCTTTGTGCCACCATTCCCTTCCCCTCTCCCCTAGCAAGCTGCCTCCCATCCTCTTCACCTCCTACCTAAACCCATCAGCTGTATTCATGAAGTCACGCATTTACACATCTACCACATTTATTGGGTACTTTCCAATGTACCAGTGCCGTGTCCCATTGGAACTGTCACGTGTCCTTGTTCTTGTTTGACCCGTGCAACCCAAAGATGGCAGAACTGTCCGTGGTCCCCATCCTAGAGCTTCCCCCACCATCACTCCTGTGCCCTTCTGGGGGGGTGGGGGAGGGAGTTAAGACCTCTGGAAGCCAACCTCTCCCAGCTGCACGCAGTGTCAGCGTTCGAATAGATTCGCCAAGACTCTGTATCTACTCAGTCTTATCCTCTCCAGTCGCCTCCTTCACTGATCAGCAGAGTTGAAGCACGAGATGATGACTGCTGTGGATCATGAAGATTCTGGGAAAGAAGTGTGCACCCGGAGCCTCTTCTTTGCTCAGGGAGGAGGGACAGGGCCCTAGGGATGCCACGGAGTGAGCAGCTGTCAAGGAGAAACTATGGCTATGAAATGACAGGAGTGAGGAGGACCCTGGAAGAGATGGTCCTCTCCCCCCACCCACCCACCACAGCAAGCCCTCTCCCCCAATGGTTGGAGCTGGCTCCAAGTATTTGGGAGGGAGAACTAATTAGCACCAGCGAACAGTGGAGAAAGGAAAAAGCTGAGCCTTCAGGAAATAATCTGAAGCAAAACTGAGGGAGAGTCTCCTCCCAGCTCTGACACTGAGACTCTCTTCATGACAAGCATGTGGTCCAGAGGTCCTTGGGACAGTGTCTAGGGCCTCAGTCATCTTCCTGAGCCTTTCCAGGGGTGCAAACATGGGGGTGCCATCCCCCTGCAGGAGCCTAAAGCCCTCGGGTAAAGGGCCTGGAGCCCAGTCCCCCCTCCTGCTGCTGGAGGAAGCCAGGGGAGACATGGGGACCTTCAGGAGGGCCAGCCTCTCGGGACTGGACCTTGCCTCCCCCAGCCCAGGAGGGTCACTGCACAGGCCAGGGACTGGAGCCCAGCCCCTGGGAGTGGGGTGGATCGTCAGCTCTCCATCCTTCCTGGTCCTGGGTGAGGTGGCACTGCCGAAGGCTCTTCTTCCCTCACAGGCCCACCTAGCTCCTGGGGTTTCCGTCTTCCCCTCCCAGACTCCGTTGTCCTCCCTAACCTGAAGCTCACACGTCATTCGGGTGATCTTAACATCCACACGGACCACCCGTTTCTCACCCTGGACTTTCACTTCCATGACTTCCTTCTCCACAACCTTACATCACATACTCATCTCTATGATCGGACCCTACACTTGTCTTTTTTTTTCAATCACTGGAAACTGCCATTGAAACAATTTCTACTCTAGCGCTATAGTTTTGCAGTCCCATCAGACACTTCTTCAATCCATTTTCCCCACCAGTTTCCCCCTCTTCATCTGCCTACCATTTTCTTCCTTTGCCTCCTTACCCAGCTGAGAGTTCGTCCACTGACTTTTGTCATAACCACTCTGTGGTAGGCAGAATATTGGCCAGGCCAAGATGGCTGCATCCTCCTCATCCCTGGGACCCTGGGACTCTATGAGTTTACATGGCAAAGGGGAATTCAGGTTGCAGATGGAATTAGGGTTGCTGGTATCAGAGGGGTCTTGTTCCCTCCAGTAGATCTTCTGCACAGCAACCAGTGTGATTTAAAAATATATATATATATAAAATACATATAAAAATATATAATTATAAAAATATATAAATATATTTTACATAAAAATATAAAATATATTTTTAAAAAATATATTTTTAATATATTATTTTATATACTTTTATATATTATTTAAAATATATATATGGGGCACCTGGATGGCTCAGTCGTTAAGCGTCTGCCTTCGGCTCAGGTCATGATCCCGGGGTCCTGGGATCGAGCCCCAGATCGGGCTCCTTGCTCGGCAGGAAGCCTGCTTCTCCCTCTCCCACTCGCCCTGCTTGTGTTCCCTCTCTCGCTGTGTCTCTCTCTGTCAAATAAATAAACAAAATCTTAAAAAAAAAAAAAAATATATATATATATATAAAACACAGATTCTTTCACTCCTTCTGCTTAAAAACCTTCACTGGCCTCTCATGGATTAAATGAGATACAAACCGCTTGTTCGACCCTGGAAGGCCCTGTGTGATCTGGCCTCTGTCTGCCATTGGTCTCGAAGTTTCCAGAACGCATGATGCGCTTTCCTGCATACGCAGTTCCATCCGCTTGAAGTCAGCCACGGCAGCGTCCTAACCCCGGACTCCCATGCGAGCTTGTGCAGCTTGCTCTGCGCACAAGGGCATCCCGCTGAGGCAGACGGTGGGCTGAGATGGAGCCCACCGTCTGCTGTCGGAGCCGCGTGCCCAGGTATGGGGCTGTAACTGCCCATGGGAAAGAACATTCTCTCTCGGCCCCAAAGTGCCAGTGAGCACTTGGCATGAGTCAGCAGGGCTCTGTGTGTTCGGAGGGCAGTTCATTGTCCTTTGAGCACCAAGGCACCGTAGGGGCATCCAGGGGGCCTGCGTCAACTCTTCCCATAGCTGACTCCTCCTTCTCCAAGTCTCAGCTCCAGTGTCATCTCCTCCAGGAGGCCTGTTCTGACCTCAGTCACTCTCTACACAGCAGTAGATCTCTTTCCTTCATAGAGCTCGTCACCATCTGAAAGGATAGATTTGCTCGTCTGTCTTTCCCACTGTAAGCTCCGTGAGAACAGGGTGGGCCTTCGTCGTGCTCAATAGCGTGTCTCCAGCACCTGATACACAATCACCCGCTGACAGGTGGCAGTTATGAGACAGAAGGAAGGTCCTGAGGAGAGAGTGCAGAGAAAACAAACTGAGGGTTGCTGGAGTGGAGGGGCGTGGGAGGGATGGGCTGGCTGGGTGATGGACACTGGGGAGGGTATGTGCTCTGGTGAGCGCTGTGAATTGTGTAAGACTGATGAATCGCAGACCTGTACCCCTGAAACAAATAATATACTAGATGTTAATTAAAAAAAAGAAATGAAGTTTCCCCCCCAAAACAAAAACGAAAACAAACCATAGCCACTCCCCTCTGCCACTTCTAGGCTCCCCGGCTCAGTCTGAGTGCACTATCCAGAGATTGCCACTGGGTGGAGAGGTGTGATTGTGTTTTGGAGTAGAGACTGGGCTTTGCCAGAGAAGACAAATCCTGGTTTGGGGGTTTTGGGGTTTTGTTGCTGTCGTTTTGTGTTTGTGTGTTTGTTTGGCAACTCTGACCTCCGATCTCATTCCAGGAGGGTTGGCTAGCCAGTGTCTTCAGGAAAGCTATGGTCCTGGTGTCTCCCTTGTCCTTCCAGGTTCACAATAAAAGGACACCCACCTAGAGCTTCCCTCACCTCTCCTCACCCACCCCCACAAAGCTCAGCCACCATTTTCTCACCTCGGGCCCTCCTCTTGACCTCTTTTCCCCCAACTTCATTGAGATACAATCGAAATAGAACATCGGGCAAATTCAGGGTCTATAATGGGATGGTTGGATACGCGTATGTATTGGGAAATGATTACATTCACTTGTGTTAAACTAACAAGATTAGTTAACACTTCCAACGTGTCACATCATGGCCACTTTTTCCACTGAGAATGTTTAAGATCTACTCTCTTAGCAACTTTCAAGTATATAAGGCGGTACTGTTAACTACAGTCACCAAGCTGAACGTTGCAGCCCCAAGACTGACTCATCTTAGAACTGAAAGTTTGAATCTTTTGATCAACATTTCCCCATTTCCCCACCCCACCCCACCCCCAGCCCCTGGTAACCACCATTCTACTCTGTTTCTGAGTTCGGCTTTTTTAGAGTCCACATATAGGTGAGAGCGTAGAGCATTTGTCTTTCTTTGTCTGACTTATTTCATTTAGCGTAATGCCCTCAAGGCCCATTCATGGTGTCGCAAATGGCAGCATCTCCTTATTTTTTATGGCTAACTAACATTCTATTGTGTATTCCACATTTTCTTTATCCATTCATCCATCGATGGACACTTAGGTTATTTTCATGTCTTGGTTATTGTGAATCATGCTGCAATGACCATGGGGGTGAAGAATCTCTTTGAGATAGTGATTTTACTTACTCCAAATATATACCCAGAAGTAGGACGGCTGGGATCACATGGTGGTTGTATTTTTAACTTTCTGAGGAGCCTCCATACTGTTTTCCAGAGTGGCTGCACCAGTTGGCATTCCCACCAACAGGGCACGAGTCTTCCCTTTCCTCCACAACCACCGCAGTACTTGTCATCTCTTATCTTTTTGGTGATAGCCATTCTAACAGGTGTGAGGAGATATCTCTTGGCGGTTTTGATTTGCATTTCCCTGATGATGAGTGAGTGATGTCGAGCATCTTTTCATGTGCCTATTGCCCATCTGGATGTGTCCCTGGAAAAATGTCTAGTCAAGTCCTCTGCCCACTTTTAAATTAGACTGTTGGTTTGTTGTTTTTGTTTGCTGTTGAGTTGTATGAGTTCCCCATATATTTTGAATATTAACTCCTTATCAGATAGATGGCTGTCAAATATTTTCTCGCATTCCATAGGGCTGCCTTTGCATTTTTTCAATTGCTAAAAAAATTGTTATGCAAAAGCACTAAAAGGTTCAATGTAGTCCCGCTTGTTGATGTTTACTTTTGTTGTTTGTACTTTTGGTTCATATCCAAAAACTCATTGCCAAGACCAATGTCAAGGAGGGGATTTAATTTCATTCTTTTGCTGTGAATATCTAGTTTTCCTACAACTTTTATTGAATAAACTATCCTCTGATTAAGTCTTCTTGGCTCCCTTGTCAAATATAATATGACTATATATCAGTGGATTTATTTCCGGTCTCTTGCTTCTATTCCATTGGTCTGTGTGTCTGGTTTATGCTAGTACCATCCTGTTTGGCTTACCGTCACTTCATAATATAGTTTGAGATCCGGAAGTGCAATGCCCAGAGCTTTGTTCTTTCTCAGGATTACTTTGGTCTTTCGGGGATCTTTTGTAGTTTCATGTGAATTTTAGGATTGTTTGTTCTATTCCTATGAAAAATGCTATTGGGATTTTAATAGGATTGCATCAGATCTCTAGCCCCACTTTTTTTCCCCTCTTTTTTACTTCTTTTTTTATGGAACTTTTTAAAAAAATTTTATTTATTTATTTGACAGAGAGATTGAGAGTGAGAGAGCACAAGCAGGGGGAGCAGCAGAGGGAGAGGGAGAAGCAGACTCCCCACTGAGCAGGGAGCCCGACGAGGGGCTCGATCCCAGGACCCCGGGATCACAACCGGATCCAAAGGCAGACGCTTAATGACTGAGCCACCCAGGCGTCCAACCTCTTTTTTACTTCTTTATCCTATCTTCCTCTTTTCCTGGGAACCACTCTGTGCCTTGGTTTCCTTACCTGCAAAATGAGGATAAGGGTAGCATCGTGAGAGTCTAAGGAGATACTACATGCCAAATCACATTGATCTAACTCAGCACATACTGTTTTCATAGACTTTCACAACATTGTTAGTTACCCTGACCCACATAGCTACTCTGGTTAAGCAAGCACAGTTTGTTAATGCCTATTTTCAAGAATATGTGTCATGTAACGTGAGTTATACCTGAACAGTATTTGGGGAGAAAATGCATGCACACTGCTCTCCTGCCTTTTGCTATCCATCATGAACCAGCCTCCTACTGTCCTGGACGGGGAAGGGGCAGAAGGGGTAACAGAAGAGGCTGGGAAGAAGTGTTTTGTTTTCATCTGAAAATGGAGCTCATGGTAGTTCTTACTTCATGGGCTTGTTGTGTTAAATGCAAAACCTCAGAACAGAGCCTGGTGCATAAATGAACTCTCAGCACATAATTCCTGCCCTCAAGTAGCTTCGAGTTCAGCTGGAGAGGGAAGACTCATGCGGTAAAATGCAATTAGCAGTACATGCCACCACTCAGCACCACCCACATAGATTGTACGTAGTGTTAGGCCCTAAGACAGGCTAGTGAGCCAGACAACCTTGGTATAACCCGAAAAGTGCCAATGAAGTAGAGCAAACAATAAAGACCTCAAGATCAGAGCAGTGAGAAAGTCTTTCTGGATGGAATGGTCAGAGATAGCGTCATGGAAGAGGTAGGACTTGGTCGCGGCAAGGGGGGGGGTTCCCAGGAAGATGCCAGGGGCTGGGTAGATGGAGACAGTGGGGTAGATGGAGATGCAGTGGGGGCAAGAGAATATGGACTTAGAGACAGAAATGCCTGTGGGGTGGAAAGGGAGGTCAGACCTATTTGAAACGCACATACGGGAGCCCCTTGCACACGGCTTTCTGGTAAACCACTAAACAAGAGAGAGAAGAGCATGTCTTAGCATCCAGGAGCTAGCCGGCTACCGTCAGCTGAGCGTCAGTGTTGCCAGGGGCCGGCCCGGCACTAGCAGCAACACCAGACTAGGCCTTGGTGTTCCGTTGAACATAAACAATTTCCCAGGACATCAATATCAGACAGGGCAACTCGGTCACTATGATGGATCAAGACAAAAACAAGACGACTCCATACTGTCTGAACCCAGACAAAACACGAGCATTGTCCAAACCACAGAAATGACCGGCTCTCTCTCTCTCTCCCGGATAATATGAGTGACCACTCCTTCTTTACCAATGGCAGCTTCTGTTTCCCTCTCGTCTACCCTTCCCCACCCCAGATAAAATCGACAGAAATAATAATAACAGTGATAACAATCACAGGATTGTCCTGCTTTCGGACAGCACCCGCCCTAGAGGGAAGCACAGCTTCCTTTGACCTTCACCCAAGTCAAGTCACCCAACCAAAGCTTGGATCCTAATATAATAAGTCGTATTAGTACCTCTTTCTTGAGACGCCTCAAAGCTCCCCGTGGTGTACATTCTCTCTCACTGCAGCAAGAGATAAACCCAGTTCGATCAGTAAGTGTGTGTTCCTGGTAGTCTTTGGCCAGAGAACATTGATGTCCTCACTAAAATGACTGAGGGCGATGGGTGCAGACCTACCACCCAGTTTCATTTCAGAAATGCCCAGAAACAATTGAAGACAGCCCTGAAACAAAAGCAGCCCCGCCTCCTACGACACAGCATGGTAAATAAAATGACAGAGGCAATCCCAGATGCGGCAGAGACAGGAGAAAGCCTTCTGGTAACTACAAATCACAATCCCACAATCCACTGGGCAGAGTACTTTCCTTTCACCCTGATCATCCCCCAGTTCGGGAGATGACTAGACTCCTACCTGCTGCTGGTCCTATACCAACACCTGGACACCGGCTTTGCACTTCCCAACAAGGCATCCATCCAAGGCTGGGTTTTCACTGATTCCTGGCTAAGGGTCCAGGGGAGATGGATCCAAGCTTCAGGCTGGTTAAATACAGAACCCCACATAATTTGCTTTATAGTCTTAGTGTCAGGAGAAAATTGCAATTAATGCTCCTACAAGAGCCCTCTTGCAGCTAGTTTTTTTCTAAGTAGGCTCCCCCACCAGTGCAGAGCCCCACACGGGGCTTGAACTTACGATCCTGAGATCAAGACCTGAGCAGAGATCAAGAGTCTTTTGCTTAACCGACAGAGCCACCCAGGTGCCCCATAGCTACTCTTTAAATGCTTTATAGGGACATAGACATCGTGTTTATGACTTCACCAAGCCTGTTCTCAATTGTTTCTGGACATTTGTTTGATTCCAAACTGTGCTAACCCACTGAGGTGGTAGAAGAGGCAGTATATCTAAAGCATCTCACAGTGGGGGCGCCTGGGGGGCTCAGTTGGTTAAGCGTCTGCCTTCAGCTCAGGTCATGATCCCGGGGTTCTGGGATCGAGCACCATATTGGGATCCCTGCGCAGTAGAGAGTGCTTCTCCTTCTTCTCCCTCTGTCTCTGCCCTTTCCCTTTCTTTCCCTCCCCTCCCCTCCCCGCTCTGCTCATGCTCTCTCACTCTCTCAAAATAAATAAATAAATAAATAAATAAATAAAATCTTTAAAGTATCTGACACTAATCTTATTCTCAGGGAGTGTACACGCCGACTGGGGAGGTAGCAAATCTTTGACAAACAGAGCAAGAACAGGGACACAGAAGAAGGTGCGAAATGACATGGTTCTTTGAATGCCATCTGAACTCGTCCCATAAATGCAGGAGGAATTCTCACAGCAAGAGCTCACGGTGGGCGAGGTGAGTCTAGGAAGGCTTTGCGGAGGAAGAACGGAGGGTAAAATACAATTTAGATCCAAGGGTCTGGGGGAGGAAGAAGAATTTTATGCTTTAATTTATCTCTAGTATAAAGAGAAATGGGATAACTAATTAATTTTGAGGGGATTGTACAATGCTCCTTTAGGGCAACTGGAGCCAACCTGGGAATGTGCTAGAAATGTTCACTTTTTATTGCACCCCAGCTCCTGGGAAATGTCACCAAGCAGCTATCTGCACATTTCATCAAATACCAATTTTCTCACATTTGGAAAAATCATAGAATCACAAGCATGCAAAGGCCTGCAATTTTTGATCTGCAGGGGCTGCCAGAGAGAATTCCTATATCCCTGACATCTGCCAAGCCCCACCTGTCGCAGATGACTGATATTCATCCTCACTGACATCATTTGTTGTCACTATATTTTATTTTAGCAATTCTAATAGGTGTGTAGTCATATGCTGATTTTTATTTATAACATTTCACTTATTTTGTTCCCATGCAGTTCTCTGTAGTTTCGTTTTTTCAACGTTATACACAGGATTCCATGTAGTGTCATTTTGAAAATGTCTTTCTGATTGCAGTATAATTTTCTTTTTTTAGGTCTTATTTCCTTTTTTTGGTTGAAGTATAATTAACATGCAATGTCATATGCGTTTCAGGTGTATCACATATTGGTTCAATAATTCTATACGGTGGGGCGCCTGGCTGGCTCAGTCGGTAGAGCATTCAACTCTTGATCTCAGGGTTGTGAGTTCGAGCCCCATGTTGGATGTAGAGATTACTTAAAAATAAAATCTTTTAAAAATAAATAAATAAAATCATTCTATACATTACTCAGTGCTCACCACAAGTGTCACCATCTGTCACCATACCACGTTATTACAATATTATTATTGACTATATTCCCTAGCCTGTACTTTTCATCTCCGTGATTTATTTGTCTTATAACTGGAAGAGTATAATTTTCTTTAATTATACTAATGGCATATCTTTAGTGAAACAAAAGTGAAAACTCTTCTTTGCAGCATGGTTGTTGACAAAGAAGAAAATTAAAATTACCCAGAACCCCACTACCCAGAAATCACCATTATCTTTCCTAGTTTTCTTCCTTCCCATATATATTTGTAATCATTAAAAATTAAATGGGACGTTTTTTTAGTTTTTTTAAAATTTTATTTTATTGCGGTAAGAACACAACACGAGATCTTCCTTCTCAACTTTTTTTTTTTAATTTTCAATTAGCCAACATATGGTACATCATTAGTTTTTGATGTAGTGTTCGATGATTCATTAGTTGCGTATAACACCCAGTGCTCATCACAACACGTGCCCTCCTTAATGCCCATCACCCAGTTACCCCATCCCCCACCCCTTCCCTTCTGTAACCCTCAGTTTGTTTCCCGGAATCCAGAGTCTCTCATGGTTTGTCTCCTTCTCTGATTTCTTCCCGTTCAGTTTTCCCTCCCTTTCCCTATGGTCCTCCGCACTATTCCTTGTGTTCCACATATAAGTGAAACCATATAATTGTCTTTCTCTGCTTGACTTATTTCACTTAGCATAATCCCCTCCATTCCATCCATGTCGATGCAATTCTCAGCTTTCTCAGTGTACAATACATTACTGCCAACCATAGGTGCAACATTGTACACCCAATCTCTAGAGCTTATTCATCTTGCTTAATGGAAACTTTCTGCCCAGTGATTAGTGACTTCTCATTTCCCCCTGCCTCCAGCCCCTGGCAGCCACCATGCCACTCTTTGATTCTATGAATTTGACTATTTTATATACCTCATATAAATGGAATCATGGTGTTCATCTTTGTGACTGGCTTATTTCATTTAACATAATGTCCCCAAAGTTCATCCATGTTGTTGCATGGTGAAGAATTTCCTTCTTTTTTTTTTTTTTTTTTTGAGGCTGAACAGTCTTCCATTGTATGTTTTATACCACATTTTCTTTATCCATGCACCTACTCTCTGTGTTTTTACTATTAACGTCATTCTTGATCTATGTTTTTATCTTACTTTCTTGGGCTATAGTCCTCATGAGAGAGAAAGGAAGGAGATGTGTGTTTGTCACTTTCAGTATATATGTCTAATTTTTCCCACAATATTTGAACTGCTTAACACGCCCCCCCCCAACTGTGAAAATCAGACGAGGAAAGATAATGGTGACTTCTGGGTAGTGGGCTTCTGGATAATTGTAATTTTCTTCTTTGTAACTTCTAATTTTAATTTTTTAGAATGAGTATACATTACTTTTAAAATCAGAAAAATATATCATTAAGGGAAGCCCAATATAATATACAGGGGAAAGCATATTGCATAGTAAGCATAAAGTAATGCTTATTGAAACTAAAAGATAAAATCTTTTATACATTTTATAGATTTTCTTTTTTTGTTGTTGTAAAACGTAGGGTCATCAATGTACAGAAACCTATTGCATTTCTATACACTAATAACAAAGCAGAAAAAGAAATCAAGGAATGGTACCTAAAACCATAAGATACCTAGAAGTAAACCTAACCAAAGAGGTAAAAGATCTGTACTCTGAAAACTACAGAACACTTATGAAAGAAATTGGAGAGGACCCAAAGAAATAGAAAAGGATTCCATGCTCATGGATTGGAAGAACAAATGTTAAAATGTCTATGCTACCCAAAGCAATCTACACATGTAAGGCTATGCCTATCAAAATACCACCAGCATTTTTCACAGAGCTAGAACAAACAATCTTAAAATTTGTATGGAACCACAAAAGACCCTGAATAGCCAAAGGAATCCTGAAAAAGAAAACCAAAGCTGGTAGCATCACAATTCCCGACTTCAAGCTATATGACAAAGCTGTCATCATCCAGACAGTATGGTACTGGCATAAAAACAGACACATAGATCAATGGAACAGAATAGAGAGCCCAGAAATGGACCCTCAACTCTATGGTCAACTAATCTTCGACAAAGCAGGAAAGAATGTCCAATGGAAAAAAGACAGTCTCTTCAACAGTGTTGGGAAAACTGGACAGCCACATGCAGAAGAATGAACTGGGACCACTTTCTTACACCTTACACAAAAATAAATTCCAAATGGATTAAAGACCTAAATGTGAAACAGGAAACCACCAAAATCCTAGAGGAGAACACCGGCAGCAACCTCTTTGACCTCGGCCGCAGCAACTTCTTACTAGATGTGTCGCCAGAGGCAATGGGGAGAAAAGCACAAATGAACTATTGCAACTTCATCAAGATAAAAAGTTTCTGCACAGCAAAGGAAACAATCAACAAAACTAAAAGGCAACCTGCAGAATGGGAGAAGATATTTACAAATGACCTATCAGATAAAGGGTTAGTATCCAAAGTCTATAAAGAACTTACCAAACTCAACACCCAAAAACAAATAATCCAGTTAAGAAATGGGCAGAAGATATGAATAGATATATTTCCAAAGAAGACATCCAGGTGGCTAACAGACACATGAAAAGATGCTCAACATCACTTATCACTGGGGAAGTGCAAATCAAAACTACAATGAGATACCACCTCACACCTGTCAGAATGGCTAAAATGAACAACACAAGAAACAACAGATGTTGGGTGAGGATGCAGAGAAAGGGGAACCCTCTCACACTGTTGGTGGGAATGCAAACTGGGGCAGCCACTCTGGAAAACAGTGTGGAGGTTCCCCCCAAAAGTTAAAAATAGAACTACCTTACAATCCAGCAATTGCACTACTAAGCTTTTACCCAAAGGATACAAAAATACAGATTCAAAGTGGTACATTCACCCCAATGTTTACAGCAGCATTATCAACAATAGCCAAACTACGGAAAGAACCCAACTCTTTATCGGCTGATGAGTGCATAAAGAAGATATGGTATATATATCTTCTTTGGTGTGTGTGTGTGTATATATATATATACACACATATATATGGTGTGTATATATATATATATTTGGTGTATAGATATATATAATAGAATATTACTCAACCATCAAAAAAGTGAAATCTTGCCATTTGCAATGATGTGGATGGAGCTAGAGAGTATTATGCTAAGCGAAATAAGTCAGTCAGAGGAAGACAAGTATCATATGATTTCACTCATTATGTGGAATTTAAGAAACAAAACAGATGAACACGGGAGAAGGGGGAAAAAGAGAGAGGGAAACAAACCATAAGAGACTTTAAAAAAAAGATTTTATTTATTTATTTGAGAGAGAGAGCTCGAGAGCAGGGTGGGGGGCAGAGGGAGAAGCAGACTCCCCGCTGAGCAGGGAACCCGATGTGGGACACGATCCCGGGATTCCGGGATCATGAATCCAGCCGAAGGCAGACACTCAACTGACTGAGCCACCCAGGCGCCTCAAGAGACTTTTAATGATAGAGAACAAACTGGGGGTTGATAGAGGGAGGTGGGTGGAAGATGGGCTAAATGGGCAATGGGGATTAAGGAGTGCACTTGTTATGATAAACACTTGGGTGTTATATGTAAGTGATGAAGCACTAATTTCTACTCCCAAAACCAATATTGCACTATATGTTAACTAACTAGAATTGAAATAAAAATTTGGAGAGGAAAAAAAAAAAACTCAAAACAATTAAAAAAAAAAAAGAATAAAACAAAAAAAATATAGGGTCAAATTCTGTTTATCTTTTTATGCACGTAGATTCTATATTTGACTTTTTAACTTCATTTCATTTTAAAGTGATTTATCTCCAGGATAATATGAGTCATGTTTTGGCATCATTTTCAATTTTTGATATTGTTTCGTTTATTTTCCCTTGTGTTTAGCACAGTCACTTGCCATCAATGTCACTAGCATCAAAATAACATACGGACCAGAAAGTCAAAAGTGGGTATGAAATAACTTACAGTGACAAGTTGTTCCTGCATAGACATACTTTAGTTTTATTTCATATGCCTACTCAACATTGAGGGAACATGCTTACATAACACATTTTCAAGTTTTTTTCTTAGATCTATTAAAATGCCCCTTGTAGAAAAACAGCTAAACTTTTACTCAAGCTTTTAGGTAATAATGTCAAGTATTTGAAATACAGTTAATGGTAATTATGAAACTGTGACATGGAAAGAACACTTCTTTACAGGACTTGGAATTTCGGTGGTTTATAATTAAAAATACTCCATTTGAGCTGTGATAAATTTAACATTTTTAAAGAAAGTTAACTCTGATTACAGCTATTAAACATATTTTCTTTTAGAAATCTCCTTTAACATTTGGATGCATCATCTTTTCAATTAATAACACGGTGACTTTTTTTTCTAAGACTGATTATAGTATTTCCTTAGTTATGAATAAATCACAGAGCCACAATAACACGTTCATATTCATGCTCCTGCACCAATTATCTCTGAAACTTCAAATTTAGATTCCTTACTTGCAACCTTTCAGTCGCTTGGTAATGTGAATCTATTCCTACTCCATCAACACCACTCTTTCATTTCAAACTGCAGCGCCGCTGAGCAGCAAAGATCCGATTGCCTTAGAAGTACTAAAAACCTCCGGGTCGGTTAGGGCAACACCCAGCAAGTGTTCCCGAATTTAAGTTTCAAGTTGTAACAAATACAGAGTTGTATCGAAGCTAAAACTGGAAGCAACCAAGGTGTCCCTCAATAGGTGAGGGGATGAACAAATTGTGGTATTTCCACGCAATGGCATTCAACGATACAAATCAACTACGACTCCACACAACATTATGGTTGGATCTTAGATGTATTTTGCTAAGTGAAAGAAGTTGGACCAAAAGGCTACATAATGTATGATTCCATTCATTGACATACATATCATTGACATGATAATGTATGATTCCATTTCATTGACATGGAAAAGGCAAAACTAGAGAGGTAGAAAACAGGTTCATGACTGCTAGTAGTTTAGAGAGGAGGAGAACTTGACTAGGGAGGCACAGGAGATTTTTCTAGTAAGACAGAGCTAATCAGTATGGCACTGTGGTGGTGATCCTTAGAACTTTGCAGCACAAAGAGTAAAACCTTAATGTGTGAAAAAAGATTTTTTAAAAAAATCAACCAGGAAGTTGGAGGATCCAAGGGTGAAATGCAGACTGTGAGTAATGGATGGCACTGTATTACTAATGGATGGCATAGCTTCCCTGAAGGGAGTGTGGGGAAAATGATGCTGACCCAAGTAACTTTGCAAAATGGTGTTTTGTCTGGTTAATATAAAGCTAAAGACAAACGAGTGCATAAATATTCTACTCTGGTTGTTTCCCATGGGGGCACAGGTACAATTCTGAAACTGCCGTGCAGGTCTACATGGAGAAAGTAAGTAAATGGATGGCAGATGGTGGGAGCCCGGTTCCCGCCTGTAGTGGGAGGTTGTAGGGGGAGGCTACAGAGAAGCAAGGGGAGGACCCTAGAATGACCCGCGTGATAATGAATTGGAGTTGGAGATACCAGTATGAACTCATGTTCAGCTTAATACAGACACAGGTGGGTAGATACAGAAATAATTACTGATCCGTGTGTATACAGATCCTTCCTAGCTCTGTTCACTGAAGGGGCCCAGAAGCAACCACAGCCCAGTAGCAATGAGCACACCCAATTCCCTGATACTGGTTTGTAAAGCTATTCTCCAATCAAAGGAACCAAGGCTCCTTGGAGAAATAGCTGATTCTAGGATGGGGGCAGGGAATATAAGAGATGAACCTGGAACATCTTGTAGTGCCAGAAAGTAGGGAAGTGCTAAAAAAAAAAAAAATCCCCAAATGATGGGGCGGATGTCCAAAGGACACTGGAGCCAATCTGAAAGAGTTTCCAGTGAACAAAGCTGAGCCAAATATGAAATGCTAGCATTGGATTATAACCCAAAGTAAAAAAGAAATATCTATGTGTCCATACTGATATAAATGAATGATTGAATACATAAGTAAATATGAGAGGAGAGACAAATCTCCCATGCAGAAGAATTCCAAGTAATTTATGTAGATATACCGCCCTTAAAGAGGTGGAACATAGCTCCCTACTCTTGAAGCGTGGGCTGGGCATAGTGCTAGAGAGTGTGGTATGGAACGGGAGGGTGGGGAAGAGTAACGTTACAGTGAAGAAAGCTGATAAACACTACCTCCAGACGGGTGACCAAAGTCAACATCAATAGCGATAAGTTACATTGATAGCATGTACCCTAGATATGATGTGAGAGCAGCACTTGACTTCTGTGGTTTTCCTCTCCCCACCCACACCTTTTTATAAACTTATGTTTAAAAAAATCACATGTGGGGGCACCTGGGTGGCTCAGTCAGTTAAGCATCTGACTCTTGAACTCAATCTCATGGTCATGAGTTCAAGCCCCACACTGGGCTCCATGTTGGGCATGGAGCCTATTAAAAAAAAAAATCAGATGTAAATCCAATACAATTCCAACAAAATTTTTCCTTCAAAAGCTAATTATAAAATTTATACCAAAGAATAAAAGGCCAAGAATAGCCAGGATAGCACCAAATACTAATAATGAATGCAGGATTTACCCCTCCCCCCCATGAAATCAAGATTTATTATAAAGCTATAATTATTTTTATTTATTTTTTTCAAAGATTTTATTTATTTATCTGAGAGAAAGAGAATGAGAGAGAGAACATGAGAGGAGAGAGGGTCAGAGGCAGAAGAAGACTCCCCGCTGAGTAGGGAGCCAGATGCGGGACTCGATCCCAGGACTCCAGGATCATGACCTGAGCTGAAGGCAGTTGCTTAACCAACTGAGCCACCCAGGTGCCCCTATAATTATTTTTAATTTTTTACTGAATACATTTGACATAACGTTGTGTGAAAAAAAAAAAAAAAATCAGATGTATCCCAACTAGGGACAGGCTAAAAAATACCTGACTCTCCACATCAACGCTATCAGGGTCTTCAAAACCAAGGAAAGTCTGAGACACTCTCACAGCCAAGATGAGTCCAAGGAGGCAATGACTAAATGTAATGTGCTATCATAGTGTGATCCTAGACCAGAGAAAGGAAAGTAGGTAAAAACTAAGGAAATCTGAATAAACTCTGGACTGTAGTTAATCATAATGTGTCAATATTGGTTCTCTAATTGTAACAAATGCCTCATTCCAGTGTGCGATGGTAACAGTGGGAGAAACTGGGCGTCAGGGAGAGGAAGTCAACTGGAAATCTCTGTACTCTGCAATCTTTTCTCAACTCTGAAACTATTCCAAAATTTAAAAAGTTTATTTACATAATGACTTGCATGTTTAGCATGTGTTTAGTTTTTACTGTGATTAAGGCATGGGAGGAAACACAGTCGTGGATAAAATGGGGGAAAAAAAATCCCTGCCTCGTGAAACTGACTCGAATGGGGCTGGGCAGACAAGGAGCAAAATCATTTCCTGTATGAGCTGATGATAAGTGATATGAAGACACATAGGCAGAAGAGGTAGAGATAATGGGGAGCTGAGATATTGATTTTTATTTATTTTTTTAAAGATTTTTATTTTTATTTGTCAGAGAGAGAGAGAGGCAGGCAGAGGGAGAAGAAGGCTCCCTGCTCAGCGGGGAGCCCGATGTGGGGCTCGATCCCAGGACCCTGGGGTCATGACCTGAACCGAAGGCAGACGCTTAACCGACTGAGCCACCCAGGCATCTGGGGAGCTGAGATTTTTAAACAGGAGTATTAGGACAAGGGCAAGAAAGCGGATTTGTACATTTTTAAGGGAAATTTTTTAAGGACCCAAATATAGTAAATGATACATTCTCTCCTACCCTCCATTACTCAGAACAGGACTCCCTCAGGTATGTCCAGTGGTTGGTTTCCCTGCGTGGTGTATATCTTTTACCCATTTGAGTTCTCTTACCCCCAAATCTGTGTTGGTACCAAGTGAAGCAAAAGAGAACTGTGGGAATATAAAGAGAGTTGTGATTACCTCAAACTATTTTAGGATTCTCTTAACTTTTATATTTATGGTTAAGTTCAGGAAAATAAGTAAATGTGCCTTCAAAAGAAGTACATATTGGATAACTCCTGAGTTCGCAAATCTGTGGTTTTGTCCCCTTTATTTCTCAGGACATCTGTGGCCTATATTTAAATATAGCTTTTGCCCTCAGTTGGCGAAAACATTCTTAAGTGTGATCAGATAACGCCAGTGATAATAAAATGGGCATTTTCTATTTCTGTACGTTATTCATGAAATGCAGTGTCACTCGATTAGATGGCTAGAGATCATGTCATCTCTATTAAGAATTCATAGGCTTCAACATATTTGTTTTCAAACTTTAGCAAAGGGACTACAGAAAGGCTAAAATAAATCAATAAACAAAATCAGTCTGCGTAAGAGCAAGTTAATACATGATCAAGGAAAAAAAAAACCCGAACTCATATACTTGATGAGAATAAGACACTTGAAAAGCAACGGAGTTGAAAAACAAAAACAACAACAAAAAGAAAAGCAATGTGGTTGGAAATTAAGCAAGCCAATCTGTGAAATAGACGTGGCCTCAGAGCATACGCGGGCAGCTGAAAGGTTCCCTGTACTTGGGGGGAGTCGGCTGGAGGAGGTCAGCGCTGGTTGCTACTTCCTCTGTGCGTTGCCAGGTCTGTTGTATCCCGTCTGTGTATGCCCACCTTCACGTGCACCCACAAAGACTGGGAACTCTTTTTTTTTTTAAGATTTTATTTATTCATCTGAGAGAGAGAGCACCAATGGGGGGTGGAGAGGCAGAGGGAGAGGGAGAAGCAGACTCACTGCTGAGCAGGGAGCCCCACGCGGGGCTCGATCCCGGGACTCCCGGATCATGACCTGAGCTAAAGGCAGACGCTTAACCAACTGAGCCACCCAGGCGTCCTAAGACTGAGGACACGTAACTCTTTATGACTTCAACATCTTGGTATTTTGGCACACGATAGATGCTCTCTCTTTCCTTCCTCCCTCCCTCCCATCCTCTGTCCCTGCCTCCCTCCCTTCCTTTCTCAGTCTCTCTCTCTCTCTCTCTCTCTATATATATATATATTTATTTAATTACATACATATATATACAGGTTTAATTGAATGGTAGTGAAAGATTAGAAGTCCTAGCATTCTGAGACCATATGACTAACAAAAGGCTCAAAGCTCAGCAGGAATCCAGAGATGGCTAGGAAACAACTATTGAGGCTTCAGGATTGACTAAGATTAAGAACTAAGTCCCAAAGTTTACAGTAACTAAAAATTGTAGCACTTCAAAGATAAAAAAGAGGCTGGAGGAAAAATCCTATCACGGGGCCCTCTAAGTTCAAGGTGAAAGCATTTCAGCTCTGAATTGTGGCCCCACCCGGTGCCGCAGGGCTGTGGCAAAGCAGGACGTGAACTAGGATCTCGAGGAATTTAAGTGTAATAAGGGGCGGGAAACATAAAACCAAAGACCAATAACTACAATACAAGTTAAAATATCTGCCCATCAGGAAGCGAATGGAAATGAGGCTGGATGAGATCTGCACACGGAGACATGGGAGGGAGGCAGTTGAGACTGAACAAATGGAGGGGGGAAGGGGTGGGTGATAGTTGGGGTGTATGGAGATGTGGCTTTGATACATAATTCACATACCATACACGTCACCCCCTGAAAGTGTACAGTTGAGCATTTTGAAGTATAGTCACAGACTTGTGCGTCTATCCACAGGATCCATTGTAACATGTACATTCCCCTTAAAAGAAACCCATAGGTATTAGCCATCAATACCGGCCCCTCCCCCCATCCCTAAGAACCCCCTACGTTACTTTCTAATTATTTGCCACGTCTGGATGTCTCATATAAATGGACTCATAATATGCGGCATTTTTACTTCCTGACTATTATGAATAATGCTTCTACGAAGCTTTGCGTACAAGTTTTTGGGCGGAAGTATGTTCTCTGTTTATTTGGGGTATATACCTAGGAGTAGCATTGCTGGGATATATGATAACTCTATGTTTAACCTTTTGGGGAATTGCCAAAATGTTTTCCAAAGCCACTGAGCCATTTTCTATTGTCACCAGCAAGCGAGGAGTGTTCCCATTGCTCCACACCCTCATCAACACTTGCAATTACCTGTACTTTTGCTTACAGGCATCCTAGGAGTGTGAAGTGGTTTCTCATGGTGGTTTTGACTTACATTTTCCCTGATGGGCTGATGGTATTGAGCATCTTATCCTGTGCTCATTGGCCATTCGTATAGCTTCTTTGGAAAAATGTCTATGCAAATCTTTTGTGCCCATGATTACATTGAGTAATTTGCCTTTTTATCGCTGAGTTCTACGAGTTCTTTATATATTCTGGCCACAGGTACCTTACCAGAAATATGATTTGCAAATATTTTCTCTCATTCTGTGGGTTGTCTTTTCACTTTCTTGAAGATATCCTTTGAAGCACAAAATATTTTTTTTTAAAGATTTTTATTTATTTATTTGACAGAGAGAGACACAGTGAGAGGCGGAACACAAGCAGGGGGAGTGGGAGAGGGAGAAGCAGGCTCCCTGCGGAGCAGGGAGTCCGATGTGGGGCTCGATCCCAGGACCCCGGGATCATGACCTGAGCCGAAGGCAGACGCTTAACGACTGAGCCACCCAGGCGCCCCAAAGCACAAAATATTTTAATTATGAGGATACCCAATTGATCTATTTTTTCTTTGGATTGTTGTGCATTTGGTGTCATACCTAATCAACCATTGCTTAACCAAGGTCACAAAGATTTACGCCTCTATTTTCTTCTAAGAGTTTTATAGTTTTAACTATTACATTTAGATCTTTTATCCATTTTGAGCTAATTTTTATATATAGTATGAGGTAAGGACCCAACTTCATTCTTTTACATGTGGCTATCCAGTTGTCCCAGCACCATTTGTTGACGAGCATATTCTTGAATTGTCTAGTTGTCCCAGCACCATTTGTTGAAGAGCATATTCTTGAATTGTCTTTGTACCCTTGTCAACGATCAATTGACAACGATTTTCTAACTGGTTTCCTCCTGTTTCCCATCCTACCATCATCTCCCACCCACTCAATCCCTTACCCACGCCGACACTACAGTCATCTTTGAGATCATAAATCTGATGTATCACCAAAGCTAGTGATCGTTTCTCTATCCTTTTCCTTTACCTTTTAGCAACATTTAACATGCTTGACCACACTTCCCTTCATGAAACACTCTCCTCACTTTACTCTGGGAGAATACTCCCCTGATTTTCTTCGTACTTCACCAACCCCTTCTTCCAAGTTCCTTTTGCAGGACCCCACTGCTCTGCTCAATCTCGACGTGTTGGGAGTGCCCAGGGCTCTGTCCCAGGACTCTTGTTCTCCACAGATTCTCTCTAGCAATCTCCTCCAGTCCCATGGCTTTAAATACTGTCGATGCTGATGACTCGCAAAATTTTATCTCCAAAATTGACTTCTTCCATGAACTTCAGGCTTGTATACCCATAGCTCTCCACTTGCATGGCATCTCAAACGTAGTATGTCTCCCAAACAGTACTTTTGATTCTCTTGTACCTCCCAGCAGTGTTTCCCATTTTAGTACCAAGCTGCTCAAGCCAAAAACCTAATAGTCACCTTTGTTTCCGTCCATGATTTTACCCCCACCTGCAATCTCTTAGCAAGTCCTATTTCCTCTACCTTCAAAACATATCCCAAATCCATCCACTTATCTTCATCTCAACCACCACGGTGTTAGGCCAAGCCACTTATCATTTCTTTCCCAGATGACTACAGTGGCCTCCTTACTGGTCTCTCTGCTTTAATTCATCACACACACACACACACACACACACACACACACACACACACACACACTTCATTCTCCATACAGTGGCCAGAGCAATCTTGTAAAAACATAAATCAGATCATGGTATTCCTTTACTTAAGACTTGTCAATGACTGGGGCACCTGGCTGGCTCGGTTGGTAGAGCACAGGACTCTTGATCTCAGGGTCCTTTGTTCAAGCCCCACGTTGGGTGTAGAGCTCACTTAAAAAAAACTTGGCAATGGCTTCCCCTGGCACATAGAAGAAAATCTACATCTATCATATCCTACATGCTTTATACAGTAGGGACTCTGCCTATCATTATACCCTGATGTTTTACCATCCCCCTTCTTGCTCACTATGTTCCAGTTACTCTAGCTGGATTTCAGTGTCTTACAGACACCAAGCACATTACGGTCACAGAATCTTGCTTCAGCTCTTTCCTCTGCCTGACAAACTCTTTCCCTCCACATCTTTCCATGGTTGGCTCTTTTTTGCCATTCAGTTAGCGCCTTAAACGTCATGTCCTGGGGAAAGGCCTGGCCTCCCAAACTAAATGAGCTCCTTTACTCGATTCCATCACTATCACATCACTCGGTTACATTTTCATCACAGAGCTTATCACTGCTTGATATTTTCTTGTATATTTACTGTTTTCTTCATGTTCTCTTTCCTCTCCTTGAATTCTAAAGGAAGCTCTATGAGATCAGGGACCTTGTTTATCTTATTCAGCACTTCTTCTACAGCACCTAGGACACGCATTCCATAAATATTGGGTGAATTAACTCTAAATTTGGAACAAAAGCAAGAGGTACGAGCTAAGGAGTGAGTGAGAGAGAGAGATTTCGGAGTATTCACAGGTGTAGATAATGCTGATAGCAGGGTGGAGGGCTGAGTATTGACTGATGTGGACCTCAGCTGAAATATCATGATGTATTAGTCTGGGTTCTCCGGACAGAGTCAATGATATATATATATCATTGATTAGTTGATATATACATATTGATATATAGATAGATAGATAGATAGATACATTGACATATATATATATCATTGATTAGTTCCCAAATCTGCTGAGTGAGTTTGCAAGGTGAAGACCCAGGAGGGCCCATGGTGTAATTCCAGTCTGAGAGCCAGGAGGCTTGAGACCCAGGAAGAGCTGATGTCTCAGTGGAGTCCGAAAGCAGGAGAAAACTGATGTCCTAGCTCACATGCAGTCAGGCAGGAGGAATTCTTACTTAGGGGAAGATCATCACCCTCTGGGGTCTATGCAGGCTTTCAACTGATTAGATGAGGCCCACCCACATTAGGGAGGGTGATCTGCTTTACTCTGTCTACCGATTCCAATGTTAATCCCATCCAGAAACACCCTCACGGACACACTCAGAGTAAGGTTTGATCAAATATCTGGGCAGTCAAGTTGCCAAAGAAAGTTAACCATCACAAATGATAACTTCCATCCGTATCATGTGTCACTTTTCAGAGAACATTCACATATTTCCTCATATTGTCTTTATAGCCACTCTGTATGTCGGGAAGGGAGGTATTAAACCTAGGGAACACTGAGCCTCTGAAAGGATCCCTGAGACTGAAATCCAACTCTCCAGATTCCCAACTCCGTCCATCAGCTCAGACCCCACTCCCAAGGAACACTGGACCGTCTAGACTGTTTCACGGAAATAATAGGGACTCGGGCGATCGGCATGGAAACTGAAGAAGGTATTCCCTAAGTGACCAGACAGGTCCCACCGCCTGTGCATTCTAGCATTGTCTCTCTGTGGTTTCTGCCCATACGTGGGTTTAAATGAGTTGCTTCAATGTGTTGCTTTATGGCTCACCTGGATGATATAGAGGGCGCCTCGTGCCTGGCCGCAGGGGAAAAAGAGAGTAGGAAGTATGAAGAAACTGGAGGGGGGGTGACGTAGGAACAGAAATAGAGGACAGATCCACTACCTCAAGTGGCTTTATGCAACCGAAATTCAGGGGGAGGAGATTGGTGAATAACTGGAAAGGACAAATAGAATAAATGGATGTATCCTTTCCAAACAGCCCAGAATACCCTATCTATTCAGTCAATGCTTTTTTTTTTTTTAAGATTCATTCATTTTTTTATTTGAGAGAGAGAGGGTGCAAGTGGAGGGTGGGGCAGAGGGAAAGGGAGAAGGGGAAAGGCAGACTCTCCACTGAGCATGGAGCACCACGCGAGGCTCAATCTCAGGACCCTGAGATCATGACCCGAGTCGAAATCAAGAGACAAGAGCTGAAATCAAGAGTCACCCAGGCACGGAACTGGAGGGTATTATGCTGAGCGAAATAAGTCAAACAGAGAAAGACATGTATCATATGACCTCACTGATATGAGGAATTCTTAATCTCAGGAAACAAACTGAGGGTTGCTGGAGTGGGGGGTGGGGTGGGAGGGATGGTGTGACTGGGTGATAGACACTGGGGAGGGTATGTGCTCTGGTAAGTGCTGTGAAATGTGCAAGACTTAAATCTCAGATCTGTACCTCTGAAACCAATAATGCAGTATATGTTAAGAAAAAAAAAAGAAGAAGAAGAAGATAGCAGGAGGGGAAGAATGAAGGGGGGGAAATCGGAGGGGTAGACGAACCATAAGAGACGATGGACTCGGAAAAACAAACTGAGGGTTCTAGAGGGGAGTGGGGTGGGAGGATGGGCTAGCCTGGTGATGGGTATTGAGGAGGGCACGTTCTGCATGGAGCACTGGGTGTTATGCACAAACAATGAATCATGGAACACTACATCTAAAACTAATGATGTAATGTATGGGGATTAACATAACAATAAAAAAATTAAAAAAAAAAAGAGCCACCCAGGCACTCCCAGTCATGTTTTAATTCTTTAATCTCTTTTTTAAAAAAGATTTTACTTATTCATTTGAGAGAGAGAGAGAGCGTGCATGCACGCACACGTGAGCATGAGCAGGGGGAGTGGGAGGGGCAGAGGGAGAGGGAGAAGCAGGCTCCCCACTGAGCAGGAGCCCGATGCGGGGCTCGATCCCAGGACCCTGAGATCATGACCTGAGCCGAAGGCAGCTGCTTAACCGACTTGAACCACCCAGGCGCCCCCAGTTAATGTTTTAATTCTTTAATCTCTACCTTTTCCCTCTTAATTTCAAGCCGTGCATATTTGCTGTGGCTCATCATGTTACCATTCCTAAACGTGGTGTAGTGGTGAGTGTCAATGAGAGCATTCAGAAGGGGGCAGAACCTCCCAGCCATAGACTTACAAGTTTTAAGGCAGGAAATGATCTTCTCAAGATTAAAATAAATGAACGCACACAGAATTCTGCCACGCTGCCTTAGAGATGCCAGTCAGTGAGAACATCCCCTTCAGTCTGGGAAGTCTTCCTCTCGGATTGGATCGATGAGCCTTGTAAGTTAAATATTAAGAGAGTGGTGTGTTATGATGCGTAACCTTGGCTCCATTACTTGACCTCTCTAAGCCTCTATCTCTCCGGCTATAAAATGGGGAAAATAGCAGTCTCCTCCTCTCAGCACTGTTTTGGGGCGGAAATACGATACTGCACTTGAGCGCTTAGCACAATTCCTGGCGCATAGGGACAGGTCAATAATATTAGCCCGTAGGGTTTAATGTAAAACAAATGTCATTACAGAGGAAAGTAGCAAACTTCCAGTTACAAGATCAATCAGTCACAGGGATGAAAAGCACAGCACTGGGAATATAGTCAATAATACTGTAATAATTTTGAATGGTGACAGATCGGGACTCCCCTCACTGTGGTGAGCACTGGGTAAGGTATCCAACTGTCGGGGCGCTAGGTTGCACACCTGACACCAATATAACATTACGTGTGTTAATGATATACTTCAGTTTTTTTTTTTTTAAATATTTCAAGCCCCATGTTGGGTGTAGAGCTCATTATCCGCAGTGGAGGCCTCTGACCACCACTCCCATTAAGTTCACCATGTCTCAGTCTTTACTCCTACCTGCTCTCGGCCAAATGCGATCAAAGACAATAAATAAATATATTTGAGAGAGAGAGACAGTGACAGAGAGTGCACACGTGGGGAGGAGAGGGAGAAGCAGGCTCCCTGCTGAGCAGGGAGCCCGATGCGGGGCTCGATCCCAGGACCCCGGGATCATGACCTGAGCCGAAGGCGGCCGCTTAAGGACTGAGCCACCCAGGCGCCCCATCAATTTAAACACATGTCCCTGAGCTTCTCGCAGGAAACCTGTAGGGGCTCCCGGCCGGGACTGCAGCCCTGCTCTGCCCATGGCCGCAGTCCCGCCATGAGAGGCGGGGGGGCCGCAGGAGCGCCCCGCGCTCAGCCCGCGGAGAGGGTTGGCACCGCGCTCGAGGGCAGTGCGTCATTAGCGAGCCGCGTGGGGCCACTGAGGCCACGCCTCCTCATCGACATTTCTGTGCCTCTCCTCTTTGCATTTGGAACACAAGGGGGTGCTTCGGGGGCGCCCACACAATAGCTCTTTGATGACTGATTCTGGGACAATTAAACATGCGCGCTGATCTTGCCTTCGGCTTTGTGTGCGTGAACCAATACGGAAGCTGTGTTCCTGGAAAAAAAAAAAATGCTGCCTTTGGAGCCTGGAAGCCTGTCGATTTCTTATGACTACAATCTGGGACTGAAAGGCTATGTGGCAAATTGGTCATTTTGATTGGCGGGGGTGGGGGTGGGGGGTCATCCAAGCACAACCAGCCCTGAAATTGGCTTTCGGAGCCTGGTGTGGGAAGGACTTGGCAGCAACTTCATGGAAGCTCGCTTGCAGAATTTTCTTTCTCTGGAGGAAAAAAAATAAAAGAAAGAAAGATGAGAGAGAGAAAGGAAGAATGGAGGGAGGAAATGTGGGAGGGAGGGGAAGGAAGGAAGAAAGAAAGACCTGCAGTAAGAAACATCTTGATTAATGCTCTATTTCCAGAGAAAGAAACTAGCAAAATAGCCTTCAGTTTGAGGACTGGTCAGTTTCACTGGCTGAGTGACCAAGAGACACCTACCTATCAGGGACATCGGGCGTACAGGGAGCCCAGGGGGCACCCACGTGGCCAAAGGATACTTTCTACTGACAGTAAGGAACAGCACCACTTTTCTAAATGGGTTGGACAAGCCATTCCAACAGCATAAACGTGGAGAACCCTGGGATACCTCGGCCCTTAGCAGACGTCTAACAGAAGGGAGTTAAAGCATAATCTGTTCCTTATCATGCAGAGGGGAGGCAAAGAGAGAGGCCCGTGTTTCACGCACAGCTTTGTGGGCTGTGTGCCCTTTGATGTGACCAACACATGCTTAGGGCTGGTCCTTAGCTTTTTTTTTTCTTTTTAAGATTTTATTTATTTATTTGTGTGAGAGAGAGAGAGAGAGAACGCACAAGCAGGGGAAGAGGCAGAGGGAGAAGCAGACTCCCCACCTAGCAGGGAGCCCGATGCAGGGCTCGATCCCTGGGACTCCAGGATCATGCCCTGAGCTGAAGGCAGACGCTTAACCGACTGAGCCACCCGGGTGCCCCTGGTCCTTAGCTTTTAAAAGATGCAGAAATTAAATTGGGCCACTGCCTCCTCCGGGGTGATGAGGTTCTGAGGAAACAATTCTCATTAACCAAGCTCACAATAGACTGATTTCCAAAAAGCTTTCCAAAAATAATTTGGGGGCAAGACTTAGTCATGACTCATAATCGTCGGGTACTTACTCTGTGACAGGGACTCTGAAAACATGCTTGACATGGTTTATTTCATTTAAACTTCACACAATAATCCTGTGATACAGTCTGAGGTACTGTTTCATCCTCACATCGTAGGTAAGGAAATGAAGCCTCAGACGGAGGAAGTAATTTACAGATGATCAGTGACAGATCCGTGTGTCTCCCAAGCCGTTAGGACAATCTCATGTCATAATAGTAAGAGCCCCTTCCTCAGGCAGCTCGGGAGAATACGGGAGGAGAGAGAGAAGAAGGCCTATTAAGTGGAAAACACAGTCTCTCTCCTCCTGCCTATGACTCAGCTGCAGCTATGGCTCACGGAAGACTGATGGTCACTGAGCAAGTTGGAAATGACCGTGGACTTTAGTACGAGAGCCAGCGCCTGAGTGCGGCAGCGCTGCTCATTATCCGCAGCGGACACCTCTGACCACCACTCCCATAAAGTTCACCATTTCTCAGTCTTTACTCCTACCTGCTCTCGGCCAAATGCGATCAAACACAACAAATAAGGTGCCTGAGTCTGCTGTTTGGGGGGTGGGGAGGGCAGAGGTGGGTTCCAAGACCCAAGGGAAGTTGACCAAGGAACAACTTCCAGGGTCCAGGTAGTGGTCTCAGCACTGGTACAGTTGGTGAGGTTGGAGACTCTGGCCCCTCTGCTGGGGCTGATGTTGATCAGGTGACAGAGTTTCCTCCCACCAGATGCTAAGGAGATAGAATGTGTGTGTGTGTGTGTGTGTGTGTGTGTGTGTGTGTATGTCCTTCGTTGTATGACCCAGACCAGAAACAAATTTCTCTAAGTCAAACCCCGTTCTTAGCTGCAGGTGCAAAATAAAATAGCCGCCTTATAGAAGGCTCTGCGATCCCCCCCCACGCTAAACGAAACTGGGTCGGTTAATCTGTTTACATCTGGTTTGCAGAGGTGTCGCTGAGATGAAAGAAACTAAAGGTGGGTATTCATTTCCAGCAGTCTCTGTATTAATCATCGCCTTTCTACCTGACACTTGTAGGCCTAATGGGAACTTACGGTTGTTGTCCTAGGTTGGGGCGTGGGGGGGCGGGGGGTGGGGAATGAGGGCAGCAAGGGATGTGGCAACTGGGCAGATTAGCCCTTTTAACCTTGGTAAACCCTCTGGTTCCCAAGCCTAGGTTTGGTTTTGGGGCTTTGTGCGTGTGTACAGGTACATCCTGTGTGTTCTTGCCCCACACGTGGCTTTGCTCTCAAGTACCGAGGGCTGGGACTCATCCGCCCCCCTGACCTGCCCCCTCTTGCCGGGGTGCAGACTCTTAGGGAATCACGCAGGCCAAGCGGCACCAGGCTTTTCAGACCTCAGTCTTCGGCTTTCTGCTTTGTCGGGTTCTGTCCTTCCGTCCTTCCACCCCCGACCCGAAGCCAGAGACACCGCAGAGATGCTCTCGATCCCTGCCCCCTTCCCCTCCCCTGGAAGGCCCTCCTAGCAACCGGGCAGCCTGATGCGGCCTCAGGCATTTGTAAATCCCTACTTGTCTCCTTGGTGAGTGGCCTGTAACCTTCGCTTCTGCCGGTTATATAACCATTGGTCAGCCAGTTCCCACAGCGCTTCTCTGACCCAGCTGCACCTCATAATGTAATGATTTCATAGGTTACGAGAGGTAGAGCTGCCAGGTTGCTATAGAAACCTTTGCTCTACTGACCTCCCCCCCCCCCCCCCCCCCCCCCCCGCCCAGTAAAAAGTTGTTTTTTTTTTTTTGAAGTTAAATTAACTATTCAATGAAGGATTGGGTAACCTTTAAGTATCAGGTGCTCTTTCCCACTGGGGAGTGCTAGAAAAGTCTTCTACTTCAGACAAATTCCGTTTGTCTCCCGGGTTTTTTGTTTTGTTTGGGATTTTTATTTACATTTTCAGTCGAAATAATCTGGGAATGACCCCTTCGCTGTCCTTGCTGCGGCTGGAGGACTAACTTCCTCGTCCTGCCTGGACTCCTCAGGCTGGAAGGGAGCGATGAAGACCCGAGGGATTGAGAAGACAAAGGAAGGGGGCGGCGGGTGTCAGAAGGCTGATTGATGAGCCTCAGGTCACGTTCAAAAAACTCTCAGTTAAGGATTAGGCTCTGGACCCAAGGGACGAGGCCACTGTATCTCAGGCTGCCCCTTGGTTCCCAAGTCAGCGAGAATCCACGTTTACACAGAAGTCATGTCCTACCATCAGTATGAACCGGTCTTCGCAGCCGAGAGCAAGACGAGCTGGACAGCCTGGAGGCGGCGCATCCTAAGGCAGCTTTCGGATGAGGAATGAAAATAGAGGATCTCGAACGGATCTAGGGAGAAAAAGTATTTATGTACGGGTTCTTGGTCGCTCCCAGAGTCCTTGCGGGGAGCTAGGGAGCCATGCCCAGGCCAGTGCAAGCAAGCACGATGACCAGCCCACTGCAGAACCAGCCCGCTCGGGACGGGTACCGCAGTTGCCAGCGATGGGCACCGGACACAGCAGCCTCTCCCCTTGGCAGCCTCATGGCTGAGCCGGGAACTCCATCTTGATGCCCCCATCACTGCTGCTAGAGAGGCCTCGCCTCCCACCCATACTCGCCAAGGGAGGCTTCCCTAAGTCCCCCGAGGAGGGGTTTAGAGTCTGGGAAGTAAAAAAGAGGGACTGAGTGTATTTGCTAGGGCTGCCATGACAAAATAACCCAGAATTGGGGGGCGGCACTTACACGACAGAAATTGATCTTCTCACAGCTGTGAAGGCTGGAAGTCCAAGATCAAGGTGCTGGCAGGTGCGGTCCTCCTTAGCTCGCAGAGGGCCGCCTTCTCTCTGGGTCCTCATGTGGCCCTCTTTTTTTTTTTTTTTTTTAAAGATTTTATTTATTTATTTGAGAGAGAGAGTGAGAGAGCATGAGCGGGGTGAGGGTCAGAGGGAGAAGCAGGCTCCTCACTGAGCGGGGAGCCCGATGCGGGGCTCGATCCCAGGACCCTACGATCATGACCTGAGCTGAAGGCAGAAGCTCAAGCGACTGAGCCACCCAGGCGCCCCGTGGCCCTTCCTCTTATAAGGACACCTGTCAGATGGGACCGGTGCTCACCCTGATGGCCTCGTTTTACCTTAATTACCTCTTTAAATGCCGTATCTCCAAATACAGTCACATTCTGAGGTCCTGGGGGGTGTTAGGGTTTGCGCATATGAATTTTGCAGGGGACACGATTCAGCCCACGACAGGGACAAAAGTTTATTCCCCAAACTGGAGGGAAATGAGTAAAATGGGGCCGTCGGAGTGAGCCCCGATCCCACTTATCTAAAGCCAGCCGCTTTCTCTCCCCTACCAGGTCGCTACCGAGGTCCCAGCATGCTCTGCGGCCGGCACTTTCCCAAATTAAAACACCTGGAGTTCTTAAGCCTCCTGCTCCGACATTCTTGATGAACTATTAAGGCTCCAAACTGGCACGGCTAGCGGCACACTGTTCCAGTACAAGTACCAACCCGTCCCCCAGGGACCAGATGGGTGTAAATATTTAGGAACATGTGACTATCAGGTTCCTCGAGATAATATCTGGAGACAATGATTCAGAATGCAGGCCCGCCGCCCTTGAAAAGAACATAGTGTATATGCACCACGTTCCTCGAAAAAGGCCAGGGACAGATGTCAGGTCGTCATGATAGGAAATACACTTTTTTCTTTCTCCAATGTACTTTTAGGTCAATGAGGAATATTAACCCAAGAGTTATCTAGCTCTCATTTTGCAAATTTCCATAACCCTGTTTTGTAAACTGATAGCCCTTCATTCCCCTCCACCCCAACGCGAGGCTGTTAGGAGAACTGACCTAGCGAAAACGCTGTTTGAAAAGAATGAAATGAGGTTATTTTGTTTATGAGCCCCCACATAAACGCCTCTGGGTTCCATCTGATGACCTCTTTCCTTCAGCCGAGTAGAAACAACGTTCTGCGCTTTAGCCGCCCCGCTTAGCTTAGTGGGAGAGGTCGGAAGAGGCGCGCTGCTACCCCAGCAATGGAGGGGTTTTGAATGGTGGAAGCCAAAAGGGGGAGAGGATAGTCAGACTAGACTTAAAGAATGTGTCACCGTGGCTTCCTGAAAAAAGTTTTTATTCTTGAAGTATAGTTGACACACGATGTCATATCAGTTTCAGGTGTACAATATGGTGATTGGACAATTCCACACATGGTGCAGTGCTCACCACGCTAAATGTGGTTTCCATCGCGGGTTTGGTTTGGTTTTAGCAAAGCTGAAATCTATGGGAATCATAATCTCAGTGCAAATATATGTTGGAAAGCCATGATGAAACTCGTTGGAAGAATAAGGCACAGCCTGTTTGTGGGAGATGCTGGGCCAGGCAGAGAAGAATCAGGCATGCAGTGTTCAGAGGCTCCTGGGGGAAGAGGGGAGCTGAGACCAGAAGAACAGAACAGTGTCACAGAAGCCTCAGGAAAATCAGAGCTAAAGGAGCGAGGGAGGGAAATGGGTGGAAATATGACTATGGCTGCAAGACGGGAGGGCGCTCAAGTGTGTGAGGCCAGGACAGAGACTACCAGAATAAGACAGGAAGGAAACGTCCACGTGGCCGTAGTCTAGACCCTAGAGTCGGAGAAGGACAATTTCCAAGAAGGGCCCAGGTCAGAAGCTGGAGAGCAAACAGAGCACGATGGACGACGGAGACCTGTCAGGGGGCCGAGAACTGTGTGCCCGGGTATATGGCTTTCAGCTGATTCTCAAAGGCAGAACAATTTAGATGCATTTTCTCTTTACACAGAATGGCCCCAGAGAGATTTGATGAGTATTTGTATTGCTTGTTTGCTAGACAATTCTACGCTGTAGCCCCCCAGGCAGCATGCCAGGGAGACTAAGTCAGAGGGAGGTGTGGGGGGCAGTCCTCGAACTTCTCAAACTGAGGAAGTTGGGAGTTTGGGTCAAGTCCAAATTTAGCATATTGTCCTGATGTGCAGACCCACCACCAAGTCCCTGGAATATGACAGGCTCTCGTGTTCACCTTGGTGGCCTCAAACAATTATAGCTTAGAACTTCCTGTTAAAGATGGTGGACTTGAGTGTGTAGCAAGTTCTTATACAGAGAACACACGAACTGACTTCATGGATTCGGAGGTCTGTAAACTGTATACAGAGTGTATTTAAAATAGTGTGTGTGTGTGCGTGCGTGTGTGCGCACATGCGTGTGTATGCATGTGTCTTTTTCTAGAGAACAGATACAGAATGTTCCACGTTTGTGTGTGACACAATCATGGTGACAACCACCGAGGTACGGCAGTATAAAGAACGACGAGATAAGGGTCAACCACCCGCTCAGATGACCAGAATGTCAGGACGAGCTTGCCTTGGCCTGGAAGGTCTATCAGACTTGTGCGCCTTCTCTGGAAGTGACGGTGAGAGCCAGGGCCATGAACCCGCGTGGCACTGACGGATGTGCGGGCCCCTCTGCCCCCAGAGGCCGTCCGTCGGAGCACAACACGGATGGGCAGCTGGGACAAGGCCTTACCCCCCCCGGGGGCTGTCTTGCATACATCCACCGAGATTCACCCACAGGACCGGACGAAGCCAACGTTCTCATTCAGCTTAAAGCTCGCGTTCCATTTCCAGAGCGTACGGCATATAGCTCAGTACAGATTAATTTTTACATAAATCCTAGGTTTGTATTAGCTTGTTTGTTTGAATACATTGGCAGTGACCGGGGACTTTCGCAACTTCTGCGATTTTCTCACGCACCGCTCAAGTTCAGCCGCCCGGCGAGGCCCCCCTGTGTGCCCCGGCGCAGGGGCCAGGCAGAAGGGACAGGCTGGTCAGCGAGGGCCGGGGCTGAGCCCAGGCGGAGCCACGGGGAGAAATGCGAGCTCTGGAAGCAGACCGACCGCCTCATTCATCTCTCCCTCCACCGCTCCATTGCTGTGCGCCTCTTAGCAAGGTGCTCAACCTCTCTGAGCCTCTCAGTTGGCTCTTCTATAAAATGAGGATGGTAATAGTATTTGCCTTATAGAACTGTTGCTGACTGTTAAGGTACATCGTAAGCACTCAATATATATTAGCTGCTGCCAACTATGATTATTATTATTATTATTATTTATTATTATTAATCCTTGTGTGGTGGTGGAGGAAGGAAACCTCTGTAGCTGGGAGTTCCTGGGCTGGGGACAAAATGTAAATCCATTTTGTCACGACCTCCGTGGGATGAATGGGATTCAATGGCTTAATTCCCCTGAAATCCTAAGCCGGGGAGTGGGGCGGAGAGTTTCAGCCTTGCAGTGTGAAGGGGTGGGTGTGGAGGGATGACCTGAAGTAAAAGTATAGGAGATTGTAGTCTATCGTGTACATTTCAACAGCCTCTGAAAAGGCGGGTCGAAAAAAATCTCTCTCCATCATCCCATCCTGGTGTCTCCAGAAGATCTCTGCTAAAGCACAAATGACCTCAGAGCCCAAACCAGAAATCTAGACTCCTGGCGCTTCGTGTGTGCGCGTGAATTAGTTTTCAGGATTGCTCTTTTCCCTGAAAACGGCTATTGGCATCGGAGGTAAGCTCTGGGAGGGAGAAAGGAACAAGACCCAGAGCCGGTGGCGTGCTGGTAAAAAGGTAGCAAACAGCTCTCGGGGAGGGGAGCTCTAATTTCTAGCGTGGTGTAAATACTCCCACCCTGGCTGATTTCAGCCACCACCCTGACCTGTCGCCAAACAGGGACTCGGAAAGAACTGCTCATCGGGGTGCCATTATGTAGCGTTTGCACCCTACGGATGCAGCAGGACCTAAATAACTTCAAGAGCATAGATAAGAGTAAAAAGTAGTACAGTAATTAGGTCGTGATAAGCTTTGAGCATTTGTTACTTTGGTTTTGATGTGACTTATTGAATTGTAAGTTTATACAACTTATTTTTTCAAATAAAGGCTGTGTTTAACAACTGGCTTGTAGAGTTTCTGACATCGTAACCATTGGCTCTCATTCCTGCCAATCCCTCTCTCTCTTCCTCGGGTCCAAGCCCTGAGGGGGCTGCTGGGTCCTGCCTGCCTGTCATACGGGCAGCCCTGTGCTCTGCCAAGCTGAGTTGCTCCCAGTATTCCTACTCCATATGCCTGGCCAGTCGTCTCTCTGTAAGACCACCAGATTCTCTCACATGTTTCTTCCGCCCGGAATGTTCCTCAACCCCTTTCCATTCTTTCATCTGGAAAACTTCTTATCCTTCATGATTCAGCTCCGGCACCACCTCCTTCAGGAAGCCTTCCCTGAAGCCCTCCCCCAGTGAGATTAGGGGCCTTTCCTCTGAGGCACCACCATGCTCTGGGCGATGCTTTGTTTTCCTCCCTAGGTTGTGAGCCTCTCAAGGGCACGGATGGTGTTGTATTCCTCTCTGTAGCCCAATGCCTAGCATCTGTGTCCAGTAAACATTTGTTCCAGTAATAAGTAAACGAGCTGGAGGTATTAATGCCCGTGTAGAGCGTGAACTAGAAGTTGCCCCTGTAGCTGAGCCCTTATTTTCCTGGCAGTTCCTACAGGTGGACATGCCTCTGGCAAACACCCTCACATCTGCACTTTGAGGTACAGGTACCAGAGGACTCCTTTTCCACTTCATTTCTTTTTTGAACACGTGTTAAAGATTTTATTTAACTCATTCATTAATGAGGGAACCAGTAAGATGTTACAACCTGCTCCAAGGAAAATTCAAAGCACCTTTTTCCACTGTAAAGATTCCTTGTCTGTGGACCTACAGCCCTGTCTTGCTGAGGGCCAACAAACCCTCCCCTCCAGGCGTCTGTCCTCTGGCAGGAAGGACTGGGTGGACAGCCTTCTCGGTGAAGCTGTTTCCTTCAGGGGCTTTAAGAACATTGGGGAAAGATGGAGACAGCCCAGGCACTCGGTGAGATCATCGGACCTACGACGAACCGACCCTGAAGTCTGTTGCTTCTGGTCTTCCTATTAAATAAGACAGTAAATGTTTATTTGCGGGGGTGGGGGTGTGGTCAGGATATACGAAGCCTTTTGATGACCTGTCCTTTGAAAAGCAAGACCGAATATGTTTTGATGGCCTGCTCCGGAAGGCCATATTTGGACAAATGTAAATGAGGAAACCATTAATCACCTGCTGGATCACAAACGCAGTAAAGTGGCAGCGGCAAGATTCTAACCTAAATAGCCTGGCTCAAGAGTTTGTTTCTCCCAAGCAGCAGGTTGTGGGAAAGACAAGCTCCTTGGATGGAGAAGCAATCTGCAGAGAAAAGGTGAGGCAGTGGGGGGCGGGGTGGGGGAACCAGAGAGAAACAACAATCCCCAAAGGGGCCTTACCAAATAGGCTGTAGATGCTTTTACAAAATTCTTTGTTCTTCCCAATGAAAGCTCCATCTCCAAGACACCCCCCATCGGAACATTCGTGGGGCACGGAGGGGCAGCTGGGAGCTCCCCCTAGTGTGTAGTGTGCACCAAATAGGAGGCTCTACCTTGGCCGCGACCTCATGGAGAACAATACCGGCCAGAAGCAGGAAACTGAGCTAGACAATTTCTTAAGGCCTCTTCTGGCTCTGGGATGGATGACTCTAGAACTATGGGGTTGCAGCATCTGAGTTTTCTTATTCATTTTACCTTTCGAATCTCCAAATCTCGATTTGTCTTTCGGTGGCAGAAGACTGTTCAAGCAGCCCCAGGTGTGGGGAGGGGGAGGGGCTAGCTGGGCAAGCCGTGTTGACAACGGGGCGGTGGGGGCCACCCCTGAGTTTGTAGTCACTAGGGAGACACGCCTTCACGGAGGAGGGCTCCAAAGACGGAAGAGGGGCAAGTCTTTGGGGGACTAGAATTAGAAAGAACACGCTAGAACCCAGGAATCAAGGGCGGCCACCCTCCTCCCTGTGGCTCAGAGAGAAAGCAACTTGTGGAAGGCCACGAAGCTAGGAAGCAGGGAGGCTGGGCTCGGAACGCAGGCTGGCTGACCCCACAGCGTCCTCCGCAGTAACAATAGCACCTGCCTCGGGACTAAATCAGATCATGCTGCGCGCCGTGCCCAGCACGCAGTGCACGTTCAATACGTGGGAGCTGCTGGTGCGGCTCTCTTGCTGGCATTATTACTGGAAGTTCCCCACGGGGTGTCCACAAGCTGAGTCGCTCTCCCGGGTCCGTGCCACTGCATGATGGGTGACTCATAGTAGCACTTAAGGCTGTGGGCTCTGGAATCAGACCGCCCCGGGTTTTCATCGGTAGGACCGTAGGCAAGTCACATAACCACCCTGTGCCACACTTTACTCACCTGGGGATAGAGATCTACTTTGTAGATTATAGTGAGGATCGAATGAGAAGCTAAATGCTTAAAAAAACAAAAACAAAAAAACCCCAAAACCCTAGAAAAGAGCCCGGCATGCAGTGACCATTCAATGGACATTAGCTGGGCCCAGGGATGCCTCGGGGTGTAAGAACAGGACTCCTCTGTTTCCGGAACACACGACCGCAGTTTGGGTTTGGGCATAAATGGCCTCCCCGATCGGGCTGGAAGACCAAACCCAGTAATGTGAGAAGAGAAGGCATGAAGTTGTGCCCAGGAGGAGGCGACTTCCGTCGTTCAGACTTCAGAAGCCACTCCAGTCATCCCGGTTAACCATGTCCAAGTGAACTCATCCCCGTGGACGGCCCAAGCAGAAGGACGTGACGCCACGTGTGGGCACAGTGTTCGCCGTCACCCCTGGTCCCCTTGTGAAAGAGCTCGTTTGGCCTTGCGGGAGGAGCACGTGGCCCTGAGAATGTAGCTGTTCGCTGGGGGTGGCAACAGGTATCCCGATGGGCCAAAGGGGCCGTAATCTCCCCTGCCCCCACCCCGACTCTGCTGTATCTCTAAAATGCAAGCAGCAAGCTTTTTAGCACAAAACCAGACTTCGGGTGAGTGGGTTATTTCAGGACTTAATTTGTTGCACTTCGTGGCATCCAGAAATGGCTAATAGGGCCTCACTGGAAGCTAGGCAGCGCTCTGCAGTGGGGGGGGGGGGGGGGGGGCGGTGCGCAGCACTTCTGTAAGTGGAGGAAAGGGTTTTTCGGGGCTTTCTAACGCAACGATGCTATTTGCTAGTACATGTGTATCAAAGTGGGCAGTAAACATGGACGGCTGGGCAATGGCAGGATAGGTTGGAAAGGGAAAGGCAGTCACAGAAAACCGGAAAGGGTGGGAGAAGGGGGCTCAGAGATCCAGAGGCAGGGCTCCTCGGGGCCTGCACTCTCCTGCCTTGACCAGGGCATGCCTCCACATTGGGCTGAACGTGGACAAGGCCAGCTGGGAAATTTCTGCATTACTTGGAAGAAGCCAACATCAGGAGTACTGACACGGGCCCTTTCCCGTCCCACCTCAGCCCCTCCTGGGAGTGATGAAATCATCGGAGAGGAAGGGAAAGTGGAAGTATCTGGTAGCCTGTGGGTCTAGGGCATTTGTTCTTTCCTTCTCTTGCTCTGATCTCATTTGGCGCCTGGGGGAGTTCCTTCCAGGGAGGCATCTTTGGCCCTAGAGAACTCACAGGAGTGGAGCCAGAGGGGATCCCAGAGGAGAGGAAGCAGAAAGTGTTGGCTTTGGCTTTGCTCAAGGCCTGGAGGGCAATTGCAAACAAGACCTTCTTTTTAGATGACCCGAAGCAGTTCTCCAGAGAGAGTTAGGCAGGCATTCTGGGCCAGACTGCCTGGGAGGGAAGACTGTGCCTTTGGCCGGGGTGTGCTCAATCTCCTGACCACCAGAGAGTGGCGGACTGGGCACAGAAGTCCAACAGAGCCAAGCGTTTCCTCTGGGATCTACTTGGTCAGGAGCTCTCATTTTTCTCAATTACCCAAAAGACCCTGTTACACAAAGGTCAAGCCAAGTGGGATTTGCTATCATTTTAATTGTCCCACTCCACTTGTATTTTGTTTTCCAGGGGCAAGACAGAACTTGCGTAAGGTCGTCGATGGCAGGAGACTTAGAACTGGTACTGAAAAGATGTTGCTGCATCACTCTTGCTGGACTCAGTTTAGTCAATATTGCTCACCGTCCCAGTCAGTTTTACCAGTTTTCCTGTCAAAAGGTTCGCACTTTGGGCCTTAGCTTTAGCCTATTGTGGAAAAACAGTTTGACGCAAATAAAAACACGTAACTTGCTTTTCACAAACATTTTATGTTGGCAAAGAAAATAGTAGGTAGTGTATTCTGCTTTAAGCAAACCCAACATATGAACGGATTTACAAACTAGGGGTGGATTATTGGCAAAACACTTCAACGTAAGTCTTTAAATAACAAGATTTTTTTAAAAACAATTTATGCATTTTTAAAAAACAATTTCTGGCCAGGTTTTCAGAACACATCAGTCACATTAACTAGCTCACGCCGGCCTGTCAGATACGTGACAGCTCACTGTCGAGTTCAGGTCTACTTCCTTGAAAGATCTTCTGGTCAAATGTATTATAGGCAACAGGAACAAGAACAAAATAGATGGTCCAATAGCTTTCCCTTCTATTCAGCTTCCAACAAAATGATAACTTATTTAGGTAATTCTCGCCCTAAGGTTATGGGTAGAGCTTTGTTAGATATAAAGTGAGACAATAGGAAACATTTTTAAAGAATGAACAGCTTTCACAGCAACTGTCTATATTAATCACATTGCTATTACAACATAGATGAGCTGAAACAGCATTTTTTACAGATTTGGAAGAAAGAAACCCCTAAAGAGAAACCAAGCATATAGAGGTAGTTGATAGCAACGGGGGAGGGGGGAAGCATTATCTTAATTCCCCTTTCAGTTTATTACAGTGCAAAAGTAAAATGGCTGCTGAACAAACAACCGGACTCACAGACACATGGACACATTTGCCACTGTTTGAGTGGCCTGCTTGATATTTTAATCCTGGCATGACTGAGGACTGCCTGAAATGATGGAACTAGTTTATCTAAGATAAGCCTATGACGCCACATTGACCTATTTGCTCTCCTTTTATTTTGTTATTGTTGTTGCTTTGACAATAGATAAATGTTAGGCAATTTTTAACGGGACACCAGCTACAGCATTGCTCTGTAAACTTCTGTTAATCACATTTGCTGCGACAAATTTTTAACTGCTACAGTCATGAAGCAAAAGCTTTAAAAGGACACCAGGAACAGAGATTAGAGGCACTTCTCTCTCAAGGTTAACTTAGCGCATTGAAAAATAACCATTTGTAAGTGAAAACAACTTCATTTCACCTCTGGATGTGCACCACCCAGGTTATTAAACAGTTGAACAGTGGGAGCTATCCGTCTAAGAGGAACTGAATGCGTACATTTTACGTGACTCCTTTTCCTTTTTTCTCTCTGCACTCAGGAAGGGGCACAAACTGTAGCCCATGCAGCTGGCTGCTTTTCAGAACTGCTTTCAATCCTAAATCAAAACCTCATTCCTCAAGCCCCAGATGGGCTGAAAAATCTGTCCTTTTCCATTATTTGGGCTGCCTTCCATTTGCATCTTTATTATACACCTCTGCTATGATTTTGCCTCGATAAACAGAAATGGATGCAAAGTCAACATGTTGGGAACTCAAGAACTGAGTCCTTGAATGAAGCTCCCAACTTGGAAATGGGAGTTGGCAGAGGGAACACAGTCCCCGATGGATTCTGGTCCATCAACAGCATGCCATCTGTTGACAGTTAAGAGACCTCTGGGTGCTGTGAACCCAGCCTCAGGAGCTCCACTACTCCGACAGCCAGTCACAGGGGATTATCTGAGCCCAGGCCAGCCCCACAGGCAGAGCTGGAAACGCCATGGGGCTAGAAGCACTCCGCCTTCAGAAAAGGCAAATTCTCGAAATAGTTCTCTGCCCCATTAAGTCAGGGGCAGGCACCCTTTTCTCCAAGTTGCCTACAGAAAATTAGTTTATCATTTTTCATTTTCTACATTTTGCTGGTTATTAGCTAGCAGCAGTAGTACAGTACAAAGCAGAAAGGCATAATATCTGCTTGGTACCTAATATATATATATATATATGCACACATATATACATATATACACACATATACACACACACACACAGAAAATAATCTAAGTATAATCTAGGTTATAATAAGAAAATTAACCAAATAAATGGCACGATCTACCAAGGGGGAAGTCTTGTACTTCTGGCCTAGATTTACCCTTACGTCTTTTCTCTGTACATTCTTCATACTCAAGCTTGGCAGCAAAATCAATTTATAAGTAGTGAAAATGGTCATGTTCAAATGACTACCCATTCAAGTACATCCCAAAGAAAGCCAAGGCTTTATCAGCCTTGCATCTTGCCTCCAACCACTGCTGAAACAAAAGCTTGCTAGAAAACAACCCAAATGTGTATTTAAGCTACTGAGAGTACAATGCAATTCTGCCCAGCCAAGATCTATGTTTGCTGGAGTTAGATACTCATTTATCAACATGGAATATTCTATAATGTAGAATTTTATTTTGAAAAAATCAAACTTCCCTTTCTACCTAGATTAAGTGAAGCTGTGTGAGGTAACTCAATTTTACTTAACCCTCAACTGCCATTTGAATTATGAGCTTCTGGGGCTCACTTTTGTGACTCGGTTGCCATGCCTATCTAATAAAATGATGTGTAACATAAACTGTTTAAAATGTTAAAAATCTGCAAAGTAAGGGGTTCAAAATCAAGCTTGGCTATTAACTGGCTGTGTTACCTGAGCAAAATGTCTAACATTGCAGGGCCTCAGCCTTCTCATCTATAATATGGGGATGGTAACTGATCTCACAGGGTTTGATATGGAAAATAAGTGATTCCATGGACTCATGTATGTTCATGGAATGAACCTGGAATCGCCTGGCTCAGTGCCTGGTACATAGTAGGTTCACAAAAGATTTCTGTTGCAGCAGCATAAAGAAACCCCATGAACTAATAAGCACAAAAGTCAGATTGTAAAACTCGTTCACTCTGGCATGGCCAAGATTTTTAATACTTTTTGGAGAACAAGATGAGCTGGTTATTCTAATGGAGCTAGAACTTAAGGCTTCCATTATATCAGAAATTCCAGACCTCCAAAGAGCACTACTTTTTAGTCCTATTGAAATAGGGAAAAATGTACCGGCCCAGAAGTCTCCCTTGTCTCTGACCCTCATTTGTTTTCTAGCCTTTTCATTTTCCCAAACAGACTTGGCTCCAAAAGGAACTAACTGTAAAGCATCAAGTTATGGTCCAAGAATCAGTGGTGTGGATCCCCCAACTACATTTAAAGGGGTAGATATGGGTACTGTGTGTAAAGTGTTTTATGCAAATGTGGGCCCCTGATGATATTCTGTAACTATGAATAACCTAATCAAAACTATTATTTTTTGAACGTCTCCTAGGTGCTAGGCACTCTGCTAAGTGATTTAGATATATACTACCTTATATAACATTCATAGCAACCCTCTATGTGGCACTGATCACTACCATTTGCTAGATGAGGAACCTGGGGCCCAGAAAGAGTTAAATCATAAAACAAAAACATCTACCAAGAGGAGATGCTTATGACAATTTCTTTGCTGCACTTACACTAGATGACAGGAAAATATTTTACTAGGACTATGCTACGACCTCATGGTTGGGCACCAAGTGGGAGGGGGAGCCTTTAATTTCCTGCTCCCTGAGCCTTGCAGAATTTGCCTGGGCAATAACCATGCCTATACTTCCATTCTTCACTAGCCTAGTCTGGCTGCAAACATCAAGCCTGGTAACATAATGCTCTGACAAAATAGCATCCATTTAGCAAGTGCAGAAAAGATCATCTGGTTTCTGCTTATGTGAATCTCTTTTCTGTTGCCTGGATCATCTCATTCTCCCTTCTCTGTTTCTGGACAGAGGTGGTGATGGAAGAAGTCAGGTTGGTTACTTGAGGCACTAACCTCTCCTCAATGGGGTGGATGGGCCACACTGCATCCATCCAGCATCACCTGGGGGGATAATGTGCACGACCGTGCGAATGGCAGGACTCACTTCTTGCCTATCCTAATCTCTTCACCCCGTCATTGTGACACCCCATCCTCACGGCATTTTTCAGGTTCTCCTGGCACTAAAGGAATCACACTAGCACTAAGCAGGCTAAAAAAGAGCTCCCTCTTCCCTTCTTACCCACTATTCTTCCCCTATATTGAAATCTTTGGCCTACGGCATTTGGGCATTTGGGAGGGAAGGCAGTGCTTAGATAAAATCATGGATTCATTGCTTCCTTTAAAGAGATTTACAAACCTAAAAGACAGTTTGTCTGGGTTTTTTTTTTAAGGGTTCTACTTTTTCTACTGGCTTCTTTGCACTTTTAATAACAAACAGCCCTTCTTGACATGTTTCCACACATGCTAGCCAGGTCATGATCCTCAGAACCCTGAGAAGAGGTGGGGTATGGAGGCTATGATGTGTCAAACTGAAAACCATTCCCTCTGAAGGGTTAAAAATCATCCTGCCTCAAAATCCCACTCTTAACTGCACTGGGGAGAAATAATATACACTTGTAATTAGATTGTTAAGATAAATGCCTATAATAGATTGTACTAAAAGATGCCCCTCTGATTCATCTCTTCATTGAAGGAAAATCATTCCTTCAGCCCTGCTCTGTATAACACATAGAAAATGGATTATTTTACCTTACCCTGGCTTATTCCATAATGTATGGCAAATCCCTTGCATATCTTATACTGTTGAATTCAGACTGAAAGCCAAATGGAACCTGTGAAGATCAGTAGTCTCAGCGTGACTCTGAACTTCCTTTAAGCATCCAATGGGGTAGATACAAAAACGGTTTGAGAGCTGGTTCGAGAAACATAGTAAAATGCGATTAAAGCAAAAATGGCACATTTCTAGTACTGTTACTTCCCCCTAGGTACATGGTAAACCACGTTAATAAATAAAGCAACTGGCTTTTCAGTAACATACACTTAAATAGTTACAAACATACATGTAGAAAAAAAGGATACAGTAGTGCAAAAAAATAAATTATTAAAACAGAATGTAGGATGAACATTATTTTACACAATACTGTATAAAACCTGAACCATTTGGAATGAGAACTCAAGTCAGTGAAATAACGCAGCAACATTATTAGTATCTGTGCTTCACATTTCAACCACACACTTAACTATGCAAGAAAGAAAATTAAAGTAAAACCACTTTAAACTTTCAGAAAAGTTTATGTCGAAATCAAATTAATTTTTTTCTTCTGGGCTTTTAAACACCTCTGCTGAGCATGTAGTTGTGCAGCATGTCAAGAAGCATCTTAAGACAGAAAGTTTCAAACAGGTCCCATGCTTTTGGTCTTTCTACACATTTTCTCTCTGTGATCAACAGCAGGGAAATGCCTGTTTGATACTTCCTTCTGTTAAGATGTTATTGCAATTAGATATATTTACAAGATGACTCCCCCAAGGGCGGTGGGGAGGGTGACGGCTCCTCTTCAGCAATCCACTCTCACTAGTTTTGGTTTCGGGATATAAAGGCCAGGACTCGCCGAATACCGTTCAGTCTATCCTTTAAGGACCTCATTGCTAGGAATGGGAGCTGAGCTCGGCTTTCCAGTGGAAGAACCGCTAACGTCCACCAGCACCAGGCTGGACCATTCGGGTTAACCTACAACAGTGAAACACAATGGGTTCATCCCATTCCCACAGAAGTGAGATCAGTCTGCAGGTTTCCCAAGCTGCAAGGTAAACATCCCAGGTGGAACTGCTTCTGTGTACGGCAGACGCTGCTAATTACCCCCAGGTCTACTTCCCCTTATCTGAGCCGGGCATGTAGCCACCCAGAAAACAAAGGCTGCATTGCAGCAAGGGGAGGCCACAAGACAAAGTTCTGGCTAAGGAGATGTAAAGGGAAGTTCTATGTGTAACTTCTGGGTCATGCGCTGCCTTACTCTTTCTCTCTTCTCCCCAGCTAGAGCGTGAACATGGTGATGATCAGCCTTCTTCTATCAGGAAGATGGGGCAACATACTAACGATGGTAGAGCTTTGTGAGGAAGGAGACTGGATCTCTGAATGATCTCATGGAAGAGAGCTGCCTTAGCCCTCTATCTGGTTCAAGCTACAGTTATTTTTAGCAGTTGTCAAAGCAAACCCATCAATATCCTAACAGATACCCTATACCTCCTAGCCAGTGTGATTCTGTGAGCTAGAATATCCGCTACTCAGTCTGTTCCATTTTGAAGATTCTGTTTAGGTTCTTTGGACTGACACATACCACATGTGGGCATTCAATTCCCATGATCCCTTGGGCTTGGCATGTCTCTTAACTCCCTTTATTTCTCTGCTTCTGGTTGAAGGCAATATAGTCCACATATGCCATGTACATATGGCCACATACATAGGCCACAGCGAGCTTCTCCTCTGAAACCGAAGCCTATGATCCACAGCCCCAAAGCACAGCAATCCCACTTGGCAAAAATTCCAATCAGAGAACACATTCACATTAGAAATGTATTTGGTCCCCAGGTTTCTTTTTTAATAAAGAGCTTTCCCGTCCCACATGACTCCTTCACCGAAATTCTGTTTGTTAGCAGCTTCTCAAGCACACGTTTTAGACACTGGCGACTTACTTCTTACAAAGCCTGAAATGAGCTCTCGGCTCACAACTTTCAGAAGGTTGGTTTAGGACTATACAGAACCCCATTCTGGTCAGACCACCTACATGTGGGACTATTTGCCTCCAAACTGGCTCACCTGATTCTCCTCAAACCCTGCTGCCTTCTTGGCTTCTCTGTGCCTGTAGCTACATTTGAATTCTTTTTTGTCCCTCACTGTGAGCTCTAACAGTCTCTCCCTCCTATTTTTAGTTTTGAATATGAAATTGACACATTCTAAACTGTCTTTCCCAGGGCCATTAACAAAGATATTTAAGCTGATGTTAATACTTGCGGCTGTTTCTGAGAAATCTCCTCCTGAGGCTTAGAACATTCTTATTAATGGGACCACTGGGGCTGCAGCCCTGACTGGATCAAACCGGATGATTTTTTTTTTTTTTTTTTTTTGCTGCTGCTGCTGCTGCCAAAGCAACATGATAACAGTTCTAATAAGAAAGGAAATGAACCCAAGATTTCAGCTTTCTGTGTCATCGAGCCCTTATGAATCACTCTGTGGCATCTGTGTTTTCTCTTGTGGAAGATGCTGTATCATTGCTGATTACTACCTTCTGCCTGACTGAGGGAGAATGCTTTCCAGAAGGTGAAGGGGAACATTACACTTGATCATGAGCTTGCTCAGAGCTCTGATGTAGTCCTGAGTCACAGTGGCCCAGAGCCAGGAACTGGGTCACTGGGAAGCACTGACTGGCCATTCTCCCTTCAACATTCACGATGCCTTTGCATGGGGGGAAAGAGCCACCTTTGTGGTCTGGAGAAAGTGAGACATTTCAGCCCATTAGGGAACAGACTGGTGTTTTACAACTCCAGATGTAAGAGCCGGGGACTTTGGAGACCTCCTCATCCACCTCCCTCATTGCAGAGCTGGGAGAAAGGTTGAGAAAGGAGAAGTGATTTACCCAAGGTCACACAGCTAGAGCGGTAAGGACCAGCCTCCTGGCAGGGAAATCAGAACATACATATTCTGTTTTACTATTGTGACAGAGTCGGGAATGAGTGAAAGTAAAGAATCAGGGACGTCATGGAGGTGATGATGTAGGGGAGCCAGCTCAGAATGTAGGAGAGGTGATCGGGGGCAAGTATTTGACTAGGTTATCTCCAGCCTTGTCCTAGAGAGAGAGTATTGTCTGATTTATACCAGGCAAGCAAAGCTTGGTGAAACTCATCTCCACTTTCCTGAAGAGCTTCTGATCTGCAGCTTGATCTCTCAAGTGGACGTGTCCCCCCAGGAAACAGACTGATCCAGTAGAACCTAATGAACTGCTTTCTAGTATAATTCAGCCAAGGGTAAATTTAAAGATTGGGTCTATTTGCTCAGGAACTGCTCACCCCTGCTAAGCAGAGAGGGACCCAGGTGTGACAAGATTCTGGGGTCTTGCAGTTGGAATCCTGTAAGGTAGCTGGTCCCATCTCCTAGCTCCTGCAGCAATGGGGGAGAGGGTTATGAAGTTTCCCAGAAATGGAAACCTTTGGTCTCAGCTCCCAGGATACCCTTCTCTTAAGCTTGGCCTTTGCATGAATCATGTCACTCCCACACATTACCGTGGTGTAAAACTGGACTCCCACTGAAGGTTCTTCTGTTGATGGCATCTGTGTTCCCAATCTCTCACCTGACTTACCTCTCAAAACCTGTCTTGGGTCCAAGTTCCTACTGCTTTACTTTATTACTCCAATTCTGACTCAGGATCCTTTGGGTCTTACCCATGATGCCCACTGCCCAGCCAAACAATACCAAATTGGATCCATCTTCCTCTCTGCTCTTGATCTGCCAAATGGCAACTCTGCACCCATCTAATCCCAAACCCTAGGATCTCTCATCTGGTGGCGACAGTCCATTACAAAGAGACATTTTTATATACCTGGGGATCAGCATCTTTCTCTGGCATTGGACCAAAGTGACAGAGTATCCGACTCTTCAGAGATGATTTGAGCGAATGAAACCATGATGACGCTTGCTCATAGACACAATTATGTAATCCCATGAGCTCAGCATAATCGTCTCCTTGAACCTGAAAGTACCAAAGTGGAAATGAAGCACTCTGTATCTTCTCCACTACCCCCGAAGCTGCTGCTGACACTGACTCCCTTTGGGCATCCAGCCTGCCTCCCTAGGAAGGCTCACCCACCCGGCCTTCTCCTGTGTGGCGTGTGAAAGGCTCCTCAGCCAGAAGGTAGGCTGTGTGTAAATACTGCTGAAGGTGGAGGAAGGATAAAGTTTCCTCTGGGTCAATTAGCGGAAATAGCAAGACAGACAGAAAACCAGAGATGCCAACTGGCTTGAGTGGAGGCATGCTGTCAAACTAGCTTATGCTGTTTTATGCCTCTCTCCTTTTCATGTCTTATCTCTGGCTTCCCATTGCCCACTGGGAAAAGAGACATGAGTGTGTCTGTGTCTCACTGTGTGACTCTATTTTGCAAGTCAAATACATTCATTCATTGATCAAACATTTACTAATCTTGTACTATGTAGTGAATGTAAATATAAATGAACATGGGATTATTTACCTCTTCTTCTACCCATTAGTCCAGAACACCAAGGATTAACTGGACATGTTATCTTTCTGCTTTTTGGTATGATGAGCTATAGGGAAGAACTCTTAACCAGGCTGCACATTTAAAAATACAAACGTACGGGGGCTCCTGAGTAGCTCAGTCGGTTAAGCGTCTGCCTTTGGCTCAGGTCATGATCCCAGGGTCCTGGGATCGAGTGCCACATCAGGCTCCCTGAGCCTGCTTCTCCCTCTCCCTCTGCCTGCCATTCCCCCTGCTTGTGCTCTCTGCCAAATACATAAATAAAATCTTTAAAAAAAATACAAATGTATGTGAGAATCTACAATTATCTCAGAATAAAAAGTTGGAAAATATGAATAAATTGATACATAAAATGCACATTGTAGATATCGCTCTAGATCTATCCTTTGGTATCTCTGGCAGAGACCTAACTCCTAGGATGAATGGGCCCCAGGTTTGTTGGTCTGGCTTGGCATTTCTCATGCATGAATACAACTCAGCAACTAAGCAGGGAAAGCCAGGACACGGGGTGCTCCTGGTGCCATTCTACAATCGAACAGCAATCCAGCAGCATTCAGTGTTGCTGGCACAATTTGGTGAGAAATCCCAAGGCCCCCAACAGTGCTGAGAAATTCTTTTGCAAACATCTCTGTGTGCCAAGCTACAGGGATAACCTGGCTTTGAGATTCTTGGCACTGGCCGCCCTCACCTTTTGGTCTTCAATGTATTCAATGTCGGCTATATTGTAACCATCTCGCTGGCCCTGATGGAGGACCTTAAAGCGCCTCTTGCCTATGCTGTCCACCACCGAGCGGCCATCAGAAAAGAATTGAACATTTCTGATCTCCAGGATGCAGCCGTATTCCGCGAACCTGCTTCATAGGGTATGAGTAAAGACGTAAATTCTTGAGTCATTTCTGTGGCCTGGCCCTGAGCCATTTCTGTAATCCCAGGCTGTGCCTCAAGGGACTTCTGCCTATTTGCTTGTCCTGGGGTCCACAGCAGCAACTACACGACAGGCAGTGCCTGTGCAAAGAAAAATCTTTATGCAATAATATAACTGCTCCCATGGACTGAGCAGATGCTATGTATTAGGTACTGCGCTCAGTGCTTCATGTGCACTAACTCACCAATCCTCCCAACAAACCCAATGATGTAGGCACTATTATTGTACCCACTTTAAGGTAAGGAAATTGAGTCACAGAAGTAACTTGCCCAAAGTCAAACTTGCTCTAAGGCTGGAGCCAGAATATAAACCCAGGCAGTGTGACTCCAGGGCCCACAGTCTTATAGTAAAACAAATTTATAGTATATACCACTCTTTTAACAAAAGATTAATCCTGGGGTTCCTTTATATAGGCAGCCTATTACATGGTATACTAGGGGCCAAGGAGACCCTGGTCTCTACAAATACTCATGGTCATGAACTGACCAAATCTCAGGAGCTGTGCCTCCGCATCTCCGGGGAGCACTCCAAAGTAAACCCAAATCCCTCTCCACCCAAACCTCCCTTCACTCTACATAGTGCTCCACTTACCCTTTGACAGGATCTCCAAGGCACATGCCAAACTGCCTTGTGCCTGTCTCAATGCATCTACGAATCATCAGACGGTAACAAGGCTCAAAGATGTGCAGGGGACAAGGAACGGTGGGATAGGCCATAGTACACACGAAAATAGGCACGTTCTTATTTAAGCTGTCAGGAAGAGCAAATGACGTGGATTTCTCAAAGCAATGGAAGAGAACACAGAAAGGTTGGTCAAACGTCACCTTGTGGTTCCCCCACAGGAAGGCAAGGAGACCTCAAGTTTTGACGGCTGATAAAAAAAATTCTGAGATGCAACCAACACTATGGGCTGAGTCCCATTACCTGGTGCAGAGGTTAGCCTAAGCGCTGAGAGATTGAAACCGATATTCTGTCCATTCTAATTTGGCTAAAGACGTCCTCTAGTACCTTCACATTGTGGGCGATAGCTATACCTCAGATTTTTTTTTTCATGCTCTCTACTCAGAACAATCTCTTCAGGTGTCGGGCTGGTGGTAAAGGTGGACCCAGCCCTCCAGGGGGATGGTGGAAAAATCTGTGCAAGGTCTCCATCAGCATCTCAAATCTGCAAAGCCCGCAGGAGATCTGCTTGGCAAGCCCAGCCAGAAGGAGGAGGGAGCAACAGAGAGGCAAGTGTAATCTAGCCCAGCGGATGCTCAAACGCTCCTGTGCATCAGGCACCAGGGGCCCTTAAATCCAGACAACGGGCTGCAGGACCCCCCAAGATACTGGTATATTAGTTCTGGAGTTAGGACCCAGGAGTTTGCCCTTCAACAAGTGCCCATGAAGAAGCAGACACACAGCCTAATGGGAAACCACCAACCGGGCCAGCTCCTCGTGGATCACTGTTCTCATCTTTGTCTGGTAAATCCAATACTGGAACCTATCAATAGATATAAGACCATCTGCCCAAATCCCCGAAGTATTCAGTTTACGATTTCTTTAAATAGATATCCCTCTAGCATATTCCAGTGTTTATTAATTAGACATTAAATGATATTGGAGAGAAGGGCTCAGAGAAACTCAAGGCGAATTTAAGAATCAGAAATAAAGATGCTCTGAGTAGATCTACTATAAGTCAATGAGAAAAAAAAGGATTTCATTTCTAGCTTCTCAGGAAAACATATCATTTGAAGTGAGAGGCTCACTCAAACAAACCGGTGGCAGTTTAGAAATGTTCTCTACAGGGTGGGCAGAAAACCAGAGCAGCTTTTGCCATTGGGCACCTCGCCCCCAGAATGCTGTGAGGATTCCACTGGGGATCAGGAGGTGGGAGGGCAGCAGTAGGAGAGGCGGAAGTGAGAGACTGCCTCCTGCTTTTTCTAAGCGAGCTGCTCTTCCAGTCGGGCGGAAGAGGCCTACTTCCATCCCCATCCTTACCCTGCATCTCCCACGTCCCTGGCAAAGGAAGCACAGAACAAGCAGCAGTCTCACTATTACCATTCATTAAGTACTTACAACCCATTTGATCTTCATAACTAGTCTGTGAGGTAAGAACTGATCATTCCCAAGCTACAGATGAGGAAACTGAGGTCCAGAGAGGTCAAGTGACTTGCCCAAGGCCCTGAAGTATACTTGCTTTGTGGCAGAAGTGGGTCACAAGCCCAGGTCTGGCTGGCACCAAAATTCTTAACCTCATAGCACCTTCTTAAGTATCTGCAGCCTTCTGTACACACTGTCAGTTCCCCTGATTTAGCTACTCCTATTTACTCCTACCTCATAGCACCTTCTTAAGTATCTGCAGTCTTCTGTACGCGCTGTCAGTTCCCCTGATTTAGCTACTCCTATTTACTCCTACCAGCAACACCCAGTTACAAGTGCCAAGATGTGACCTGGTTGATGGTCTGACTCATGCTTCTTCAGCGGTGTGCTGGTAAATGCTGAACAACTGGCTTTTGGTTGGGGGAAGCTCTGGCTTATAGCATTTGCCAATTTCTATAGCGTAGACACTCTCACCAAGGCCAATGTCAAGCTACCAACATGATATCACCAAGTGAGAAGTTAGGAAGAAATGTGCATATTCAGTTCTATGAGCTGCTGTGAGTGAAACTGAAAAGAGAAAAAAGAGAAACGCGCATATACATACTTAGAAAGTTCTTCCATTTCTTCTTCATAAAGCCGCTTTCGTTCCTTGAGTTCTTCTGGAAGGAATTTAGCTATTAGCTCTTCCATTATGACATTTTTGCTATATTTTCTGGATGCCAAGCACTATGGGGGAACAGGGCAATGAAATATTATGCAGTCCTCAGAAAAACACAAAGCGCATCTGATGTAATCAGTAGAATAGTTGAATGACCCACATATTGGAGTAATTTGGACCCACACATTAGCAGCTGATAACATCATAATGCATATATTCTCTGGATGTTACATGTGACTAATTACTTTTATAATTAGGCAAAATATTTTAACAAGGGAAAAAGACCTGCATTAAAGTTCTAAAAATCTCATAGCTTCCCTAAAACACTCAAATTGAGATTATGTTCTTGTCAAAAAAAGAGGGGGGGGGGCCGGATCCTTCCCTTTCCTTTTTCTGGTTACTGCATTTACAAGCTCGCAAAAATGGTCTCCATCTGGGATATACTGAAAGTCTGGTCAAAATGTTTGGGGAACGAAAAAGCCACTTTCAAACATTGATCTTTTCCTGACCTGTCCCACCCCTACCGCACCCCACCCCAATGCTTGGCTTCTGGATACTGCCAGTCTAAATAGTCATCCCCCCCATCCCCACTTTAGCTAAAAACAAAACAAAACAGCTAAATACTGGTGATTTTGTCTATTTGTTTTTTAGATATGCCACCTAGGTTATCACTGAAACTATGTTATAAACCATGATTTCAGAACCACACTCAGGTCCATTTGTCACTATTACTATCCTCCCAAACACCCCTACTCCATGCATATCCAGGGATCCGTAAGCAGTGGGAATTCAACTGTGTGAACCAGACAATGAGAGTTAAAACATCTGCGAATTGCTTGCTATGGACACTACCCACAGAGACCCAGCAGGGGGAGCTCCTGAGTATAAAATTGCTGGTTTGAGACCATTTTTCCTTTCCGAGTATGAGCTGTCTGTGTCTATTCTGCAGTGACCATGATTGGCATAAAATATTTTTCTTTCTTGGAAATGGTATAAGTGCGCCCCTGTGTCAATACACAGAGATAGATGAGAATATTTTCTAGCCCCTGAGTCTGGGACCCTACAGCATCTGCTCTTAGGATGCCTTTTCAGCCACTGCCATCGCCTGACAGCAGGAGATCAACTGCTTTGCCCAGTCCCAGTCTTTGGGGAAAAGCGATGACTCAGGAGGTTGCTAATCCAGACTCCTCCGCTGATGTTAAAACAAAAACCCAGGAAAGGCACATACTAAAATGTTAACAGTGGTTTTCTCCAGGTGCTGAGCATGAGTAGATTTTTCTTCTTTCTGCTTATTTGAATATTGTAGTGTCACCACAACACAAATGTATTGTTTAAGTATAAGGACCATGGGCTCCTCACCCACAATCAGGCCAGCAGATCCCACTTCCTGATCTAGGCACAGTGTGACAAGTGAGCCTCCCCTCCAACCCCACACACACCCCCCAGGGTTATCCTGGATGATTATTTCTCTCCATTCCCTTAGTTCAAATGTTTGGGTGTTGAGAAAGCTCAACAGGTGATTTCTTTGGACCTACATTCACCTAAAGATAGTCTTGCATCTCTGGCCTCTCCTCGGGGACAACAGGGGTCAAGGAACATTAAGATTGACTGTAATGTGTCCTGCACAAGTCCCCAAGGGAGGGAAAACAAGATGCGCTCCCAGGCATTCCTGTGCTATAGGCAATTCCATCAGGTCCACCTGAAAAACAATGGTGGCAGCCTGTGTGGTTCCTTTCGGAGGATCTGGAAGCTGCAGAGCTTTTCAAGTAGCCAAATATCTGCTAATAAGTACAGCAGCTCCTGGGGGTGGGGCGTGGAACAGAGACCACACTGAAGGTCTGTGAGGTTTTTCTGGGGACCTGGGAGTGATCCCTTCAAACCACAGAATAAACATTGATGATGAGAAGACATCAGAGTTCATCTAGTCCAAGCCCAGAGAGGACAGAGGATTCACCTAAGACTGCAGTGAATCAGGTGCCATGATAGGCTTAGCACCTAGCAGGATCCCTGCTTACCATCAATTTAGTACTTTTGTTTCCATCACAAATTAATTTCACTATTTACAGTTCATAAAAACCTAGATGTTGCCCTATTTTCCTGAAGGACTTTGTGAAGAGGGGAGGGGGAGCTCTAAGACAGGAAAAATAGACAGATGGCCTTAGGGAGTATTTTGCCCAAGCACAGTGCACTGGCTTGGGAGCCAACAGGACACCATTTTAGTTTCCAGTTCCAGATTAGCTAACCTAATGAAGAAAGAAAGAATGTCTTACCTGTGCAAGACCATCTTTGCACAATGGACACTTTGCATTATGATCCAGGCATCTTTCAAGGCATTTTAAACAAAATGTATGCCCACAAGGTGTGGTGACTGGCTCATAGAATAATCTGAAATTTAGGAATCAAAATGGAAGAAACATGCAATAAGACAAAAAATAAAAGACAGAGCTACTCAATGTTAAGGTTTTATAGTATTATTAGGAAAATTCTGTGTAAGGGGAGGGGTCTTTCCTTTTTTCAAATAATTCCCTGCTGTTGTTGCACTTAGAAAAGCATTTGCTTTTTTATTTCTGAGGTGGATTTTTAAAATAATGCATTTATCAACATTTATGACATAGCTAGATCATCTTGTAACATCAGTTCTAGTCAGTCTCTTCTGACTGGCATCCAGATTGTTTTTCCCTGTCAGGTCCCAGAAAAATAGAGATTAATGCCCAGAGTGTGTGAATAGATTACGTTCTAAAATATTTAGCCAATCTGTTCACCTAAGGATATGGAAACACAGAGACAGATAAACACACACACAGATAAACACACACACACTCTTGTCTCACACATTTACTCATTTAAGTACTTTATATCATATATACAATGGAAAAAGACTTGGTTTGTTTGTTAACCTTGATTCCATTTTTCACCTAAGCAACATTTACTGCCTGAAGAATCTCAAAATTGTACCTGTAACAAATACATAACTGTCTTTTGTACGAATGGATCATTTTCTTAGAGGCAGTAAAGTAATACTGTCAATGTGCTTACTGATAGACACACACACACATATATATACACACATATGTAGGTCTGCATCCATATACTTCAATTAGATCCTACTTTAATTGCTTTGCAGGAGCTGGATATTTTCAAAGCAATCTGGGGAATCTTTTTAAAAGCTGTTCTGTACATTCAGAGATTCATGGATTTACTTTGCTTAAAAAGAAAGGCTCACCTGCAGCAGGACCACTGGGTGGGGGCAGCTGAAGATGGTGGTTCAGAAGTGGGTCTCCCGCTCACCAAAGGACAGACAGAAGGGAAAGACAGATGCCTGACCAGCCTATTTTGACCTCACAAGAGTGTTCAGTTGAGAGGAAGAGGCAGCCAGCTGCACAGCCCCCTCGTGTGGCCAGGAGGTGCAACGACAGCCTGGCGCACACAGACTGAGCAGAAGAATCAAAATGTCAGAGATGACAAGTACTGCCCGGAAAAAATTGAACCCACTAACCAGAATGAAACTGAAGTCCAGAGGGGAGGAAGTCGCTTACATGTTGGCAGATGAAAGTCTATCCAATTTCCACCTTCCAGTCGTGTGCTCTTTCTCTTAAAACAATGATTCTCAACCACTGCTGTGTGTGAGAATCACCTGGGGAGTTTTTTCTTTAAAGAGCTTTACTGATGTATAATTGACATGCATAAACTGCACATACTTAAAGTTTACAATTTGGTAAGTTTTAACATATGTGCACACCTATGAAACAGTCTCCACAATCCAGGTCATGAACATCCCTTTGTAAGTTCTACCTCCTGCTCCGCACCCCCCAACCCCCACCATCACCTGGGGAACTTTTAAAAATTACAGATGCCAGGGACCACACTTGCAGAGATTCAGATCAGTTGGTCCAGGGTAAGGGCCAGGCACCAGGATTTTTTTTAAAGCTCCTGGGTCGGTTTAATGTGCAGCCAGGATTGAAAATCACTGTATTATACAATCCTACTAATCTCTGCATAGGTGAATCTTCTGTATTGGTCTCCAAACCTAATTATCAGAGCTACCTGTAGAGCTTTAAAAACACAGACATGGTGAAGCTCCACTGGATAAAGTTTGCGATTTAGCGGGTCAAAGAGAGGGACAGAGATTTGGTATTTTTAACAAGCCAATGAAAGTCTAGCAGCTGCTGGCACATTCCCCTCTTTCTTGATTAAAAAAAATTCTCGTGGAATATGAGGGGAAAGCCATCTTGTGGGGAAGAAATGAATAGTTTCTTAAGAGAAATCAGTTTAAATTTAACAAGCTATCCACAAAACAGATTCTCACTTATTCGTTCAGCAAACGTGCTCTGTGTGCTGACACAGAGCTAGGTGCTGGCAATATGACAAGTACAAGAAGGCATCTGACTTCTAGGAGACGAAAGGACAGACATTGAACAGGTCATTGAAAAGGTGATATTTAATAAGTCCATACCAGTACAAATAAAAATTGTTAAAATGTTGAAATTAAAAATAAAAAAAAAAAGCAAATGAAGGTCTGGAGTAGGAGAGAGGCTTTTGATAGATTCCCTTTTTCTACGTTTTGAATGTTATATTCTTGTTTCAGAAAGTAGCTCATTTGTTTAACAGAATTAATAAATTTTAGTTATTACATTGGCCAAAAAGTAATATTAGTTTTCAAAAACACTATGATGGAGGTCCTAACCAGTGTACTAAGGCAAGAAGAAAAAACTAAAAGTATGAGGCTTACAATGGAAAAAACCAAATCTGTCATTATTCACACATGGTGTGATGGTGAACTGGTCAAATCTAAAAGAATCTACAGGGGGTACTGGGTGGCTCAGTCAGTTGAGCGTCCCAAATCTCGGTTTCAGCTCAGGTAGTGATCTCAGGGTCATGAGATCAAGCCTCGTGTCAGGCTCTGCGCTCAGCATGGAGTCTGCTTAAAGACTGCCTCTCCCTCTGCCCTCCCCCGCACCCCCTTTCTCTAAAACACATAATTTTTTAAATTAAAAAATCTACAGAATGATTATTAGAATTCATAAGAATTGATAGTATTAGCAAGGATGTTAGATAAATACACACACACGATTGTATTCTATATACCAGCAAAAAACATAAGAAAACATATTTTTAAAAAAAGTAACATTTACAATCACGTTTAGAAATCAAGTGCCCAGGAATAAATCCAACAAAAGTTGTACGAGACCTCTGATGGAAAGAACTGTAAACACCTCATCGAAGAGAAGTAAAGAAGACCTGATTAATCCCGATAAAAATCCCAATGGCTTATTTCACATGTTTGTTTTTATGGAACTTGCCAAGTTGATTTCTAAACTGTATAAGGCAAGGCAAAGGGTCAAGAGGAGCGGAGACACTTCTAAGAGCAGCAGTGTGGGAGGCCTTGCTCTACCAGACGTCAGACCTTATTATGAAGCTGTAGTGATTAAAACAGCATAGGGCTAGCACAAGGACAAATAGACCCGTGAATAGAATAGAAAGCCCAGAAATAGACCCAGACCCAGACTCTTGATTTATGACAACTGTGGCACTTCAAAGCAGAGGGGGGTTTTCAATACATGAATAGCATTCTCAATAAATGCTACTTGGGATAGCTGGCTGGCCAGATGGGGAAATGAAGTTGGGCCATCTCTCACACCATACCCAAAAATCACTTCCATGTGGGCTGGAAAGGTAAATGTGAAACAGTGAAGTTTTTAGAAGACACAATAGAATATCTTGATGACCTCAAGGTAAAAGAAAAAAGATTTTTTAGGCAAGACATGCACAAGGAAAAAGAAACGCCACTAACTATAAACGAAAAGATTGATAATTTTCATTGCATTAAAACGAAGAACTTGTAAGTTCATCAAAAGATGCCATTAAGAGAGCAAAAAGGCAAGCCACAAGTGGGAGAAAGTATTTGCAGCACACTTGACTAACAGAGGACTTATGTCTACAACATACATAAAGCTCCTATAAGTCAGTAAGAAAAAGAGAGAGAACCCAATCCAATATGGGCCAAGATTTATATGCCCCAGCATACATAAACACTGCTCATAGCAACGCTGGCCATAATAGCTCCAAACTAGGAACAACCCAAATATTCATCTATAACAGAACTGACAAAGAAACTGTGGTAGATTCTTACAATGGGCCACTATAAATGAATGAAAATGAACAAACTCTACCAATATGCGGCAACACGAATAAACCTTAATTCTGTGGAAAAGAAGCCAGCACAAAAAGAAACATGTTCTGGATAGTTCAATTTATATAAAGGGTTTTAGAAATAGGTAAAACTAAATTACGCCATTTAGAGATGCATGCATGGGTGGTAAAACTGTTTTTAAAAAGAAGAGAGAAAAGTCAAGATGGTGGTTTCAGCAGGCAAGGGGCAAGGGGTCGTGATCTGGAAGCAGCACACGGGAGGCTTCTGGGGTCCTGGCCACGTTTCATTTCTTGAACTGAGAAGGACTGCATGAGTATCCTCTCTACAGAATTTTGTTAAGAGAATAGAATTTTAATTTTATGTACTTTTCCACCGTGTGTATTTCACAATTTAGAATGTTTCTCACAAGTGTGATTTGCAGGCTGATTTGGAAACCATTGCTGTGATCTCCTGGAGCAGCCAAATCAGAAAGTCTCACTTCCTCAGTAATTTGAGTCCTATGAATCTGAAAACTCGTTACACATTAGTCAATGACACTAATGATGATGATGATTGAGGAATTTGTACCTGCTAAACTGTTTTTCCTGAGAACTTCAAAATCGGGCCTTTTGTAAAATAGCAATGATATCGCTGGCTAATTAACTGCAATAAATACTGACATTTATTTTTTCTTTTTAAAAGCATTTTATTTTTTATTTATTTTATTTTTTTTAAAGATTTTATTTATTTGACAGAGAGAGACACAGCGAGAGAGGGAACACAAGCAGGGGGAGTGGGAGAGGGAGAAGCAGGCTTCCCGCGGAGCAGGGAGCCCGATGCGGGGCTTGATCCCAGGACCCTGGGATCATGACCTGAGCTGAAGGCAGACGCTTAACGACTGAGCCACCCAGGCGCCCAAATACTGACATTTAATAGCAGATGAACGAAACAGACACAAAAGGAAACAGCAACTCTTAGCAAGAACTGTGATTAAAATGCCCCGATCTGAGTGGTCGCAGACAAGAAGGCTGCTACAGATGCTGCATAATGACTGCTTTGAAATAATTCAAAGTTCAGATGCTCAGAATCTATCATCTTTCAAGACTCAAGTCACTTCTATGTTCAGGGATACTCTGCTCCTCTACAAAGGCTGACGGAGTAAGGTGACAAGAAACAGGTGGAGTATATTTCTCTTGCTATTCTTGGTGTGTGTAATACTGTTTTTCATATAAATTAACTTCATATATTACTACTGAGGCAATTAAAACTCAGACAGGTTAAATGACTTGCCCAAGGTCACACAGCTAGCTAGGAAGGAGCAGGGCTTGGGGTGTGAAGTCACACCTTATTTCCAAGCACATCTTCCTGCTCCACTCTCTGACACAGCTGCGACAGTGTGCACATCTCTATCTAGAACAGACATCATCCATCCGTGTGTAGATGCACGTACTGACAACACAGTTTTCTCTCTCCCTCTCTCTCTCCCCACCCCAGAAAGAGAGAGAGAGAGAGAGAGAGAACTCTGTATATATAGATAGAGCTAGAAATAGGTATATACTTGAAGTCCTCTACCTTTTATTTACCACTTTAGGTAATGATTGCAGGAAACACTTCAGGGAGGCATTTATAAATCAGACTAGAGCCAGATTTTCTCACAAGAAAGCATTTTACATTGTCACAGTGGTGGAGTAAACAATAGTAATAATAAATGTTTTCAGTTAGATGTCAGCCCAGATAAAATGCTTGGCTTGTCTGGATATAGCTATCTTTTCCCACCAGTTACATCCTTGTATTGTGTTCTTCTGCTGCTATCAAATGAGTGCGAGGAGGGACTGAGAAGGAGGGGGGTGGAGAGAGAGAAAGAAAAAGAGAGAGGGAAGGAAGGAGAGAGACGGGGGGAGGGGGGGAACAGACTCCTTAACACCCAGCTATTTGAGTAGCTAAAACTAGGTTAAATACAAAGTTTTCATTTCAATTGACAAAGAGGTCACTGGGCCATCAGGTAACTGGCTCAAATATCAAACATTCTTGTTCCACATCTCAAAATATCTTTTTGTCACCCCAAAGGTGCTGTTCCACAACAGCCCCAGCGGTGGCCCCCAGTGGCGAGAGTATCCAGCTGGCTAAATCTTAAGGGAAGGTTTCCAGTCACGAAAGACTGAGGGGCAGAGTTCTGAGGGGCTGGAATTAGGAAACAACTTCCCTCAACAGAGTTCTCCCAGTCCAGCCGGGGGACTTGGGAGATTGGAAAGTGTCTCATTAATGCACGCTCCAATTCTTGTCCCATTCACTTTTTCCACCCTTTTCCCAGCAAGACGTACAAGTAGCTCCCGAGTTTCCCTCTAGAGTCAGATGAACTTCACACTCCAACTTGCCTTCTACTAATGCAGCGCCACGGGACTGGATTTCATTCTAGAAACTTGTAGAGGAGATACAAATGCCTAGTTTCATGACCCAGCAGATGGTTTGGAAATATCTCAACCCTTAGACACCCTCTCCCTCAAAGACACATGAGGGTCATAATAGAACCTGACAATAATCCTAATGACAATAAAAAGGAAAAAAAGCCCTAGAGAGGTGGAAACAGGAACTTTGTCAAGACTGTATTCAAACTAAAGCATGTATATGAACCGCCTCTGTCAACATCTGATTTCTGCCTTACAAACCCTGTTGGAAGGGGAGCTACATGCTTCTGACCAAGGGCTAAAGTTTTTTTTTAAAGATTTTATTTATTTATTTGAGAGAGAGAGGGAGAGAGCACAAGTTGGGGAGGGGCAGAGGGAGAGAGAGAGAGAGAGAAAGAGAGAAGCAGACTCCCTGCTGAGTGGGGACCCCCAACGCAGGGCTCGATCCAAGGACCCCAAGATTATGACCTGAGCCAAAGGCAGACGCTTCACCGACTGAGCCACCCAGGTGCCCCAAGGGCTACAGTTAAGAGCCTTGGGGTCAGAAATGCCCTCTGGACTTGGCAGGTTCCTTTGTACCCTGAGGCATCTGGAGTCCCCTTAAAACTTACCAGCCTATACGACAGCTACCCCAGACAAAGCTGGGTTTTTGTTTTGAAGTCTCATTTAGAACAGAGGGGCAGGAAAAGGGAAATAATGGCTTTTAAACTCAGGGTGAGCAAACCAGAAGGGGGTCTTATCCTCTTGGTGTTTATTTCTTGGAGCAAATTTCTAACTCTTCTCTGAAGCCCCCTGTTGAGATCAGGGACAAACAAGATGAAAGGGAGAAAGCAGAGGAAACAGAACAAAAGAACTCCAACCTCAGGATTCTGAGCCCTCAGCAAAAACACAAACAGGATGAGTCTGTGTGTTTGATTTTTTGTTGGCTGGATGTTGGGAGGAGTATTAAGGAGGATACGTCCAGCAAAGACCTGGGCTTTCTGAACAAGTTAAACCAAGTCTGGCAAAGTCTGACACCTAAAAGACTGTGGCTTAGAGGCCCGATGGCGGAGGCCCATTTCTCTGCTTGCAAGCAGAGTTTCTGCCTCATACCTTGGCTCCACCATGACCAACCTGACGCTTTGTTGTGAGGGGGACACAGGGAGATGGTCAAAGGGAACTGGTTACAAAGCCCACCCCACTCTCACCCACTCCACCTAAAACTCCCCGATTGTATCTGGAAGGCTTTCTTTCAGTGCTGCTGCATTCACCTGCTGAACTGTTCGTTTTCAGGTCTGCCCGAGCTCAGGAGCAAATATGACAATTCAGTTATTTTTAAGAGAAAGTAAAAGTACATGTCCAGGTAATGGTCTCCTTACTCATTTTTATGTGGATAAGAAAAGTCCTTCCGAATACAAATGCATGTGATTGATATGGAAGGCATACGTGCTTGCAGAGGGCAAGAAAACATCTCAGGATCCTTGGGTGGCTGGATCCCACTGTGTGGTAGACCACAGGATTTTTCTTGACATCTCTTGGGTCAACCATCTTAACAACTTTTATGCAAATGTCTCAGCCTTCTTTTAATGCTATTTTGGGGGGGAAAAAGACACTTTTGAGAATCTACTGAAATCTGTGGACCTTTGTTTGAAAACACACACACATACACACACACACACATTTTTACATACAACTTCAGGGAATTCACAGATCTTTTAGAATCCATACATAGAACTTCCTCAGGGGTCTGTGGGCCTAAAGTTAAAGAATCTCAGGTCTAGAAAAAGAGTTAACATTTATGGAGTATTTACTATGTCAGGCACTATTCTAAGTGTTTTAAATAGATTCTCTCAATTAATCATAACAACCTCATAGGGTAGGTATTACTCTTCTCTATTTTACTGACAAGAAAACAGTGGCAGAGAAAATCACTTGCTCTAGGTCAAACAGCCAGTAAGTGGCAGAGCCAGGGCTCAAGCCCAGGCCATCTGGCTTTGGAGCTCCTCCTCGTAGCCACCAAGTCACAGCTGTGAAAGGAAACAAATGAAAGTACTTTTTTTCACAAAGCCCAAGCTTGTACCAGCTTCCTTTTTTTCTGAGGAGGGTGGGCAGGTGTGTGGATAATTTGCTTCCCCGCTGGATACAGAAGGGATGCCTGGCCAAGTAGTACATGCCTACTACTAATATTGTTCAAACGAAAACCAGTCAGGCCCTCTACTTGGCTTCCAAAGAATAGGCCTATGGCATTGACATTAGCCCTTGAGCTTTGAGATCTTGATCCAGTAGTTGAGATTAGTTCCAGGGTCATGAACTCAAAATACCTACAAGGTACCAGGAAAGTAATGCAAACATGAGACACAGGCAGTTGGGAGAAAGGGGAACCACGGCTAACTGGAGAGTGTATGTCCTATCGCCAAGCATTCACATTTAACAAAAACCAAAAAAAAAGTCCCATGAAGGCCAAACTAAAGACATTCGGAGTGTGGCCATCAGTCTGTGACCTCTGACTAGACCATCTCCTTCCCACTCTTTAGGTATTTCCAAGTCAGGAGTGCAGGGAATATAACCTGTAAGCAAGGGACACAAGCTAGCCCGTGTGACAAACAACAGCGTGATCTGCATTCTGTTAGAACCACGCTTTTCCGTGCTAACCAACCAAACAATAGATCACTAGCCGAAAGGTCCAGACTCCCCAGAAGAAGAAGGTCCAGGCACTAGGTGATAGTCCCCATCACGTACCTCATACATAGGGCGCATTCGAGGTCAGACGCGTCCACAGAGGATGGCAGTGGAGCACTGACAGCAGCCTCGGCCCGCTGCTCAGCCGGAGGGTCTGCGATTTAAGAAAGCAGTAAGTCAGAGATGGACCAACCCTGCTCTCACAGACAGCACTCCCGAGGCAGAAGAACCCCATCAGTTTTTTAGCTTGTCACTCTCAGCCTGCCTCCGAGAGGGTAGATTCAGGGGCCACCTGAGCCACCGCGAATGGGGTACCCCGAAGGAGGCTCCGGGAGGCTGCCGGCAGCCCCATAGGAAGAAAAATGTGAGACCGGGAATGTCCAAGAGCCCTGCGGACTGGACTCCAATGCAACGGGCACCTCACTGGACAGAAGTAGCAGCAGTTCCACGGTCCGAGCCAGGCCTTCAAGGCTGGTACTGAATCCCGCCACTGCCAGCCTGCCCTGGGAAGACGGGAGGCGGCTGCAAGGCCTGAACACACCTCCCTGCTCCTCCGGTCCTGGAGTGGAGACGAGGGTGGGGGCAGGTGGGCCTGGAAGGAGGGGACACCATCAAGGGCGTGAGGTGTCATTACTCGAAACGGGGCCTGACCTTATGCCTTGGCTTTTCCTTATTATTAGTGGACCCCAGAAGTATGCTAGGTACCGCGTGGGCTCTCCCAGAGGCCTCACGGTGCCCCGAGGTGGCAGAGCTCAGTGCCAGAGCTGGGCTGCGCATCCGGAGCCCGTGGAGCCCACGGAGCCCTCCGACGGAGGCCAAGTAACCCGCAGACGCTGGTGAGCCCCGGCACCTCCTCCAGGCCCCTTTCTCCCTGGGTAGAGTCAGTACCTGGCTTCGAGGCTTTAGTAGGCACCTCTGGGTCTTGGGTTCCAGTTTGACAATGCTTCCTTTTCTTTTCTTGGCATTTGCCAGCCTTGGTGGAGGCAGCGTCCCCCTTCTCCTCCTTGTCTCTTGCCTGGCCTTCCTGGTCGCCTCGCTGCCCCTCCCCCTCTACTTTAACTGGGTTTGCCAGGCTGCTGCGGTCTCCCCCCGCCGCCGCTTCCTCCTGACTAGAACAGTGTGGGAGCTCCGGCTTTTCCTGGACGAAGAAAGAGCCAAATGTCAGTATCCCCTTAAGACCAGCACCGTCCATCCTCTGACATTGCTACCCACCGGGGACAGAGAGAAAACTATGTAGCCCTGATCACTGAGTGGACACACAGCTTAACTGGGGGGCAGTGAGAAGACATATTTCCTCCTTCTGGCCACACAGCATCACCAATGAAGGCATGCCGGGCCTGGGTGAAACGGAAGAACTTCCCTAGGCAAGGATGGAAAGGTGTATAGAGGACAGACACCTTGGGCCGTGGTGAAGGGGACAGATAGAGAGTGGGGCACCCGCCCCTCTCCTGGCCAAATCTTTCCCCAGTTACTACCTGAGGGAAACCAAGGCACACAGTGAGGGTAGATCCTATCGCTCAATCTCCGGCCGCTCTCACGGCCACTCCAGGCCATCTGCAAGCCCCACCCCAGCTCCAAAAGGACTTCCGCTAAGGCTCTGGCACAGGTGTGTTCACAGGCCTGCGGAGTCACCTCGGGTTCCAGAGCTCTTTGTCACACTAGTCAAAAGAACTCCGTGTTATACTAGTCAAAAGACAAACTACTCTTTCGACTAGATTTTGAGTGAGAAGTCTGAAAAAGAGACAAGTCATTTGGTAAAATGACCAATAATGTCTCTAGCCTTTTCAAGAATTTTTGTCCAGGAGAGAGCATTTGAAAATGAATCTAGAAATAAATCCAATGACAAGGTGTTGGTGCAGATTTATCTGGAGAACCCTGAACTCTACTCTAAATCCATAGTCCACAGGTCCAAATGCTCATGTTGTTTTCTTTCCTTCCAACCCCTAGCCCCTCAAAATGGTAGATAGATGGAAAATGGGGAGTGTATAGTCGGGAGAGAACAGTGAGGCAAGAAGAAAAAGGATGTGGGTTTTCTCAGTCTCTAACCTGGGGAGTTCAGGGGATCTGCAGCACAACTTTCCCTGAGCCCCAGGCATTGTCCATACGGGAGTACACTGCTTTGCAAAGCAAAGTTTATGTGGAAGCCCAATCCCCCATTCCCCACAGCTGGCTCACCCCTGAAAGCCAGGGGTGCTATTTTCCTTCATTTCTGATTGAGCTGCAATGAGGAGTCACTCCAGGCACTTCTTCAGTTCACTATTAGTGTTCTCAGTCATGTACTAATGATCTCAACATTACTGAAATGCACTAGGGGTTCTCTGACCTCAGAAGATACTTGGTTCTGCCCCGTTTTTTGTTCTGTTTTGTTTTTTTAAGTCAGGCACACCTACTTTTTATTCCTTCTCAAGAGCGGGGAGAGAAGCAGGGAAAATGTTAAGTTTCCTGCCTTTCAGAGAACCCAAGAAACCATGGGAGATCACAGGGCTTCCATACAGCGGAAGGACACATGGCACGGATGGAGGGGAGACTGTTGCCTCAAGGAGCCTAGGTTTTCAGGGCTAAATTCTGCCTTCAAGTCTGGACTTCTGAGCCCCAGCTTCTGGCCACTTGCCCTCTGCTGGGAAAGCCAGGGCCTGGAGCCCAGCTCTCCGTGGTTCTCTTCCCTTGTTCTCAAAGATGGGCCCAAACACCCGTCTTCCTCCCAGGGACTTAATGCTTCCCAAATTGCTTCCCTCTTCCTCGCTACAACTACGTCCTGGAAGTCTACTGATGTGTAAGACACCGTGCAGGAATATAAAATTACCTCCACTTGGGGATCAAATGGAGCTGTCTTTGCACAAGGAACTCAGCTGGTGCTCAAAGACCAGCTGCTTGAACAAACAAAAAAAGCAGGAAAGGAGGGGTTATTAGGCCTCTTCCCAGGCTCCGCCCCTAAGCTGATAAAGCCGCCAGGACTGAATGGTTCCAGGGGAAGCGGGCCAACTCCTTTTTACTTCTATTAAATCTCTCTCTCAGCTGGATCTGACCAAGAACTGGAAAAAATGAAGGTAATAAAACCAAACCCCCCCCGGGACCGTGCCTGAAATCCAGTTTTATCTGTAAGAAATAACCTTCTAGCAAAGAACACAACCACTAGCGACTCCATTTCTTCCTTTTCAGGAACCGAAGGAGAGGTAGGGCTCACTCCCACGTTTGCCCACACAACAGCCAAACGAAGCATCGCGAGCGAGCTGGGCGAGTTGAGTTTTACCTGTGACAACTTTGGTAGATTATGACTGGTGCCTTCAGTAGCCATTGATTCTACGTGTTCCTTTAATCTAGGGTGAGGTGCCAACAACTTCAGGATATCGGGAAAATGTTCCTGAGAGTCCCCCGGGACTGATGGTGAAAAGAAACTAAGGAGAAGCTGTGACATAAAACAGAAGACTTCACTGCTTAAGTTTCTACAGGTGCTTGGGTGGTGGGGGAGGGAGGGGGAGGAAGGGGCAGGGGACACAGTTCGTGGGGTGAAACTCCAGGGAAGCAGCCTGGAACCAGAGACCCCAACATACGAGGGCAGGGGGCCTCAGTTCGGCGTGCATCAGAGGTACCTGGGGAGCTTATGACCACTCCACTTTCCAAGTTCCCACGCCTGGCTCCCCCAGGTCTGAAGCGTGGCCCCAGAATCTGGATTTCAAAATGGCACCACAGATGCCTTTGTCACCCTAGCCAAAGTTAAGAACCATCACTCCCATGCTACCATTCCATAGAAATATCTGCAGTGGAAATTCAAGACCTATCTAGGAGGAAAGAGACAGAGAGGTGAAGGCAGGAGACAAACAACACCGGGTGACCTGCAGTCACGTCCGTAGCACGCCCGTGGATAGAAGTCTACACGTGTCTTCTAGGTTCCTCCATGTCTTTCCCCTGCCGGCCCATTTTGCTCCCTCCTTCCCGGACCATCCTCCTTGGACCTTTAATCCTTTCCACAGTGAAGTGGTGGGAAGAGCAAAACCCAGCCTCTCCTCCCCCATTCTGGCCTTTACTGTGCAGAGACTGTCGGGTAACTTCAAGTATTGGAGGCAGGCGGGTTCCAGTCTGGGGCTGGTTTCCCTTGCAGTTGGAGAATGTGGGGGGCGGGGGAGGTGGCAGGTGAAGACCCAGAGGACCCAGAAGGGCCTGGGAGTCAAGGATGTGTGTTCTCATGCAGGCTTCCCCACGAGCTGCCCACATTCTTGTTTCAATTCTCCCCTGTGCCAGCACAGGTTACAGATAGACACGTGCACATACTGTATGTAACGTGAAACACAAGAAAGCGGCTCGCTTGGCTTCGAACACACATTGAAATGTTTACCACTGGGCAGCCGCTGCAGTGTCTGGAGACCCACTAAAGGATGCTCCACGCCCTTGCTCAGCGGAATAGGGTATGAACTGATCAAAGGAGGCTGACAGAAACTCCAACCAAACTCTGTCCAGTTTAATTTGTCCCCTTGCTGGCCCCCAGCAGTGCCTTCACGATGTTCCTTGAGACGTCAGCACTTTCCACATAGCCAAACCCTGCTCAGTCTCCAAGGCTAGCTCCGTTGCTACAACTCTAGCCCCCTGATATCACCTGTCCGTTCGTGTTCTCTACTGCACATAATGGAGCACCTTATACTACCCGGTCTCGCCCTAGACTCAGAATCGTGCCGCACACGTAAGTCTTTCCCTCTAACCAGATGGCCAGCTTCTGGAGGCCCATGGCAGATGTCCAATGCGTACTCATCACCCCGGACGGAATTGAATTAAGACACTTATCCATCCCAGGGCCCAGACAGAGGCCGAGTGTTCAAGCCCAAAGTCCTCAGACAGATCGCAATTTCCGTCCAGCTCTGGGAAACCCACTTCCCAGGTTTAGGTTGTCGGTAAAGGAGTGAGGTGGGGAGGTACTCACAGTGCCCAGGGCCATAAATGCCAGCTTTCAGAGGCCCCTCCTCCTGAGGAACCAAAGTTGGCCTTCAGAAGCCCTCCTGAGTGGCCCAACAGGACCAACCCACTTCTGAAGCAGTCTCCCTGGAATTCTCCCCCAAAGAGCACAGTGCTTGCTTGTCGTGAGGAGCACCGCGTGATGTATGCAATTGTTGAATCACTATGTTGTACACCTGAAACTAATATAACAGTGTATGTTAACTAACTGGAATTGAGATAAAAACTTTCGAAAAGAGAGCATGGTGCTCTTCAGTGGCAGCCACACAGCATCCCAAGGGACAAGGTTCAAAGGGCAGAGCATGGAGGGGGGTGGGAAGGGAGGCAGAGGGGAGAAATTGAAGGAGACAAGGCAGAAACAGCAACAACACTTCACTTCTTACCTTTACTACCTAAGACCTCATTCTAGACCTTTGGAAAACAAAAGTTGGGGTCAACGCTCAGTGAGAATAATCATTCCACGTGAATGAAAGTCAATTCCACTTCAGTGTCAGCCTTAGAAAGACCCGAATGAGTCAAGAAGGGGGAAAAAAAAGAATCCGAGGTAAAAACAAACGCTAAAAAGAAACCTAGGCCTGGGAGTGCCTAAGGTAGCTAATTACTGCCAAGTGAACCTGGACCATCTTTGTCAAATCTTCAGCCCTGAAACTGGAACGGTACAGTAAATAAGAACTGCCGAGGGCCCTCAGTGTTCATATATGGCTGCCGTGCCCTCATCACAGTCAGTGGGAATTCGCCTCTAAATTCTTGGCCCTGCTTCAGAACTCCAGGACACTCATTATGGGCATCTGCTCCCTTGTATTCTCTGGCATTTATAGGGCGCTGTGTAACACATGCAGGATTGGAAGGTCCTTGAGGACGGAGACTGTGGCTTATGCCTCGTTGGGTCTCCAGAGCTTAGCACAGCACTTTGCCCCATCCTGTTTGGTGGTTGTGGAAGTGACACTAGCTGGTCTCTAAAAGTGGCTGGAGAGAGAGGTCAACCCAACTGATGACACCAGAGCCTCTCAGGCCAAGTAGGAAATGGACGAACAGGAGTAAAGAAACCACTCACCCCTGGATCTGACACCTGCTTCTGTTGGCCTTTGCACACTCTGCCCCTAAAGTCAAGATTCTTCTAACCAACCTTTGTCCATCCCCCACCCCCAGAACTGGATGGTCCCACTGCTACTCTCCACCCCACCCTAGCAGTGAGCGCCAAGCCCCCTGGCATGTCCTCCTGGGACAGAAGAATGGTGGAATGGCTAGGAAGGCAGACTCTGGAAGCAGATGGAGTGGGGTTTACGTGCCCTTTCACCAAGCACCAGCTGCATGGTCTCGGGAAGTCACCAAGCCTCGGCTTCCTCATCTATGTCCTCTGTAACATGGGGATAAATAACATCAGCTACCCTCATAGGGATGTTGTGGGGATTAAATTATATTCTCCACAGAGAGCCCTAGCCCAGTGCCTGGTGCACTGGAAATGCTCGATAAATGTCAGCTGTTATTACTATTATTTACACCATGGACTACACTTAAGATTCAGGGAAGGGTTCACAGCCTGGAGCAATTCTCTGCCACCAGTACTCCTCTCAAGAACACCTTGTCCACTTTCCCAAACCAGGTGAAAGCAACTTTCCAGAGAAGAAATCTGTGCGAGGCGCAACCTCCAGAGCTTGGCTTCCCCTAGTTCACTGATTTTGCTAAAGATTCCTTTCTGGAGCCTTCAGAAACCAATCCGGTCTCTTGCTCCCTTCCTTCATCCATGACTCTGCCAAACCTCACTGGGACAGAGGCACTTGAGACAGGTGGCGAATAGCGGGAGGGGCTTGGGGAGGGCAGAGGCCACCACTGACTGTCAGCATCCAACTTCCGGGCCAATTAGCCACACACCATGAAAGCACACTGTGGAACAGTAAGCAAAGCAGCTCATGAACTGAGGACACTTGAGCCCTTCACCAGGGCTAACATTTCATGAATTAAAAAACAAAACAAAAGAACCATATTCTCCTGGGATTCAAGAGTTGGAATGACTGCTTGGATTATATCGTAATGGTCCCTGACTTATATTTGTGAGACAGTGTGTGTTCTATTTCTAGCAAAGGCTGAAGGCTGGAGTTCTGCATATAGCAGGGGAGAGGGTGACCAACATTCCTGGCGAGGAGCTGGCTGCCCTGTGTGGCTGGTGAAGCTGTGACTCAGCCAAAGCAAAGTTCTACAACTGCAGGCAGCCCCAAACCCCTGACCTCTCATCAACAGCCAGATTCTCAGCAGTGAGCCTCCACCCCCATGTTAACTTGTTTGCTTTGCTTTGGTTTTCCTACTCACAACCCAGACCCTGAATCTAAGAAGCAAGAACATTCCTCGGAGGCTCCTCCAAAAATGCAGGAACTGCTCAATCTGATTGCATATGCCAAGAGGATGGTGTTTCTAGGCAATTGGCACTTGTGTCTCCTTCCTGCCCCCTTAACCAAGGGAGCCACCCACTCAGGGCCTTAAATGCCAGGAAGGGCAGTTCCCTCACTCCCCTCCTTGGAGAAGACAGAGAAGTGGGAGCCCACTGGGCAGCTGGACCTGACATCATCTCAACTCACCCTCTGGGCTTCAGATCTTGCTCTTTTGTTCTTTCCATCGAGGGACACACAATATAGAAACTCCCTTAGTGCTTCCTCCACCTTGCCTAAGGTGGCTAAGGCTTGTGCTTTTCTGAAGTGTGCCTGGAAGAAAACATTAGCATTCAATCCTGTTCTTGTTCACCTACTGACTTATTGACACTAGCCAAACACTTAGTGAGTATTCATTACTCTGTGAAGGGTTTTAGAAGGACTACCTTATCTACAGCCCTATCTGTAGGCAAATGTTCTGAAGCCCATTTTACAAAAGATGAAACTGAGACCCAGAAAAGTGACTTGCCCAAAGGAACACAGATGGTAAATTGTGGAATCAAGGTTTAAGTCTGGGACTGACTGATACCAAAGTCCCATTTCTTAACCACTGTGCCATACGACCTCCCTGCTGCCCCACTGTTGTGTTGGAGGTATTGCCAAATGTAGCAAGAAGCCTCATTTAAGCACATACTATCCAGCGTCCAGAACCCACCCAGATAGGCCTTTCTATTAACTAGTCTGTCAAGCAAAGACCTAGTCCACATTACTGGCTGAGTGATTGCCTATACTTGCTGATCATTTTTCAGAAGAGGCCCAAGGGAAAGGACATGACCTCTCCAAGACCTCAAGGTAGTTAGTGGCAAAGCTGGAACTAGAACTGTGGTCTAGGACCCCAAGAATGCTCTTCCCCACAAAGCTGACTTCTCTTCAAAGGGCTAACCAGGGACTGAGCAAATGCTTTCCCTCCTGTGGGCTCAGCTCACTTCTGTTCCCTTCCCACATCTTTAAAAAGTATAAAGAAGTTTTAGGGGTGCCTGGGTGGCTCAGTTGGTTAAGCATCTGACTCTTGGATTCGGCTCAGGTCCTGATCTCCTGGCTCGTGAGATCTAGCCCTGCATCGGCTCCCTGCTTGGCGGGAGTCTGCTTGAACATTCTCTCCCTCGGCCCCTTCCCCCACAAATCTTTAAAAAAAAAAAGTATAAAGAAGTTTTAGGGCTCTCCGGGGTCCCCGCCCAGCTGCCCCGGCAGAGAAACTCTAGAGGTAACAGAAGAGCACCTTGGGAAAGAGGGAGGAACAAGAAAAGAGGTGGGAAGAGGGCTACATTCTCTCTTGTGCCTTGGGACAGGTGGCCTTTGCAACTTGGCTGGGAGGGCATTGCTCTTGAGTCAGCTAGGGTGCCCCTCGGGGGCCTGCTCCCCACTCCCTTGCCTCCACGGCTGACCCTGAGTCTAACTTAGAGAAGGAAATGATCCAGGTTGCAGCTGCTGGGCACTCCCAGCTTCCCCTCCTAACATGCTTTTACAGGCCCTGGGGCGGTGCCCTCTGGCTCCGACCTGGCTACAGTCTCCACCGGCAGGGATCTGCCTTCTTGAGCTGTGACCCCTGCTCCAAACCTCTTGAGGTCCTCCCCTGTACCCCCACCCTTCTCCTGGAGCCTAATCTTGGCTGATACTTGGGTGCTGATGGCTTCCTTCATTGCTCCTCCCAGCAGCATTTACCAGGGGCCCCCTGGAGAAAGGCTTGCATGACATTTCAGGGCAGCTAGAGGAGATAAGTGTTGGGAGACTGGAGAGGCCTCTAGGACCCCTCCAATCGTACCAAAGAGCAACCCATATACTCCACCTGCTCAGGGCAGCCAGCCCACCCACCTGCAGGAGGTGTTGAGTACCACTGAGCCTGGCTGGACTGGCTGGACTAGGGCTGCAGGAGGTACAGCCCTCCCCTAGGGGCATTGCACAAAGAAATGGTGGGAAGTATGCAAATCAGAGTATGGGCTGGTTTTGAATCATATGCATCAGTTCATATCTTCTCTCAACCCTCAAGACAATACCGTTCATTCTCTGCACTGCCTCTCCGCTTACCCCAGCACTCTGGGGAAATGAAACTCCTGTTTACTACTTCCACCAAGTCTGATTTCACTGGGGAAGTCACTTTTCCCATTTCATCTGAAAAGGTCTACTACTTCTCAGCCCGGCTTCCCACTGTACTATGAAGGCTCCCACCCTTAGGCCCTAGGTTTAGGGTGGGAGCAGAAGAAGCTGCAAGAGAAGTCCTCTTACCCCCAGGCAGCTTCCTGACCTGCGCTGCTATAAAGCACAAAATGTTCTCACTGAAGCTCCTTTGGATCAAGACACTGGTGACTTTTAGTAAACTGTAAATCTGTTCCTTGGTAAGGAGAACATACTACTGCCATAACCCATGAAAACCTTCTCATCGAAGCACATGAGAGATTCACTCACACCAACGGCCCAGTGTGCAGGTCCATAAATGCTTTATCTGAGGTTCCCAATTCCAGAAACAGTCTGATAATCCAAAGTTTCATAAGCTTGGCATCAAAAGTCATTAGGTGGCAAATATATATGATATAGAATACGTCATAGTCTTTATCTCACTTAGTGTGAATTTTCATGTAATGTATGGCAGAAATATTAGCGTGTATGATTGTGAGATGCTGTCCAGAGCTCACTGAGGGTGCCACCTGGTGTATGGTCTTTCTGAAATCAGAAACGTTCTGGACTCTGAACACTTCTGGCCCCATGGGATTCAGATAAGGGACCACAGATCAGAACCTGGGTAAGGTGGGTTTCCGAGGTGGCATCCTGGGGGTTGTGTAGAGAGAACACTACACCAAGGCCTAGCAAACGGCAGAGCTCCCAGAATGGCCTCTTGATCATGCTCACCAGTGACCTTCACACCACATTCCGCAGGAGGCAAGTGGGGCAGACAGCAATAGCTGTGCTTTGCAACCAAGGACCCTTGGGGTCCAGAGAGTGAAGCGACTTCCCCATGGTCACTTAACTTGCAAGTAGTAGAGCCCAGGCTCAAACCTAATCTCCTAAACAAAATATTGACACGTGGCTAAGGGCCAGTCCTGAGGCCAGAGATGCAGAAAGTGACACTTTGCATCCTAGCATCCTGAGAGGTGCCTAGCCTTTCTCTGACCACCCCTTCATGTGACCTAGATGTTTGGGGATACCAGCAGGCTGATTATATTAAGGACTTGAAATAACACAACCAGCCAGCAATACTTCTCTCATGTTCCTCTTTCTATTGTCCCTGAAAATGATAGAACACATAATGCTATGTGCCAGGCATTGTTCTAGGCATCTTACACGTATTAGCTCATGTAATCCTCACAACGGAACCCTGTTAAGTAGGTGCGTTGAATATCCCCCTTCCCAATTTTAGAGATGAGGAGATGAGGCACAGAGAGTTTAAGTAACTTGCCCAGGACCACACAGCTGGTAGAAGTAGCAGAGCTGGGGCATAAACTCAGGCGGTCTGACTGCTAAGTCCATGTTCTGAAGAGTCACAAAGCCTAAGCTGCTCTGCAGTCATCAGGTGGAGAAGAAAACTGGGGAAGAATCCAGTTCCCTTGCAGATCCCTGAGTCACCCTTTGCCAAGGGACCCCCAGCTCCTTAGCAAAGCCTTTTCCCTGCTCTGCTTGAGCTCTAGTGCCCCAAACCCTCAGGGAGGCAGCCCCTCCTGCCAATTCCCGTCTATAGGACAAGCCATTCCCATCCCTCCCATTCCACTCACCTTAAAACCCATTGGGCGGAGCTTACATGCTATTTCTGCATCATGCAGTGCATCCTCATGAGACTCCAAGGTGAAATAAATTTGAGACCGGTTGCTATAAAGCAAGTGGTCATTTGGAGCTGCCAGAATGAGAAAAAAAAAAAAAAGCTCTCATTAATGGTCTCAGCGCAAAAACATAAATCCTGTATGAGAACGGATCTTGAGCAAATGGCAAGTTATCTAGGATTTTTCTACTGGGGATCCAAAGGCTTAAGCTCCATCTCCAGCCCTGATATTGCCCTGCCTGCCACCCCTCCACCCCTGCCACTCTGGGTCTGAGCTTCCCCAACTATAAAGAAGTATTTTTTTTTAAGTTTGTTTATTTTTATTTATTTTTTATTTTTTGACAGAGAGAGGAGGGCAGAGGGAGAGGGAGAGAGAGAATCCCAAGCAGGCTCCACGCCCAGGGCTCCATCTTACAACCCTGACATCATGACCTGAGCTGAAATCAGGAGTCGGACGCTTAACCAACTGAGCCATCCAGGCGCCCCATAAAGAAGTAATTTTCTCTCCTTTCTCAAGCCGTTCCTTAGAGGGCCTGTGGGGTGAGTGGTGCATCAGCCGCTCTGACATAGTGGAAACCCTGGCCCCCTACTTCACCGCTATGCATGGCTACCAACCGGCAGCCTGGCTTCTGCGTGAGGTATCACCCACAAGGAAACAGGCCAGGGAGGAGGGAAAGGGAGGTGGCCAGATGTGACCCCCATCCTGCCCACCAGGAAGACAAGTCCAGGATAGTCTTCTCATGACATTAGCAACACCTCTGTCTACAAAGCCCAGGGCCTATGAAGTTTCTCCGAATGCACTTGCAAGGCTCCATCCTCTCATTAGATGGCCAAATGTGACTGCACCTAAACAAGGCTGCTGGGAATGAAGTGAGCTCGGCTCTCACTAACACTTTGAATCACTAGGTGCCAGGGCTGGACCGGCCTTTAGAGATCACCTGGCTCAATCAATCCATTCTTCAGATGAGGAAAATCAAGCCCAGAGAGCAAAAGGCATCTGCTCCAAGTCATAGAGCTAGCTGGTCAGACTCTGAAGCTTTGAAGCTGGGGCGGGGGAGATGTTCCTTTTTCTGAAGGGTGTGCACTACATAGAATAATAAGGGGATACTGGCCACCTTCCAGCACAGAGATACTCGCCTGCTGGGGAGGCCCCGTACCTCTTAAAACGGTAAGTCTGTCATTTTTTTCACCCTGACCGCTCAGATTAACAAAGGTGAAGGAAGAAACTCCCAGGGGAAAAGCGGTGGCAGCAACAAAGGGGGAGGAAGACAGCGGGAAGGGGCTTTCCTGGCCCTTGAGGTATGGCTGAAAGGAATGGAACCTCCCTTGGAGATCTGGGTTTAAGTGACCTCCATTGTCTCCAGGTTGCCCCGCTCCTGCCCAGGGACTGCGCTCCAGCTGCGGCTGCTGGAACACGCTTCGTGGGGTTTTTCCCCAGGGCTGTGCAGAGGACTTGCTTGGGTGCCCATTACTTGCTCTCCAGACGTCAGCAGAGTTTACGGTGTATGCTATCCCTTTTGTTCTGCAGCACTCGCCAGCCCGGTGCCGGCTCAGTGTGCCTTGCCTGAGCACAGGACGTGCGTGGGGGGAGGGGTCCTCCTCTACCTCGAGTTGCCACCTCGCACCGCTAGCCCGCGCTCCTCCCCCTCCCCCACTACTTGTTGCAAATTCGGATAGCAAGTCAACACGTGGAGCCTCGAGCCCACTCCCTCCTCCAACCCGTCGGAGTCGGGCTCAGGGCACCCTGGGATCCCCAGAGCCCCGGTCTGCCCGGCGCTGCCGCCTCCTCCCCGGCACGCTCCGCCAGACGCCGCGCCCCGCCGGCCGAGCTCCCGGCGGCTGGCCCGAGCTGGGCACTACCGGCCCGCCGCTCCGCAGCCACTTCCTGGGTCGGGACGCGGAGGGTCCGCGGGGGCCGCTCCTCGAGGGAGCTCGGGCGCCCCGGTGCGGCCAGAGCCCTGGGGCTGCCCACGTTTGCCCTTGAAGCCGCCAAGCCCACCCGTCCTTCCTCCCGCAGCGCGGCAGCGGGGGGGGGGGGGGGGGCCGAGGCGTGCCCCCCTCCGTAGCCAGCCCGCGGTCCCCGGGGATCCCCGAGCAGTTGCGCCGCCCGGTCGCCCGCCGGGCTGGTGGGGTAGGGGTTCGAGGAGAGGGCGCAGGCTGCGGGCGGGGCGGGGGGGGGCATCTATTTCAGCCGAGGATCGTGTGATAGGAAGCGGTGACAATGAGTCACAGGGCAGCGGGGCGCGAACGCTCCCCTCCCCCCCCGCACACGCTCGCGGGATGGTTTCCGAGGCGAGCGTGGCCCACTTCGGTTACCTCAGCCGTTACACAATCCCGCCCGCGCGGAGGAGGGGCCGCCCGGCCCGGGCCGCTCGCGGCCCTTATGCAACCAGTGCTCTCCTGACCTAATTCCACGCCGGACCCACCCCACCGGGAGCCGCGGCCCCGGAAGGGCCGACTCCCGCCGCGGCGGCGGCCCCGGGCCGGGCGCGAGCGGCACACGCCCGCGCCGACCGAACGTCGCGGCCCGGCGGGAGGCCGGCGGCCCCGGCGCGAGGCCGGCGGCCCCGGCGCGGGTGTGGGCGGGGTGCGAAGTTCCTCCGCCCGCCCGCAAGGTGCAGGCAGGTGCGAGAGGATCCCGGGCGCGCGGACGGAGAGGGCGCAGAGGCGGGGACCGCGCGAGCCCGCGCAAGAGACGCGGGGGACAGATACGCGAAGGAGACAGAGGAACAGTGACCCAGGCAGAAGCTGACGGAGGGACTCGGGAATACAAGCCACGAGGAGACACGGAAAAAGACAAAGAGCGACAGAGACAGGGACACAGAGAAAGGGCGATAAATTGGTAGCGACAGAGACCAAGTCAGAGACCGAACTCCAGACGCCCCTCCCCCACGCCAGTCCCGGCCCGCCCCGCCCCCCCCCACGGTCCCCCGCGCCCCCCTCGGCCCCGGTCCGCCCCCCAACTCCCCGCCGCGCTCATCCCCCCGGCCCCCCGGCCCGGCGACGCGGTGGGCTCACCTAGGCGAACCGCCTCGTTGTACTTGAGCAACGCCGCCTCCACCTGGTGCTCGCGGTACAGCCGGTTGCCCTCGTGCCGGAGTTGCGACGCCCGTGCGGGGCCGGGGAACAACTTGCCCAGGAGGCCGCTGAGCACCACGTTGACCCGCAGCGGCGGCGGCGGCGGCGGCGGGGGCGGCAGTGGCGTGGCCGCCGCCGCCGCCTCCTGCTGCCCGACTCGCCGGACCGCGCGCGCCCTCCCGGCGGCCACCATCAACGCCGAGAGCTTGACCCCGCACAGGGCGCAGCGCCGGTCGGCTGCCCGGCCGCGTTCCAGGCACAGTTTACAGAAGGTGTGGCCGCACGACAAGGACACGGGGTCTGACAGAAACCCATGGCACTTCCGGCACTTGAAGCCGTCCCACACCTCGGTGGCCGTGGCGGCCGTTGGCGCCCCTGCCTCTTCCGCCGCCGCCTCACGGCTCGCCGCACCGCTCCTGTCCGGGGGCGCCGGCGGCAGCGCCTCGCCTTGCGGGACGTTCTGGGCCAGGCAGCGTACCAGTTGTTCCAGCTGCTCGGCCACCAGCTGCTGCCGCTCGGAGAGCTGTCTGTACACCTCGAAGGCTTCCCGGAGGCGCCCCCCAGACGCCAGGGCGTCAGCCTGCTGGAGCAGGACTTTGCACTCGGGCGTCGAGGGACTCGGAGGCTGCTCCTCCGGCCCCGGCTCCGGCTCCCGAGTGGCTAAAGGTGCGGAGCCTTCTGTAGCCGCCTCGGGCTGGGGGCCCACGTCGCCGCGGGCCGCGGATGCCGCCGGCTCCGCCTGTTCTAAGTTGTTGCCGCCGAGCTCGGCGGGCAAGCTCAGCATCTGTCCAGTCTGAAGTGAGTCCATAGAGAGACAGGCGCCTCGGGAAGAGGCGTCTAGGGGCCAGAGACCCAGAGCAGAGAGCAGCGACTGACGAGAAGCCGGACTGCCACGAGCGCCGCGTTGCCGCGCGCCGATCCCTGCCGCGCCTCCACGAGCTCCATGCCGGCCGCCGCGCGCCGACTAATAACTGTCTTGTCTCAGCAAAGTGTTATATAAAACTGTACCACGTGACGCGCCGCCACGCCGCTCATTGGCCGGCGGCGGGGAAATTGTTACAAAACCAGACAGTTTTGTAACAGTGTTGCGCTTGCTTCTTTTGGCTTCGCTTTTCTTGGCGTTTTCTTAACGACTGAGCCACCCAGGCGCCCCTTCTTGGCGTTTTCTTGAGGTGGTTTGTATTTACTCTCCTCCTTATCTCCCCCTCACAATGTGGTTGCTTTTCCGAGGAGAGGGAGGGAAAAAACCCAAAGTCTTCTCTCGGGTTTCTCCGTCACCAAACCCTACCCGATCCCACCTTCAAACCCGCCGGGAGACCGGTCCCCTCAGCCCGCCGTTCGCGGGCGGCCCCTCCCCCAACCCATCCCTCGAGACGCTAAGACCTAGAGGTGCGCAGCCCGCCGAATCTCTGAGACGCGGAAGGCGCGCCCGCCTAGGGGCTACGGTTGACGTCTGCGGAGGGAAGCGTTTTGGGACGGTCCCCGGGAAGCCCACACTCCCCCCACTCCAGTTCCGGCCGCGGCTCGCGAGCCCTGGGAGCCCCGTCCCTAACCGGGGTCCCTAACCGCCTTCCCCGGGGAGCCTCCCCCACCCCAAAGGTAGTGAGTGTAGTCATCCGAGGGCGCTTCTGTGCTGGGAGCCACCCGGAGCAGCGGGCCCGGCGGACGCAGAAGTTGGGTGGCGCTCGCCGAGGGGCGAGGGACCCGTCAGGAAGATGCGCTTGCGGGACGGGGCCCAGGGGAGGCGCCTCGCGTGCCCCGCGCCTCAGCTTTCTCCCGCCGGCGCCAGAACCTGCGGCGGGCGGGCACGAGGCCGTGGGGGGGCCACCAGGGGGGTCCGGGGGACCACGAGGGGGCGCGGCCACGAGAACTCCGTTCGGATCAGCGGGTCCCCTGGGGGCGTGGGAGAACCGCAGGAGGGACCGGAACCGGGAGCGCTCCTCCGGGGAAAGTCCGCGAGTCCTGGCGCGCTCGAGCCGCGGGCCGAGCTGCGTCCAGGTTCGCTGCTCCGGAGCAGCGCCGCGCTCTCGGCCCCGGCGGGTCGCCCCTGAGGGCTGCGCGGGGGATGGGCGGTGGGGGACCGCGAGGGCTGTGTGCAGGCGGCGGTGCTGGGCTCACGGTAGCTGGGCGGCCTCGAGGCTGCCCCGCTTCCTTCCAGAAGGCCCGTGTCAACTGCTCACGCGATCTCTCCCCACCCCTCGCCCTCAGAAGTTGACGGGAGCCACACGCACAAACGAAGAGGCTTCGAGACCTAAAGGAATAAGGCACAGCCCCCACGGCCATGCCGCTGCGAGCAACGGCGCGGGGTCTGGGCTTGCCTCTGGCTCCGGGAGCCCCCAGGGCCCGCGGGCTCGGAGCAGTGCCTGGAGCCGCGCGCCGCCCCAGCGCCTGAAGACCTACAGTTGGCTCCCGCTGTGGCCATTTCTTAGTTGAGGGACCTCGGGCAAGTGACCTAAACTCTAGGAACCGATGTTTGGGGTTCTGAACACATGTCAGGGATGATCTTAGTCGGGATCAAGTCATGTTTCAGAGCTGGGGACCACAGGCTCCCTCAGGGCTCTGTGTCTCTTTAGGTCGTTAATCTCCCCTCGGATCAACACCAAAGCCCCAAAAAACAAGTACACTGTCGTGCAGCAATTTCTAGAGCCTCCCTCTGGTAAGACAGGACTGGGGAATGGGTCAGAGGGGAGAAGGAACGCTGAGACAGCGGGGAAAGAGACCAAGAAAAGAAACCAAGGAGCTCAGGATGTAGCCAGGAAGGCATAAAGCGCTCATAGGAAAACTTGGCTTGCAGCCCTAGCTTTGCCATGACTTGCTATGAGACCTTAGGCAAGTCCTCCACTCAGGCCTTAGTTTCTCCAGATCTCCAAGGTTCTCTCCAGCCCTCGCCTTCAGTGGCTTCTATCCTAAGACTGAATTTCATGGTACCAACTCAACTACTTAAGTACAAGACTAGTCCAGATGCTGGGGGTGGGGGTGGCTTGGACAAGGGGGTGAAGTCAGCAGTAGTAGTAGAAGGACGGGGCGGCTAGACTGCTGTCCTCTTCATCAGGGTCAGGCCTGAGCTAGATTTTAAAGATAGAGAAGTCAGAGGACTGGCCAAGAGGGGAGGACATGGCCATGCCAGGCAGCGGAGGAGGGAAGCCCCTTTCACCCTTCAAATTGCCCTGCTGTTGAATGGGCTTGGTCTTAGTCCATTCAGGTTGCCATAATAAAATACTATAGACTGGGTGGCTTATAAGAAACAGAAATTTATTTATCACACTTCTGGAGACTGAACAAGATCGAGATCAAGACTCCTGCAGATCTGGTGTCTGGTGAGGGCCCACTTCCTGGTTCATAGGCAGCCATCTTCCGGCTGCGTCCTCAAATGGTGGAAGGTGAGTGATCTCTCCAGCATCTCTTTTATAAGGGCACTAATTCCATTCATGAAAGTGAGAGCCCTTTTGATTTAATCACCTCCCAAGGGCCCCACCTCCAAATACCATCACATTAGGGATTAGTTTTCAACAAATGAATGGGGGGCAACACAAACATTCAGTCTATAGCAGGGTCCCCAACATTAATTATTTTTCTGCCCCTTCTGACACCTATGAGGAGGGACAGTCTGTAGGTAATGGGCAGGTAATGAGAGGTAATGAAAGGGCCATGAGATAGATAATGATGAAAACTTAATTCAAGATCCTTATCCCTTTGACAAGTTTTAAAAAAGATGTTGGTTACTGCCAGTTGTCTTCTGGATGCAGTTCTGAGATGTGCCTTGCTCCCTGGACCACCTTGATGGGTAAACATCCTCTGGGTTGGTTTCCCTCCCTTGCCCGTCGGGGTTGGAGGGGGCAAGGAGAAGGCCAAGGCAAGTCAGGCAGCAGGTTTCAGTCCTGCAGGCATGGAGTAGAGATGCTCTCACCAGGTAGCCCCCTTTGGCATCTGTGTGTGCCCAAAGCTGACCATGAATTTGGCCAGGAATGTTAATAGCTGCCAGGGTGATGCAGGGTGCACTGGTACCGAAAACAGGCAGCACCGTGTACTCATGGACCAGACGGACTTCATCAGAGTTTTCCATTGTCTTTGCATATCAGGACTGCCTGTAGGATAACACCAAATGGGCTTCTATGGAATTCTGGAAAACACTACCACAGCGGCTTTCTTCCCTTCTTTATTTAAAGTAAACAAACATTACCTCGATATACATTTGTGGACCAACTCAAAAGTCTCCTACTCAAAACTTCCTCCGGAACCTCTGAGCTCACTAATTGGAGCTCCCTACAAGGAGGGGAGGGGAGAGATGGACAACAATTTTTCAGATGCAAATATTCCCTTCCGAGTGCCTGGTGCGTCAAATCTCCCTTTAATTTGCTAGGATCCCCTCTTGTGGCTAAGGTTGACCATGGGGCAGGCAGGAAGAGCAAAGGTTGATCTGCACCTCCTTTTCCAGTGACTACAGCAAGTTTTCCAACCGGGCGCTGAGGAACCTCTCTGGGGCCCAGAGGAGACAGCTGGCGGGGCTCTACCCTAGCTCCCTTCAAGGGCAGCACTGCATCTGTTGGTCTGTTTCATGGTGAGCTTGGGGGTACAATCTCACTGAAGAAAGAAAGGCTTTCCCTTCTTTAAAATAAAAAGTCTGACAAGACGAAATCAGAGAGGGAGACAAACCCTAAGAGACTCTTAACCATAGGAGACAAACTGAGGGTTGCCGGAGGGGAGGGGAGGGATGGGGGAGAGGGGGTGGGGTAACTGGGTGATGGGCATTAAGGAGGGCACGAGATGTAATGAGCACTGGGTGTGATATGCAACTGATGAATCACTGACCTCTATCTAATAGTACAGAAATAATACACCATATGTTAATTGAATTTAAATAAAAATAAATAAAATAAAAAGTTTGCAAATCATGGCAATTTTCACCTATTTGTCGAGCATCTTCTATATGCCAGGCACTGTGGTAGGTCCTGAAGATACAGCCTAGCAGCACTTGGCTCCCAGGTGCTCCCTTTACAAACGGTTGCACATACTCTTCCCACACATTCTCATCCCAGCTTCCTAGACAGACTAGAAGTTCCATGAGGGCAAGACTAGTGTCTTGTGTCTTTCATCTCCTCCTCAAAGGACAGTGTTTGTTTTTGATTTGGTTTTGTTTTAGAGAGGGAAGGGGGAGGGGCAGAGGGAGAGAATCCTCAGGCTGACTCCCCGCTGAGTGTGGAGCGTGACACAGGGCGCCATCCCAGGATCCTGAGATCAGGACCTGAGCCGAAATCAGGAGTCGGACGCTTAACCCACTGAGCCACCCAGGTGCCCCTCAAAGGACAGAATTTGAACAGATTTTACTGAACACGGCAGTGGACATTTTGGCTCTGGATGGGAGAGTGCAGGGGACAAGAGGACATCCAGCTAGAAAGTCATACCTTTGCCCTGGGTCATTCACAGAGGAGAAAGTGAACACGCAGATAATTAAGCATTGACAATCCTGTGCTCACTTTGGCAACACATATACTAAAACTGGAAGGAGCCGACAGTCCCATACAACCCTGCGCACACACACACACACACACACGCACGCACGCACGCACGCACACTATGTACAGAAGCTTGGCCAAAGCACTTATTTACTGTTTACTTGAGTTTCTCATTTTATAAACTGGGGGTGACCCATCAATTATGCAGTCTTGGGGCGCCTGGGTGGCTCAGATGGTTAAGCGTCTCCCTTCAGCTCGGGTCATGATCCCAGGCTCCTGGGATCGAGTCCCGCATCGCTTCTCCCTCTGCCTGCCGCTTCCCCTGCTTGTGCTCTCTCTCCCTCTGTCGAATAAATAAATAAAATCTTTAAAAAAATTATGCAGCCTTTATAGGGGGAAAAAAAAGACATCATGGGCGTTAAAGGCACTGACATGAAAAAGGCTGCCCCTCGCTATCTAGAGTAGCCAAGAGCCAGAGCTAAAAACTACAAGTGTGAAAACTTCACAGATCAGCCCTGGTTTCACAGATCAGGGAACTGAGGGCTAGCGAAAGCTGGTGATTTGCTGTGGGAATCCGTGACACAGCCTCTTGTCTCTGTTTAACGTTCTTTCCGTGTGAGCAGAAAGCTTCCAAAGGACACAGACCATCTCCCCAAGTAAGTCGGAAGTTATTTCAGGTTTCTTACACGATTTGCAATTCAACAAATGTTTATTGAACATATACTACGTGCTAACAGACTGGCATTTGTGGGCAAGAATAGAAGGATATGGCACTGTTCTTAACCTCCAGTAGCTAACTGAGGAAATAAGAGGCAAAGATTTGAAATAGTTAAGTAAAAATAACAGGCAGTATGTGAGAAGTGCCAAAATTGGGGGAACAGCGAGTCCAAGCGAGAGCGCAAAGGAGACAGACGGCTGCTTTCCATCTCATAGCCTTTAAGCCAAGCTGGAGAGGATTTAGCTAGGAAAGTTGAAACCACCTCACTTCTCAACCCAAGGGGGTTCCCTTCACATCAGGGGCCACCTGGCTGGGAAAAAGGAGAAATTCAAGGAAGCTGGGCTGGTCAAGGCCCAGGGATTTCTAATTTTAAAGGCTACCCATGTGATTATAATACTCAGCCAGGTTTGGGGTTTACCCATCTAAAGGATAATGCAGAATAGATTGGCTAAGTGCACCCCAATCCTTTTCTCCCTAGCCCATCCTCAGTTTCTCTGGGGGAGGTGGGTATCAATAATTCTTGTCTACTTTTTACTGAAGGGAAAACTGAGGGTCCAGAGACTTTCTTTCCCCCCACCCCCCCCAGAGACTTTCAGTGATGTGGTCAAGGTCCTTCAGCAAGTAGTGTGATCTCTGGTTTCCTGCCAACCAAGAGAAATAGAAAGATCAGGAGCTATCCTCAAGGAAGATTTTGCTTCATTTCTCTGCAAGACAAATCAAACCCACTTGGTTGGCCAGAGTTGGCTGCCCAGAGGACAAAAAGGAGCAAGTCTCTGGAACTGCCAGGTGTGTGGGACAGAGCCCAGGGCAAGGTTAGAGGCTGGGAGCTCCGAGTTCTAACTCTGCTGTGTGACTCAACCCAAGGCACTTCCCCTCTCTCTTTGTGTGTCCTTTACCTATTAATAACGATGCCCAACGTCACTGTTGGCATTAGCTACCAGTGATGGCAAATGCACAGTGCAGTTCGTCCCCATGTGATTCCTGGGAACAAAAGGGATCCACAGCCACCTGCCGACTGTTGTGAGTAAAGTACGTACCGACTGCCTTCGGAGTAGAGGCGCTTTCTTCCCAGGAGAGTGAGCTAAAGGCCCTGGGGCTGGGCCCTGCCCTCTGCAGGAGTACTGGCCAGTGTGGAGGCCCTAGAGATCCTGGCAGAGAGCAGTCTGGTCTTAGGAGGAAAAAGAAATAAAAACCGGTTATCTGGAGGGAAAACAGCAAACATCCAGCAGAAGGAAATTACCTGAAAGCTTTGGCAGGCCTGGGAATGGTTAAGATCTATCATAAGTTGTGGCAAAATATATAAAACATAAAATTGACCATTTTAACCATTTTAAGTGTACGGTTTAGTGGTATTAAGTACTTTCACATCATTATGCAACCAGTACCACCACCCACCTCCAGAACGTTCTTCATCTTGCAAAACCAAAACTCTGTACCCGTTGAACGGCAACTCTCCATACCCGCCTCCCCCCAGCCCCGGGCAACCACTATTCTGCTTTCTGTCTCTGTGAATCTGACAACTCTAGGTACTTCAAATAAGTGGGACCATATAGTATTTGTCTTTTTGTGGCTGGCTTACTTCACTCAGTATAATGTCCTCAATTTCATTTATGTTGTAGCATGTATCAGAATTTCTTTGCTTTTGGGGCGCCTGGGTGGCTCAGTTGTTAAGCGTCAGCCTTCGGCTCAGGTCATGATCCCAGGGTCCTGGGATCGAGCCCTGCATTGGGCTCCCTGCTCAGCGCGAAGCCTACTTCTCCCTCTCCCTCTCCCCCTGCTTGTGTTCCCTCTCTTACTGTATCTCTCTCTGTCAAATAAATAAATAAAAATCTTAAAAAAAAAATTTACTTGCTTTTAAAGGCTGTGTAATATTCCCCTGTATGTACATACATCTTGCTTTTTTGCTTGTTCATTCATCAGTCAATGCACATTTGGGTTGCTTCCACCTTTTGACTATTGCAAATAACACCGTTATAAACACGAGTATACAAAGCTCTCTTCTAGACCCTGCTGTCACTTCTTTGGGATCTATACCCAGAAGTAGAACTGTGGGATTATATGGTGACTGGCTGGCAATTCTGTTTTTAACTTGAGGAACCACTATATTGTTTTCCATAGTAGCTGCCCCATTTTACATTCTGACCAGCAATCCATAAGGGTTCCAGTTGCTCCATAGCCTTGTCAACACTTGTTATTTTCTGTTGTTTTCTTTTCATGAGAGCCATCCTAATGGGTGTGAGGTGGCATCTCATTGTGGTTTTGATTTGTATTGCCCTGACGATGAGTGATTTGAGCATTTTTTTTCCATTTGCTTACTGGCTATTTGTATGTCTTCTTTGGAGAAATGTCTATTCAAGTCCTTTGCCCACTTTTTTCGATCAGTTGTTTGTTGTTTTGTTGTTGAGTTTTAAGAGTTCTCTCTATATTCTGGGTATTAATCCTTTATCAGACACGTGACTTGCAAGTTTTTTCTCCCATTTCTCCCATTCTGCCGGTTGCTTTTCGCTGCTGATAGCGTCCTTATCTGAAAACCTTGGGAGAACTGGGAGATGTCAGAATTCAGGGTTTTTTTTTAAAGATTTTTATTTATTTATTTGAGAGAGAGAAGGAGAGAGAGAGAGAGAGAACACAGAGGAAGAGTGAGAGAGAGAGAAGCAGACTCCCCACTAAGCAGAGAGCCAGACTTGGGGCTTGATCCCAGGACCCCTGGAATCGAGCTCTTTGATGTTGTGCAAGCTACAGAAGCTTGAAGAATCTGGATTCAGAATCGAGCTCTTTGATGTTGTGCAAGCTACTTAACCTCTTTGAGCCTGCCTTAGTTCTTCCATCTGAAAAATGGGGATGATTCTTATCATAGAGAACCTAGCTGATAAGATTACTATGATGATGCATAAATGATATCATATGTCTCAAATCTTACCACTGAACCTAGCCCAGGCTAAATACTCAGTAAGTGGTAGCCTTTATTAGTATTGGGTTTAAGAAGGAACCAGAATGATGTAATTGAAATGTGATATTCGTTATTATCAAATGGGTGAGTAGGCCAACAATATTAAATAACCAACCCAAACACGGTACTATTACATAATACTTAACACTTGTGTAGCACGTTGCAATTTACGAGGCATTTAAACATTCGTCATTCATTCAACAGGCTCCGCTGGAAAATAATGATGAGTAAGGCAGTCCTGCAGAACTGAGTGGGAGAGACTACCATGGGAAAGGCAGTCTTAATCAGGAGATGAGGGCTAAGAAGACAGAAGCAGAGGGTGCTGACGGGAGGCACAGAGGAGGAGAGTTCAGATCAGGGGATGGCTTCTCAGGTGGGTAATATGGACCCAGAATTCTGCAGGATTACGGGGTTAGGGGGAGGAAAGGTGTGCTGGAAGGGGCTGAGCTTTCAAGATAGAAGAAAGAGCCACTGCAAACCCTGGAGGTAAGAGAGGCTGGCTGGCTAGGGAACCACTACTAGTGTATCATGGCTAGAGCCTAGAATTCAGCAAGAGGAGCAGTGTGAGATGAGTCTAGAGAGGCAGGCAGGTGCCCAGCCATGAAGGGCTGTGTAGACCAGGGTAAGGACTTGTGATTTTATCCTGAGAGGAGGAAGATGCTGTTGAAGGGTTTAAAGCAGATTCATGATGTGATTGGCTTTGCTGTTTAGAAAGATCTTTGGCTGCAATGTGGAGAGAGCAAAATGACAAAGCACAACCTGGGGGAGACCAGGTAGAAAGATGAACTAAAGGAAGGACAATGAGGCTAGGGAGAAATGAGGGCTCAAGAGACATTTAGGACAAAATGGAGCAGACGTGGGGACAGATTAGATGACCTTAGTTCACTCCTGGGAACAATTTAGATATTAGCATCATTCTTTCACTTAAGATGAGTAATAGAGAGGGTACCTGGGTGGCTCAGTCATTAAGCGTCTGCCTTCGGCTCAGGTCATGATCCTGGGGTCCTGGGATCGAGCCCCGCATCAGGGTCCTTGCTCAGCGGGGAGTCTGCTTCTCCCTCTCCCACTCTCCCTGCTTGTGTTCCCTCTCTCACCGTCTCTCTCTCTCTCTCTGTCAAATAAATAAATTAAAAAAAAAAATAGTGTTAAAGATGAGTAACAGAGGCTGAGGAAGGGTCAATGATTTGTACGGGGTCCGAGAGCCAGAAGGAATCTGATCAGGACTCTGGCTTTCTACCCTGACATCTCCTGTTCACTCTTCCAGAATATGCTGTTAGATGAGTTTCTAGATCTTTACTGTAAATCCCTTCTAAGGAATTCAAGTCTTGTTTCCCCATCGACTGCTTTGCAGCATGTAATCATTTCAGAGGTACTTTATCTGAGTTTTTAATTGGTTGTCAACGTAGGATGGCTTCACACCCCTGAGCTTTAAGACATTCTTTTCCTTTCTTGCTACTTAGTGTTTAATGAGTAGTCTGGAAGCAAACCCTTCTATCCCAGGGAGGCTCAAATGAAGAGTTTGGGGCTCAGAAAGAATGAGCCTAAGTCCTAGGCTCGGCCACTAATTAGCTGCGGGATAGAACAAGTCACTTTCTATAAACTCCTATCTGAAAACCCTGGGGACTAGAACATATGAATGCATACTCACTCAAATTCAATAACTTTATGAGTCTCTTCTAAAATAAGTATGCCTTCAAACTGTGAATAACCACTCTCTCCTGAATCTGTTTGGTAAGTTGGGTTTCTGGCTCCATAATATGCTCATAGTTATTACGGATTTTCCCTGAAACTCTACTGTTTGCTCACCAGGGAGTATGTCTCTGCTCTGTAATTGCTGAGAGGAGTGTTATCAGACTTAACTGTCAACCAAGATGCACGGGTTTGTTTGTATTTTTCTCAGGCACTTGTACTGCTAAGTCTCACTTTTTTTTGGCAGGTTTGAGGGGAGGAGTACAATTCTCTAAATTATAAAACCAGAAGGGAGAGAAAAAATGAATGAAGAAGGTGAATTCACACTTTATGGAAAACGCACCACCTGACAAGCCTATTGTGAGGCATCGATAAGACGAGGGAGAAGTGTCTCTGAATGGCAAGGCCCCGCCCAAGCGGAGGGTGATATGTACTATTCTTGCTTCCAACCCCACGAGCTAGGTGGGCCTGTGAGGGAAGAAGAGCCTTCGGCAGTGCCACCTCACCCAGGACCAGGAAGGATGGAGAGCTGACGATCCACCCCACTCCCAGGGGCTGGGCTCCAGTCCCCGGCCTGTGCGGTGACCCTCCTGGGTCGGGGGAGGCAAGGTCCAGTCCTGAGAGGCTGGCCCTCCTGAAGGTCCCCTTGTCTCCCCTGGCTTCCGCCAGCAGCAGGAGGGGGGACTGGGCTCCAGGCCCTTTACCCGAGGGCTTTAGGCTCCTGCAGGGGGACGGCACCCCTGTGTGGGACAGCACCCACAGCCCAGTCTGGCTGTGACACGGCGGGACTAGCAGGCCAGGGACAGGCCGAGTCAGTCCCAGTGCGGGGCTGGGGCAGGCTCTCACCTGGGGGCTGCGGACATCCCAGCACCTCAAGCATTGCTGGGGGCCACAGGGCAGAGACCTCATGGGAGGCCTCGGAGAGGATCCCGAGACAGAGACGGAGAGGGGATAAGGCCCCTGGTAGAGAGTCAAGCCCTAGGTGGGTAGAAAAGAAACGTCCTTGACGAGGACAGTGATTATAAAGCTCTTGGTATTCAGTCAACAAACGTTTGTCCAACATTCCCCGTCCCACCCCACCGCCCCCGCCGTACAAAGACACCATGACTGTTACAAGCTCAAAGGCGGGGACATCCCCCCCTCAATGGCCTATGCTCACAGGGGAGGTAAACACGGTTCACATAGGTCACTGTCATTCAGGAGAGGTTGTGGGGGTGGGGCGGGGAGCAGATACAGGAAAGGAGGCTGCCTGGAGGCAGTGACTTTTGGGCCGGGGCTGTAAAGGAGAGCTCGGGATGGGTCTTTGGGGAGTGGCCCTTGCCATGCCTGACATTGAAGGGAAACCTCTCCAAGTTGTTGTGGCCTTGAGTCCTTCCCCCTGTCCTACTCTGACCCTGGAGACAGGTCTGCAAAGAGGAAGGACTTGACCACTTCTGCTGACCAACAGGGGGAATCGGGCGGGGAAAGAGAGCACTTTTCCCTAAAGAAATCTGTCATCATGCAAGTGTCTTCCTCTCTAGACCATGAACTAGGGCAAGCACAAGTTCTTAGGCACCTGTGAATCCCCAACCACTAGCACAGTTCCCAGTATATAGTAGGTGTTCAATACATGCTCAGTGAAGGATTGAATGACTAGGGTCTGGAATATTTGTCCTGTAACTTCAAGTGGACAGCCCAACTTTTCGTGACCTGGGAAGACACTTGTTTTCCTAGAAAAAACTGTCTGCCTGGGAGCATTCGATTTTGCAGTAGGCAAGGGAGCTGCCTTATTAGTCGTCTGGCTCACCCCAGGACTCCCATCAAATCCCCCAGCTCTGTCCTATGGCCAGCACAATATCTCTGCGCTTTCCTACCCCAAGACTCCGGCTTTTCCTGCAGCCGAGGAACCTCTGAGGTCTTGTGTGCGTTTTAACACATGCCCTGTGGAGACAATGTCCTGCCTTCAGTGCCCCAACCCAGTCAGGGGATGCTGCCTATCTTTTGAAACCCCAAATCTTCCTCCCCTTGGAAACCTTTCCTGAGAAAAGCCCACACAAATGACCCCTCCTGCTGAGCGAGACATTCATTATATTACAGGTGATCATGCTCGAGTCACAGAGATGTTTCACGTACCACCTTTTCTCTCAAATAAATGGGGAGCCCCTTGTTGCCAGAGATGATGGCACCGCTTCTCTGTCCCCAGGAATGTCTCTCAAATAAGCATTGCACCTAGGTGTGCAATATATGCTTGCTGATCGAGGGGAGGGCAGAAAGCTGATCTGGGCCTTTCGGGGATCCTCGAGTCACAGACATTTGCTTTGTCTATGACTGGTTACTTAACCTTCTGCCATCAAGTTGCCCCAGAAGCTGGACAGACAAGAAACGATGCTGTGTCGACTTCGGATTGGGTATCAGGAAGTCTTGGTTGTGGTCCTGACTCTGTCACTAACTAACACGAATTTTGGCAAGCCAGTTAGCTGATTTTGGCCTCAGTTTCCCCAATTAAAAAATAGGGAGACTGTTACTTCTGGCTAAGGATTTGTACTTACGCCACCCCCACCCCCGCATGAAACAACCAAAGAAAGAAAGAAAGAAAGAAAGAAAGAAAGAAAGAAAGAAAGAAAGAAAGAAAGAAAGAAAGAAAAGAACAATATGAAGCAACAGTTTTCAAGACACTAGGTATTAGGCAACAAAGGACAGTGATCCCAGAGAGAAAACAAACAAAATGAGCCCTATGAATGCCTCAGCTTCTTTTTTAAAAATAGCTTTGTTGAGATGTAATTCACATACTATGCAATTTAAAGTATACAATTCAACGGTTTTTAGCATATTCACAGACACGTGCAACCAATTTTAGAACATTTTCATCACCTCAAAAAGACATCCCATACCCTATCTATTCCCTATTCCCTCCAGCCCTTAAACAACCACTATCTACTTTCTGTCTATAGATTTCCCTATTCTGGACATTTCAAATAAGTGGGATCATATAATATGTGGTCTTTTGTAATTGGCTTCTTTCACTCAGTGTAATATTTTCAAGATTCATCCATGTTGTAGCATGTGTCAGTGTATACATCATTCATTTTTATGACCAAATAATATTCCATTCTATGGATATAGCACATTTTATTTCTACATTCTTCAGTTGATGGACATTTGGGTTGTTTTCACCTTTTGGTCATTATGAATAATGCTGCTATGTACAAGCTGTTTTGTGGAAATATATTTTCCTTTCTATACCTTGGAAGAGAATTGTTGGTTCATATGGTAACTCTATGTTTAAACTTTTCAGGAACTACCGGACTGTTTTTCAAAGTGGCTGCATCATTTTTAAATACCTGCCAATAATGTACAAGAGTTCCGATTTCTCCCTATCCTTGTCAATACTTGTTATTACCTGACTTTTTTATTATAGCCATTCTAGTGGGTATAAAGTGGCATGAAGTTCATTGTGGTTTTGATTTGCATTTTTCTGATGACATCGAGCAAGTTTTCACGTGCTTATTGGCCATTTGTATCTCTTCCCTGGGGAAATCTCTCTTTCTATCTTTGCCCACCTTTTAATTGGGTTATTTATATTTTTATTGAGTTGTAAGAATTCTTTATATAGTTTAGATACAACTCCCTTATAAGACTAATGACTTGCAAATATTTTTTCCCATTCTGTGGGTTGTCTTTGTGCTTTGATGAGTGTTCTTTGAAGCATGAAAGTATTTAATTTTGATGAGGTCCGATTTGTTTTTGCCTTTTGTTGCAATAAATAAAAATCTTTTGCTGGGGCGCCTGGGTGGCTCGGTCACTTGGGCGTCTGACTCTTGGTTTTGGCTCAGGTCATGATCTCAGGGTCAGGAGATCAAGCCCTGTGTTGGGCTCCATGCTGGGTGTAGAGCATGCTTAAGATTCTCTCTCTCCCTCTGCCCCTCCCCCTTCCTTTATCTCTCTCTCCCTAAAAAAATTTAAAATAAATAAATAAATCCTTTGCCAAATCTGAGGTCATGAAGATTCACCCCTATGTTTTCTTATAAGAGTTTTATAGTTTTAGCTCTTATATTTAGGTTTTTAAATCCATTTTGAGTTGATGTTTGCATATGGTGTGGGGCATGGTCCAACCTCATTCTTTTACATGTGGTTATCCAGCTGTCTCAGCACTCTTTTTGAAAAGACTCTTCTTTCACCATTGAATGATCTTGGCACTCTTGCCAAAAATCAGTTGACTATAGACACATGGTTTTATTTCTGGAATCTCCATTTTATTCCATTGATTTATATGTCTATCCTCATGCCAGTACCACACTGTCTTGATTGTCATTGCTTTGTAGTAAATTTTGAAATTGGGAAGTGTGAATCCTCCTACTTTGTTCTTCTTTTTCAAGACTATTTTGGCTATTCTGGGTCACATGCAACTCCATATGAATTTTAGAATCAGCTTGCCAATTTCTAAAGAGAAGCCAGCTGAGATTCTTCTAGGGATTGCATTATATCTATAGATCAACTTGGGAAGTATTGCCACTTTCACAATATTAAATCTTCCAGTCCATGAGCTCGGGATGCATTCCCACTTACTTAGATCATTAATTTCTTTCAACAGTGTCTTAAAGTGTTCAGAGTATATAAGCGTTGTGCTCCTTTTCTTAACTTTATTGCTAAGTATTTTATTCATTTTGATGCTATTGTAAATGGAATTGTTTTTTTAAAAGATTTATTTATTTGAGAGAGAGAGAGAGAGAGCATGAGTTGGGGGGGCACAGAGGGAGAGGGAGAGGGAGAAACAGGCTCCCCACAGAGCAAGGAGCTTGATGCAGGACTCGATCCCAGGACCCTGGGATCATGACCTGAGTGGAAGGCAGGCGCTTAACCCACTGAGCCACCCAGGCGGCCCCTTGCTGAACTTTTTTATTAGCTGTAATAGTTGGGTTTGTGTGTGTGTGTCTGTGCATTCCTTAAAATTTTCTATATACAAGATCATGTCATCTGCAAATAGAGATAATTTTACTTTTTCCTTTCCAATCTGGATGCCTCTTCTTTCCTTTTCTTGCCTAAGTGCCCTGGCTGGAACTCCAGTAAAATGTTGAGCTGCAGACATTTTTGTTCTATTCTTAATCTTAAGGGTAAAGCATCTCTTCTTTCACCATTAAGTATGATGTTAGCTGTGGGTCTTTTGTAGATGTCCTTTGTTGAGGAAGTTCCCTTTTATTCCGACTTTGTTGAGTGTTTTTGTCATGAAAGGGTGTTGGATTTTGTCAAATGCTTTTTTTTGCCTCTATTGAGATGATCATGCGATGATGCATTACATTAATTGATTTTCAGATGTTAAACCAACCTTATAGTTCTGGGATAAATCCCACTTTTCATGGTGCATAATTCTTTTCACATGTTGTTAGATTCAGTTTGCTACTATTTTGTTGCAGATTTTTGCACCCATATTCAGAACAGATAATGATCTCTAGTTTTCTTGTGATGTCCTTTGGTTTTGGTATTTGGGCCTCATAGAATGAACTGGGAAGGGTTCCATCCTTTTCCATTTTTGGAAAAGTCTGTGAGGAGTTAGTATTAGTTTTTTGAATGTTCTTATAATTCAGTGATAAACCATCTGAATTTGGGATTTTTCCCTCGTGGGGAGGTTTTTAAAAAAATCACTAATTTATGGGCACCTGGGTGGCTCAGTCGTTAAGTGTCTGCCTTCAGCTCAGGTCATGTTCCCAGGTCCTGGGATTGAGCCTCGCGTCGGGCTCCCTGCTCAGCGGGAAGCCTGCTTCTCCCTCTCCCACTCCCCCTGCTTGTGTTCCCTCTCTCGCTGTGTCTCTCTCTGTCAAATAAATAAATAAAATCTTTTTAAAAAATTACTAATTTAGTCTCTTCACTTATAATAGATCTATTCAAATTATTTTTTTCTTGTTGAGTCAGTTTCAGGAGTTTGTGTTTCTCTAGGAATGTATCCATTTCACCCATCTTATTTGTTGGCATATAATTATCCATAAAATTCCTTTATATTTATGTAAGTTCATTTCTGATTCTAGAAATTTGAGTCTTCTCTCTTTTTTTCTTGGTCAATCTACCGAAAGGTTTGTCAATTTTGTTGACAAAAGAAACAGCTTTTGGTTTCATCGATTTTTCTCCATTGTTTTTCTATTCTCTCTCCCATTAATTTCCACTCTGATCTTTATTATTTCCTCCTGACTTGCTTTAGGTTGAGTTTCCCCTTCTTTTTACAGTGTCTTAAGGTGGAAGATTTGGCCCAACTTACTGCCTTCAGAAAATTTCCAGGCTAGGACATGGGGCAGGGGAGCTGAGGTAGAGCCTGGCAGACTCCCTGAGTTGAGGACACCAATCTGAGAGTTCAGGAAACCAAGTCAGGTAGAGTTTGTATATTTCGTCCTGGTTTTTGGTTGTTTCAAGTGAGAGAGTAAATCCACTCCCTGTTACTTGGTCAGAAGTGGAAACTGTGCACAGCTGTATTTAAATCCTAGAATGGCTTTTCTAAAAAAAAAAAAAAAGAGAGAGAGAGAGAAGGAGAGCAAGAGGGAGAGAGGGAGGGAGGGAGAGGCAAGCGTTTGTGGGATTGGGCAACAGAGACAAGGCTGGTGCGATCAGGGGTTGAAGCCATCAGATACACAGGATTCCAAATTACAAAGAGAAAATGTATTTTGTTTTCTCCTTATTGAGATATAGTATGCACATACAGAAGACTATTTTCTTAGATTTAGAAAGTCACTGCTGCAGGTTAATGTATCATTGTTAATTTTCTCTTATTTTGCCCTGTAGTTGAGAGGAAGGAAAAGGATGGAAAAAAAGAAAGAACCTGTTCTTCACTTTTTTTAGGGTTTTTGTTTTGCCCAGAGAAATTTTCTCAATACGGATATTTACTCCAAATTTCATCACCCAAAAAGTGATAGCCACTGACAACTTTTATCCTAAATTCTACACACATATTTGCCAGCATTCATTCAGCTTAGAAATAAACGTTTGTTTTAAATGAATAAACTTGAGTGTGGACAGATTTCTTTTAGGTCAATAACACTGACTGAAATCTTTCCCTACACTATTTGTTGCATCAGCAACACTTGAAAGCTTTGTAGAAATACAGACTCTCAGGCGCTCCCTGGACCTTCACAGTCATATTTTAACAAGGTTCCCAGGTAATTCCTACACGCATTAAACTTTTAGACACATACTGAGGTAGAAAGCACACACATATATATGTGTACACACATATATATGTGTGTGTACATATATATGCATTACATGTGTATATAATATACAGTATTATATATATTATATGTGAACGTGCATGTGTAGGCATGCATGGGAATGATCCATATAAATGCAGCATATATACAAGACCATGTAGAGGAATGATAGCACATTTAGGATAGTGGTTACCTCTTGGAAGGTGTATTAGTTATCATGTGGTATAACAAATTACCCCAAAACTTAGCTGCTTAAAACATACATTATCTGGAATCCAGGCATGGCTTAGCTGGGTCTTCTGCTTCAAGGTCTCTCAAAAGGTTGCAATCAAGTGTTGGCCAGGGATGCAGTCTCATCTGAAGGCTCTATTGCAGAGCATCTGCTTCCAAGTCCATTCACATGGTTCTTGGAAGGATTCAGTTTTTCACAGGCTGTTGGACTAAAGATTCATTTCCTCATCAACTGTTCAGTTTTTGCCATGTGGGTCTCCCGTAGAGCATCTCATAACATGGCAGCAGGCTTTATCAGAGCAAGTGAGAGGGCAAGAGAGAGTGCCAGCAGGATGGAAGTCACAATCTTTTGTAACCTAATTACAGAAGTGACATCCCATCACTTTTGTCATAGTCTAGTCATTAGAATCAAGTCACTAAGTCCAGCCCACACTCAAAGGGAGGGCATGCATACTAGAAGATGGGGCTCAATGAGAGTCATCTTTGAAAGCTGCTAGTCAAAAGCAGAGGGTCTCAGTAAAAGAGAATTCTAGGGTATGCGTACACAGGGGGCTTCGATTGTATCTGTAATGTTTTATTTCTTAAGCCAAGTAGTAGGCACAGGGGTATTTATTGTAATGTTTTATATAACTTTTCTAGGTCTGAAATATTTCCTAATAAAGAAAAAAGGGGGGGTGCCTGGGTGGCTCAGTCAGTTAAGCATCCAGCTCTTGGTTTTAGCTCAGGTCATTATCTCAGGTCGTGGGATCCAGCCCTGTGTTGGGCTGCATGCTGGGTGTGGATCCTGCTTGGGATTTTCTCTCTATCCCCTCCCTCTGCCCCTCCCCCTCCTGCACTTCCTCTCTAATAAAAAAAAAAGAAAGAAAAAAAAAGAAAAAAGAAAAAAATTAAGGTTGAATGGGCCTGATCACTCAATCTGTTTAAGAAAAAAAAAGGATGAAGGGGTGGTTATTCAGAAAAGGGGATGAGAGAAGGGCAAGGGCCCAGGGGTTTGAGGATTGATAGAATCATTTCTACTTTTAGTGAAGCCTTCCTAGCTGCCCTCTAGTTAGCATTAACGTCTCCTTCTCCCATATTATACAGTAGCACATCTCACTGTCTGTCTGACATCAGTATTATGTAGGTGTGTATGTGTGTATTTATCCACCCCCCCACAGGCATTGTCAGGTTCTGGAAGGTTCATATCTCATAGGATTTTATTTCTCTTTCTATTCTATCTCCTCCAGCACTGTGCTTTACACAGTGCCAAATAAATGTTTGCAAACCAAATTGGACTTAATGCTTCCCCATCCCATTCCGGCATTTTTGTTAACAGTTTAGATGCATTATATCTTAGTATTCATTAAGGCCATAACCACAGGGTGAAACAGAAGGCATAAATCCCTTTGTCACTGTTATTAAGTAGAGAGAGCAAGAAAAATAAGTAGTTACCCAGATAATGTGGTGAGGTATCACAAAACTCCTCTTCCAAATAATATATTCTGTACCATGAAGCCTGCTCTTCATTTATCATAGAACCATGTCTTTAGGCTAAGGGATTGTTTCCAGGAGAGCTGTTAAAATATAATCTTCAAATGGAAACTAAATAAACTTTAATGCAATATTTCTTAATTTTTAGAGGGATACTGACCTCTTTGAGAATTTCAAGGAATCTGCAAATACTCCCCACTCCGGATACATAACATGTTTCAGTTTCAAGTAAGGCTTTGTGAACTTCCTAGAGAAACTTCTACTCCTACTCTTCAAAAGATTGAATTAGGACACTGAGGGAACAAATCACCATTCATGGATATTTTAAGGTTGGGGGGCCATAATGGAGACATAGTGATCAGGTAGTGGGACCATTGCTTGGAGAGGGGAGAATTAGGTGGGACATTTCTTTTTTTTAAGGTTTTATTTATTTGAGAGAGAGAGAGAGAACGAGCAAGGGGGAGGGGCAGAGAGAGAGGGAGAAGCAGACTCCCCCACTGAGCAGGGAGTCCGACACGGGGCTCCATCCCGGGACCCCGGGATCATGACTTGAGCCGAAGGCAGATGCTTAACCAACTGAGCCACCCAGGCGCCCTTAGGTGGCACATTTCAACACAGAAAGGACCTGGGCGTCCTTCAGGTAGCGTCCTGACTGAAAGGGCCTGGGTTTAGGGGACCCCAGGGAGGCAAGAGGATCACAAGGGTAGGGAGTCAGGATGCCTTGCGATCCCATGAACGAACACCAGAGTGCAAATTGCCACTGAAGTCAAACTGCCATCAAAGTGGACTTTTTAAAAAGATCTTGATGTCAGAAGTACAACGGGGATTAGAACAGCTGTAGTCGGTGAAAATGTCATTTTCAGAACCCTTAGGAAGTTCCAGGTGAGGCTGGAAACTCTAGGTATCATTATTAGTGTCCAGAAAGGGTGTTGATCATCCGCATGCTCTGACTGCAGATTTCCTTCCCAATACTGCTCTACTTTATGATTGCTCTACTCATGATCCGTGTAGCGGAATAAAACACTTCACTTTAGGGCAAGCCGGTAATAGCCTGTGGGGGGAAATGAAGTTGGCAGCGGGGTGCTCATTCTGCACAACTCAGAATGGGCTCTTGTGCATCCCCAAAATAGTAATTACAAACTTTAAGTAGGAAATTCAGTTCAACTAAGTGAACCTGGACAGATGCCCCATCCAGCCCGTGGCTCCAGTGACCACTGCCATATTCTCTCCCCCTTTCTGAAGAAAACATGCCTGTGGCCCCATCACAGGTCTCTTCTTGAGAAACAGCATTGTTGGGCGCCTGGGTGGCTCAGATGGTTAAGCATCTGCCTTCAGCTCAGGTCATGATCCCAGGGTCCAGGGATCGAGCCCCGCATCGGGCTCCCTGCTCAGCGGAGAGCCTGCTTCTCCCTCTGCCTCTGCCTCTCTCTCTCTCATGAATAAATAAATAAAATCTTTTAAAAAAAAAAAAAAAAAGAAATGGCATTGTTAACTCTACTGGAATGGGGGGGAAGGAATGACATGGTGACCCCACCTTCTTCTCTGGTAAGAGAGAAACCTTTCAATACATACCCCATCCCCGGCTTGCCCCTTGGGCCCAGAAACACAGAACCTGCCATGTTGGAAGGGTTTGCAGGCCCATGCTGTTTCTCTTGGCAATTACTTTAATTCCCCCCAAAGAATCCCTTGACTTCTCTGAACTTCTCGGAAGAGAAACTGAGAAGATGAGGAGGGGCCAAGTACACACATTTAACCACACTGCCTCCTCTCTCAAGCCCACTTTCATTACGTGAAGCTTTTGTGGAATCCATAAAGGAGGCCCTGAAACAGACTCTGAAGGGGCTTTAATGTACTTTAAAAGTTTTCCGAAACAAGATTTACCAAATGTTCAAAAATAATTTTGATGAATCACAATCGTGAAGAAACAGTTTTCTGTCTTTATTACAAAGTTATTTTTAAAGCGCTTCTTCATGAATCATGCAAAATAACTGATTGCAACATAAATTGTCATCTTCATGACTATTTCTGAGAGAGGGAAACTCTAGTTTAAAGAAGGTAACCAATATTTTAATTAAAAGAAGGATGTTCTGCACAGTAACAGAAAGGATACAGTAATGAAACCATACACTCCCCAAATGTAAATTATATCATTATTTAATATTACTATTCTTAAATTTTGATGCAATTTGAATCCATAGACAAGCTCTAAATTATCTTGGCAAAATGGCAAATCCCTCTAGATTATTCCATTCTTTCCGGATCAGAACAACATTGTATCTTAGTTTTTGAAATCGGAACCAAATTTTTTTTTTTGAGATAGAAAGAGAGACATATTGATGATAAGAGCCTATGAATTCTCTGTCCAGGCTAATTTCTATTCAAAGTGAAGTGAGGAACACTGAATTCTTTCACAGGCGTTAACACCACATAACATTTCTTTGTTAAAAAAAAAAAAAAAAGGAAGTATTTTAGTAGGAGTGTTATCTCTAGTCTCAGGTCCTTCTGTTCTCCTCACTACCATGAATACCAAGCATCTGGTTGTACTGACACTCATATTCTCAGGACACAATGTTTTGAATTGCATGCAGGACATTCGGTGCTTACAGAGCTACGTTGAGATGCTTATGGCTACTAGACTCCTCCCTGTCTCAGATGTTTCTCGCACAATGACAGTTGGCCCTATATGCTAAGCACTTTATGGGATTAACTCAATTAATCCTCCCAATGACTCTATGTTGGGGTACCAGCAGGTTGAGTAACGTGTCAGAGACTATGCAGCTAAGTTAGATGTAGAGCCAGGATTTGAACCCAAGCAGTCCAGCTCCAGAGTAATGCTCTTAACCTCTAAACGGTATGCCCTGCTCCCCAGAGCAGGCGTTCGGTAATTTTCAACACAAATACTTATTTATTTGATCTTTTTTCTCTAAACACATATTGGACCTTAAACATCTAAATGAATGTAGATTTCAAAGTTATTGTCGTGGGAAGCTTCTGTTGCTCAAAACCTTTTGTGATTCCTTCTTTGGAATCGAGTTCAGAGCCAGTTTATGATTCACAGAAGAAAAGCAGTCAATACATTATGATGACAGCCCCTCTTTAAATAAAGACAGTGTTATTCAGTTTGCTGAATACCTTATTTACCCCATGTATTTCTTTCTTTTTTAAAAAAGATTTTATTTATTTATCTGACAGAGAGAGACACAGCAAGAGAGGGAACACAAGCAGGCGGAGCGGGAGAGGGAGAAGAAGGCCTCCCGCTGAGCAGGAAGCCCGATGCAGGGCTTGATCCCAGGACTCTGGGATCATGACCTGAGCCGAAGGCAGACGCTTAACGACTGAGCCACCCAGGCGCCCCATGCCCCATGTATTTCTGAATAACATCTGTTTTTCCGAAAATCACATTCTCCATTAAAAGAAGAAAGATTGGCCATCGTTGAAGATAGTCCAAAACTATGATGCACAGACATTTTTTTTTTTCAATCGACTAACAAACATGTACTGAGCAACTAGTCCTGGATGTGCCTGGCCCCAGGGATACAAAATCAAATGGGACATCTTCCCTACCCTCAGGGAGCCCTCAGCCAGGTAAGGGAGACAATCAGTGTGATAAGTGCTTTGACAGATGTAAGAACGGAATGCTCAGGGTGCCCAGAAAGGAGCATCAAACCCAGACGTGGGGCTCGGGCCAGCTTCCTGAAGGAGGAGGTGAGGTCGAATTTTAAAAGACAAGTAGCTGTGGCCACACCGGAAAGAACCAGGGCACAGACTGTGAAGGCAGAGATTATGTCCTTGGATGAGCATAACCATACTCTCCCAGGTTTATTTTCAGAAGGTGATAATCATATTTTATGTTCACCTGGGATTCAAGTTGTGTTTGCCTTTCAGTGCAACCTGGAAGGATTTGTTGATGGTCATTTAAAAGTTGCCTGACTTTATGTTGGTTGTTTGCTTCTGTAAATGAACCATTTATAGGTCTTCAGGTTTCCCTGAAGAGTTTGGCTGATGGAGTAAACAGAAAGCAAACCGATATACTAAGGAGGTCACTGTCAGAATCTACTCGTAGATCGTAGGTACATAAGGAACATCCGTTTGAGAAACAAAGAAAGGAGTGAATCCTTAATATTGAGTCTCGGTCGCTGTGAATTGTGCAAGACTGCTGAATTGCGGACCTGTACCTCTGAAACAAATAATACATTTTATGTTTAAAAAAAAAAAAAAAAGAAGATAGCAGGAAGGGAAAAATGAAGGGGGGGGAATGGGGGGGGGGGAGGGACCACGAGAGCCGGGGGATGCGGAGAAAATATTGAGGGCTTGTGGAGGGGGGGGGGGTGGGGGGATGGGTCAGCCTGGTGATGGGTATTAAGGAGGGCACGTTCTGCATGGAGCACTGGGTGTCATACGCAAACAATGAATCATGGAACACTACATCAAAAACTAATGATGTAATGTATGGTGACTAACATAACATAATAAAATTGAAAAAATATTGAGTCTCGGTAATTTAAACAAAAATAGCTTGTTTTCTTCATTTCCTGTGGGCCAAGGTGAGACAGAGCAACCCATGCATGGAGGGGAATGGCTGCCCTGGTAGAGGCTTATAGTTTTCTCGAATATCAATTTCAAGGACGGTAACTTGGAACCATGAGTGGGAGATGCGGTAATCCAAGAAGGGGTCGTTCTGTTTCTGTGGCTTACCTGCCCTTGAAAACCAGTCTAGCCGGGGATCACACAACAGCGTCTTTAGAGAGGGGGAAAAGGGCTTGGGAGATGGGGAGGTATTGCCCAACACAATGGGGCTCAGTGCTTAGAGATGGTGACAGTTGGTGAAAAGTACAACAGCCTGCTTGCGGGCTGAGGCCAGAGTCTGAAGGCCCTCTTCTTTGGAGCCCTCATCCTCTAGGTGGCTGGAATTGCTGGACAGAGCAAGAAACAGAACACACAACGAGGAAGCTGAGGGGAGGCTTAGGGGAGGCCTCGGGCATGGGATGCTACCTGGTAAGAACAGGCTTTCCTGGCACTGGAGAGCAAAACGATCCGGGGTAGGAGGACACACTGGGCCTTTGGGAGAAAGGAACACGTGGCAGGCAAAGGACACCAAGACAACCCTGACCTGTGTCTCCCATCTGTCTAGAGCCGGGCCCGGGGAGTTCAAAGAGTAAAGGGCAAGGGAGAGTAGGAAAGAAAAGATATCTGCCTGCCTATCATTTATTTACTCATGTTGCACATGAAATGTTTAAAGAACCGTGCTAGGGAGCTGAAGGAGCTACAGAGAAAGTAATCTAATTCCAAGAGTCCACTCAGACCTCCTTTGCCATGGTTCCATGCAGAGGTTGCTCTGTGGGCTAGGTTGGGGCAACCAAACGTTGTCCTTCCCCCATAATATGTCCTTTTATTGACCCTACCATGGTACCAAAAACGTATCTATTGCTTTTCCTCTTCCGGAACACTCTAGGCCACCATAACTCATTCACAATGAGCTTTGGTTACTTTTTAAGATAAGCATTTGTTGAAAAAGAACGCCAAGAAAAAGGGCCACAGCACAGTGTGGGATTGATGGGGAGGTAGGAAAAATACTCCGGGAGGCTGTTGCTGAGAGGGATAGATCAAAGTGCTTAGAGGATGCTGATGAAGAAATGGATGAAACCAAATAGTATCTATTGAACACCTATTGTGTGTCAGGTGTTTTCATAGCTCCTCACAAAAAAACTCTGGGTAGTAGGTATTACTCTCTCCATTTTTACCTGGTAATAGTCTGAGGATTAGAGAGATTAATTTGTTCGTACAGCTAGTAAGTGACAGCCGAACTCAATGTCACTGGGATTCTAAGTACTATCGCCATGCCACCTCAAGGATGAAATTGCTTGAATAGATGTATCGGCCAGGGTCTGATCGGGAGAAAACAACTGCATGAGCTATTTGATCAGAAGGGATTTAATATAAATACAAATACTATATAATCTTACTTATATGAGGTACTAGGATAGTCAAATTTATACAAATAGAGAGGAAAAATGGTGGTTGCCGGAGGCTGAGGGAGAGGAAAAATGTGGAGTTATTTAATGGGTATGGAGTTTCAGGGTTTTTTTTTTTTTAAGATTTTATTTTTTTATTTAGAGAGAGAGAGAGAGAGAAAGAGAGCGAGCATGAGCAGGGGATTGGGGCAGAGGGAGAAGCAGACTCCCCGCTGAGCAGGGAGCCTGATGCGGGGCTCCATCCCAGGACCCTGGGATCATGACCTGAGCCAAAGGCAGATGCTTAACCAACTGAGGACCCAGGCGCCCTAGAGTTTCAGTTTCACAAGAAGAAAAGAGTTCTAGAGATGGCCAGTGATGATGAATGCCACTGACCTGTACACTTAAAATTGTTTAAATGGCAAATGTGATGTTAGATATATTTTACTGTGATTTTTAAAAATTAAAGCAAAAGTGAAATAAAGACATTTTAGACATACAAAAGGTTAAAAAAGTCATCACCAGCAGACCTGAATTGTAATAAATGTTGAGGGATATTCTTTAAGCAGGAAGAAAATGAAACCAGATAAAAATATGGATCTATACAAAGTAATAAAGAATATTACAAACAGAAACTTCATGAGTGGGGCGGCTGGGTGGCTCAGTCGTTAAGCGTCTGCCTTCAGCTCAGGTCATGATCTCAGGGTCCTGGGATCGAGCCCCACATCGGGCTCCCTGCTCTGCGGGAAGCCTGCTTCTCCCTCTCCCACTCCCCCTGCTTGTGTTCCCTCTCTCGCTGTGTCTCTCTCTGTCAAATAAATAAATAAAATCTTAAGAAAAAAAGAAACTTCATGAGTAAATATATATTTTTCCTATTTCTTAAATCTCTTTAGAAGATAACTGACTATAAACAAAAATAATAAAAATGTATTGTGGGCTTTACAACTAATGCATAAATAAATTATACGAAAACTGTAGAATAGGGACGCCTGGGTAGCTCAGTCGGTTAAGCATCCGACTCTTGGTTTCAGCTTAGGCCATGACCTCATGGGTCCTGAGATCAAGTCCCGTGTCAGGCTCCACGCTCTGTGGGGAGTCTGCTTCTCCCTCTCCCTCTGCCCCTCCTCACGCATTTTCTCTCTCTTTCTCTCCCTAAAATAAATAGGTGACTCTTTAAAAAAAAAACTATAGTATAAAGACCAGGAGAGGGGAAATAGAGGTACACTATTGTCAAGTTTTTACATTATTTGTAAAGTGATAGAATATCACTTGAAGGTAGACTATGATAAATTAAAGCTCTATATTCTAAACTGCAAAGCAATCACTAAAATTAAAAAACAAAAAATTATAGCCAAAAAGCCAACAAAAGAGATAAAAATAAAACTAAAACATTCAATTAATCTGACAGAAGGCAGGGGGGAAAAAAGAACTGCAGATGACACAGAGAGAAAACAAATAGCAAGATAAAAAATTTAAACCTAATTATATCAATAATCACATTAAACATAAATGATCTAAGCACCTTATATTACTTTCCTACTGCTGCTATAACAAATTACCACAAACTTAATGGCTTACAGCAACATAAATCACCTTATAGTTAGTTCTCCAGGTCAGAAATCTGACATGGGTCTCACTGTGCTAAAAATCCAAGCGTCAGCAGATCTGCATTCCTTCCAGAAGCTCTAGGGGAGAATCTGTTTCCTTACCTTTTACAACTTCTAGAGGCCGCCTGCATTCCTCAGCTCATGGCCCTTTCCTCAATATTCAAAGCACATGACTCCAACTTCTGCTCTGTCATTACAACTCCTTCTCACTCTGACCCTCTTGCCTTCCTATTTGTAGACTTTTGTGATTATATTGGGCCCACCCCAATAATCCAGGATACTCTTCCCATATCAAAATTCTTAACTTATCACATCTGCAATGTCCCTTTTGCCATGTTAGGTTAATATTTACAGGTTCACAGGATAAGAATGTGGACATCTTTGGGGGGTCCATTATTATCTACCATACGCCTCAATTAAAAGGAAAACACTGTCAGACTGGATAAAAAAAGTAAGACCCAAGTGTATGCTGTTTACAATAGTCTTTAACTATAAATACAAAAATAAATTAAAAATAAAAGGATGGGAGGGGCGCCTGGGTAGCTCAGTCGGTTAAGCATCTGCCTAGGTCGGATCAGGTCATGATCCAAGGGTCCTGGGATCAAGCCCTGCGTCAGGCTCCCTGCTCAGCGGGGAGTCTGCTTCTCCCTCTCCCTCTGCCCCCCCCACTTGTGCACTCTCTCTCTGTCTCAAATAAATAAATAAAATCTTTAAAAATAAATAAAAGGATAGGAAAAGATAGACCTTGTGTACTAGGCGGAATGGTGGCCCCAAAGTTATGTCCATATTCTAATCCCTAGAACTTGTGAATATTACCTTATTTGGCAAAAGATGTGGTTTAACTCAAGGATTTTGAGAAGAGGAGTTTATCCAGCAGAGCCCTAAATGCAATCACACGTACCCTTATAAGAGACACACAGAGGGAGATTAGACACACACAGAAAAAGCAATATGAAGATAAAGCACAGAAAGAGATGTAGTCACAAGCCAAAGAATGCTGACACCAGAAGCAGAAAGAGGCAAGGAACGGTTTCTTCCCTAGAGCCTCAGAAAGGAATGTGGTACTGTCTATACCTTGACTTTAGACTTCTCACCTCCAGAACTGTAGGAGAATAAATATCTTGTTCTAAGCCACCAAGATTTTGGTAATTTTCTATGGCAGCCACAGTAAACTAATAAACCTAGCTAACTAATAACCAGATCCAGGAAAGACAGATGGCTGTATTAATAACAGGCAAGTAGATTTCTGATCAAATAATATTACCTGGAATGATACTAATAAAGGGATCAATTCATCAAGCGGATATAACAACCTAAATGTTTATGCACCTAATAATGAAGCTTTAAAATACACAGAGCAAAAAGCATATTTGAGTCATACTAAGTATGTATTCTGACATTGATAGAATTAAATTAGATTCTAATAACAGAAAGAGATCTGGACACTCCTCAAATATCTGGAAACTAAATAATAACACATTTATAAATAACACATGTCAAAGAAAAAATCAAAAGGGAAATCATAAAGTATTTTTAACTGAATGAAAATGAAAACATAACATTTCAAAATGTGTCAGATACCTCGAAAGAAGTATGTGGAGGAAAATTTATAGCACTAAATGCATAGGTAAGAAAAGAAAGATTTCCGATCATTGACATCAGCTTCTACCTTAAGAAACCAGACAAAGTAGATCAAACTAAGCCCAAAGTAAGAAGCAGCAGAAACCAATGAAATAGAAAGCAGAAACTAACCAGAGAAACTTAATGATCCTAAAAGTTGGTTCTTTCAGATAATGAGCAGAGTTGATAAAACTCTGGCTGTGTGAATCAGGAAAAAGAGAAGACACAAATTACTAATGTCAGGAATGAGAAAGAAGACGGCACAGTGGATTTTACAAATATTGAGAGGATAATAAAGAAATATTATGAAAGGATTTTGTCAGTAAATTTAAGGACTTAGATGAAATGGACTAATTCCTTGGAAGATACAAACTACCAAAGCTCATTCAAAAAGATATATCTAACATGAATAGTCCTAAACCTATTACAGACATTGAATTTGCAATTATAAAACTTCTCACAATGTAAACTCAAGGCCCAGATGTTTTCACTGGTGATTTCTGCCAAAAGCCCGAGGTCCTGATATCAATTTTACCCACATTCTTTCAGAAAATTATTTTTTTTATTATGTTATGTTACGTTAATCACCATACATTGCATCATTAGTTTTTGATGTAGTGTTCCATGATTCATTGTTTGCGTATAACACCCAGTGCTCCATGCAGAACGCGCCCTCTTTAATACCCATCACCAGGCTAAACCATCCCTCCACCCCCTCCCCTCTAGAACCCTCAGTTTGTTTCTCAGAGTCCATAGTCAGGGAGGGAATACTTCCTAATTCATTCCATGAAGACAGCATTCATTCCATGAAGGCGCCTGGGTGGCTCAGTCAGTTAAGCGTCTGCCTTTGGATACCAAAGTAAATGACATTATTTAAATAAAATTTAAATAAGTAAAACTACATGCTAATATCCCTCATGCACACAGATGCAAAAACCAGGAATAAATTTTCAGCAAACTGAATCCAGCAATATGTAAAAAGAATAATATATCATTTGCAAGTGTGGTTTATGTCAGGAATGCAAGTTTGGTTTACATTCAAAAATAAATCAATATAATGCACCATATTAGCAAAGTAACAAAGAAAAGCCATAGGATCATCTCAATAGAGACAGAAAAATCATGTGACAAAATCCAACATCCATTACTGATAATACCTCTGAGCAAACTAGGAATAGAAGGAAATGTCATCAACCTGATAAAGGGCATCTATGCCAAACCTCCACCTAACATCATACTTAATGGTGAAAGCCCGAATGCTTTCCCTATAAGATCAATAACCAGTCAAGGATATTCAGCACTGTACTAGAGGTTCTGGCTAGAGCAATTAGGCAAGAAAATGCAATAAAATGCACCCAAATTAAAAAAAAAATTTTAAAAAGGCACCCAAATTGTAAAGGAAGAGGTACGATTTTCTTTGCTTGCAGATAACCTGTTCATATACAGAAAAGTGGTTGAAATCTAAAACGAGTTTCTAGAACTAACACATGAGTTTAGTAGAGTTGTAGGCTACCTCATTAATATATAAATTTTTTTACAATGAAAACCACTGTAATGAACAATTGAACCAATGAACTGAAATGTAAAAACATCATTTACAATAGCATCTAAAATATTAAATAAGGATAAATCAGACAAAAGATGTGCGAAACCTGTACACTGAAAAATATAGAGTATTGCTGGGAGAAACTAAAGAAAATCTAAATAGAGGTTTTATGCTTTATTCATGGGTCAGGCATAGACTCCACACTATAATTGTGTGAGTCAGTTCTTGTTAAGTTTTATTGGCCCATTCACCTGTTTATCCGTACACCTGCTGATGGACGTTTGGCTTGTTTCCACATTTTAGCCACTGCAAATAAAGCTTCTATGAACTTTTGTGTACAAGGCTTTTTGTGGATGCATGCTTTCTTTTGTCTTGGGTAAATATCTAGGAGAATAATGGCTAAATCATTTCATAGTACATGTTTAACTTTTTAAAAACACCACCAAACTGGGGCGCCTGGGTGGCTCAGTCAGTTAAGCGTCTGCCTTTGGATCGGGTCCTGGGATGGGGTCCTGGGATCGAGCCCTGGGTCGGGCTCCCTGCTCAGCGGGGAGTCTGCTTCTCCCTCTGCCCCTCCCCCCTGCTGTGCTCTCTCTCTCTCTCTCTCTCTCTCTCTCTCTGGTAAATAAATAAAATCTTTAAAAAATAAAAATAAACAAAAAACCACCAAACTGTTTTTACAAAGTGGTACCATTTACATTACCACCAGCTGTGTAAAAGAGCTCTACTTTATTGGCATCCTTACCAACACTTGCTATGGCCATTCTTTTTAATTTTAGCCATTCTGCGTGGGTGTGTAATGTTATTTCATTGTGGTTTTAATTTGCATTTATTTACCTAGTGACCAATGGTGTTGAACCTCTTTTCATGTGCTTTTGCATCATCTGTATGTCTTTGGTGAAATGTCTGTTCAAATCTCTTGCCCATTTGATATTGACTGGGTTGTTCATTTTCTTCTTATTGGGCTTTTGGAGTATTTTACATATTCTGGATACAAATCTTTTATCAGATATATGCTTTGCCAATATTTTCTCCCAGTCTGTGAATTATCTTCTCATTGTCTTAACAGTGTCTTTGAAAAAGCCAAAGTTTTATATTGTCATGAAGTCTAATTTCTCAATTCATTTGGAATGTACTATGCTTTTGGTGTCATATCTAAGAAATCATTGCCTAGCTCAAGGTCATGAAGATTTTTCACCTGTATTTTCTTGGAGGAGTTTTACAGTTTTAACTTTTATATTTAATTCTATGATCCATTTTGAGTTAATTTTGTGGATGAGGCAAGGTATGAATTCAAGTTGCTTTTTTTCCTGCAGATAAATACCTAATAGTTCTAGCACCATTTGCTGAAAAGGTCATTCTTTTTCCAATGAATTGCCTTTGTACCGTTGTAAAAAACCAGCTGTCTATATTTGTTTGAGTATGTTTCTGAATTCTCTCTTTTGTCCTATTGGTATATTTGTCCGTTTTGGTATCATACTGTACAATTTCGGTTTTGGCATACGTATACATCTATGAAACCATCTCCATAATCAACATAATGAACATAACCCAAAGTTTCCAAGTGCCGTTGGTTATGATCATTATCTTGATTGTAGTGATAGTTTCATAGGTGTATACATATGCCAAACCTGAAACTGTATGCTTTAAATACATGCAGTTTATTGTATGTCAATATATGCCAATAAAACTGTTCAAAAGGACTGACTCGCACAAATACATCCAACTGATTTTTGGTAAGGGCGGAAAAGCAATTCAATGGCATGTGAGGAAAGCCTAAGTAAGGCCTCACAGATTCAGCCAAGAAAGACACAATGAGCCATTTTTAGATTCAGACAGTTTATTACTTACATGGAGAATGAAAGGCAGAGTAGCTGAAGGTACCAGCAACCTATGCTCCTTGTCCTACATATCAAAAAGGATGACTCCAAAGCAAATGTGCCTCCCCTCCTCTTGTGTTCTCAGTGGATCACAAGGAGTTCTGCTAAGACTCAGATAAACTGGGTGCCTGGGTGGCTCAGTGGGTTAAGGGTCCTGGGATCGTGTCTCGCATTGGGCTCCCTGCTCAGCAGGGAACCTACTTTTTCCTCTCCCTCCCCCTCTCCCCCCACCCCAGCTCATGTTCTTGTGCTCTCTCTCTCTTTAAAATAAATAAAATCTTTAAAAAATAAATAAATAAAATCTTCTAAAAATAAATAAAAAAATAAAATCTTAAAAAAAAAAAAAAAAAGACTCAGATAAACTGCCGGTCACGCGTCTGCTTCTGTGGCCTATGTCACCAGATTGCCCTGAAAGAGCTGTTTTCCTGCACATAAAAGCCTCAGATCCCGAGACTTGCACGGCCTTCCTTGGGCAGAGTTATTCTGCACATGTCCCTGCAGTTGACTGCTAGAGAGAAAGCACGTTCTGTGTGGCTTCAGATGGGGAAGTCTGTGCCGGACCTCTCTGAACTCTATCCCATGCATATTTTTCCTATTGTTTTTGGTCTGTATCTTTTCCTGTAAAAAAAGCTTCGCTGTGAGTAAAGCCTACGACTGGTCTGCTGAGTCCATCCAGTGAACCACTGAACCTGCATGGTCACGGGACCCCAAAAATAGGTTCTTTTTTTTTTCAATCAGTGGTGCTGGGAAAATGAGATCTTCATAGGCAAAAATAGAATAAACCTAGATCTCAACCTCATCCCTTACATAAAAATTAACTCAAATAAGATCATAGATTTAAATGTAAAATTATAGCATTTCAGAAGAAGATGTAGGAGAAAATATTCATGATTAAGTGAAGAGTTCTTAGGCATGACACCAAAAGCGATACATAAAAGAAAAAAATGGATAGACTGAACTTCATCAAAATGAAAAACTTTTGCTCTGTGAAAGACCCTGTTAAGAGGATAAAAAAATAAGCTGCAGACCGGGAGAACATATTTGCAAATTACACCTCTTACAAAGGATTTGTATCCAGAATATATCAAGAATTCTCAAAACTCAACTGTAAGAAACCAACCACCCAATTTTTAAATGGGAAAGACTTGAACAGATACTTCACCGAGAAGATATACAGATGGCAAATAAATGCACGAAGAAATGTTCAACATCACTAGCCATTAGGCAAATGCAAACTGGAACCACAGTGAGATGGTACTACATACCAATTTGAATGGTTAAAATAAAGAACACTGATCACACCAAATGCTGATGAAGATGCCAATAAACTGGGTCTCTCATTCATTGTTGGTAAGAATGCAAAATGGTACAGCCACTCTTAAAATCATTCTGGCAATTACACACAGAGTTATCATATGACCCAGCAATCACACTCCTGGGCATTTATCCCACCGAAATCAAAATGTATGCCCCCACAAAAAACTGTACTCAAATGTTCATGGCAGCTTTTATTTGTATAGCCAAAAATTGAAAACATCCCAAATGTCCTTTAATAGGTGAAGAGTTAAACACACTGTGGTACATTCATACCATGGAATACTACTCAGCAATAAAAAGGAACAAACCATTGATACACCAAACAACTTAGATGGATATTAAGGGTACTATGCTGAGTGAAAAAAGCCAATTTCAAAATGTGATAAGTTGTAAAGATGAAGAACACCTACTAGGTTACCAGGGGTTAGGTGTAAGGGAGGGAGGAGATAACTGCAAAGGGGCAGCCTGAGGAGCTCCCATTGCAGTGATGGGACAGTTTGGTCTCTTGATTGTGGTGGTAGTAGTTATAAAAATCTACACAAGTGATAAAGTGCCATACAATCACAAAGGCATACAAAACATAAGTGCATGTAGGGGTGCCTGGGTGGTTCAGTCAGTTGAGCATCTGACTCCTAGTTTCGGCTCGGGTCGTGACCTCAGGGTCGTGAGATCGAGCCCCACATCAGCTCCACGCTCAGCGCAGAGTCTGTTTGGAATTCTCTCTCTCCCTTTCCCCCTGTCCCTCCCCGGCTCTCTTGCTCTCTCTCTTAAAATAAACAAATCTTTAAAAAAATAAGTATATGTAAAACTGATGAAATCAGACTAAGATCTGTAGTGTAGTTCACTGTATCATGCCAATTAATTTTCTGATTTTGGTTGTGAAAGTTACAGTTATGAAAGATGTCACCAATGAGGGGCAGCTGGGTGGTAGGTACATGGAACCTCTCTGTGGTATTTTTTCAATTTCTTGTGAATGCATAATTATTTCAAGATAAAAAGTTACAAATTGGGACACCTGGGTGGCTCAGTGGGTTAAGCATCTGCCTTCGGCTCAGGTTATGAACCCAGGGTCCTGGGATCAAGCCCCACATGGGGCTCCCTGCTGAGCGGGAAGCCTGCTTCTCCCTCTGCCACTCCCCCTGCTTGTGCTCTCTCTCTCTTTCTCTGTCAAATTAATAAATAAAATCTTTTTTTAAAAAAGTTACACATTGATACTCAATTCAGTTATTGGCAAACTTTTCAGTATATTGGGAACAACTTGAAAAATGTAAATCTACATCTTCAAGTGTAAATTTTATGAAATCTAAATACAGATCAAGTATTTCTGGTGAAAATTTATCATCCAAATTGAAATATGCTGTAAGTATAAAATACACACCTGATCTCAAAGACTTCATATAAAAATATCTAATAATTTTTATAGTGATTATATGTTGAAATGCAGCAGATCAGATATATTGGGTTAAACACAATATACTATTGAAATTAATCTCACCATTTCTTTTTACTTTTTTAACGTAGCTACTAGAAGATTAAAGATCAGTGTGTGATTCACATTATATTTCTATTACACAGTGCTGCTATAAGGTGTCCCACAGGTAAAAACTTCAGGAAGCAGCTAGCACTCCTAGACTGGGGGGCGTGGGGGGTAAGAGAAGAATACATAATTACTAAAACTTGGGGGAGGGCCCCTGTGGAGCTGAAATTCAGGCTTCTGAGAAGGAAGTGCCTGCTAGCTGGTGCTGGGATCTCGGAGCTTGGAGGAGGGTCCCTGGGTGCTAGGGCTCAGACTTTCGAGAAGGAGGCACAGACCGGTGGTGTTGTCTCTGAGTGGGGCATGAGGAAGCTCATTCTTCCAAGTGATGGAAAACCGCCAAGCAAATTGAGCTGGTGCTATAGGAAGGCGCTGGTGTTTCTAGGGTGAAAGTTCGCGTAGCCGGTAAGGGGCAAAGCCAGACCGCAAACCCACACTGTCAGGCTCCAGTCTGTTCTCTTAGAAATCCATACACCATGCTGCTTCCCGAGGGCCCTTTCTCTATATTCCTACAGCACCTTAAGCATACCTCTGTCTTAGCATTGAGCATAATGGTTTGAAACGGTCTCTTTGTGTACCTGCCTGCGGCTTCACCATGAGGGCCGTGAAGCTTAATGGTCTCTGAGGCCGTGTGGGATCATGGTTAGATCACGAAGTGATCACCTCACAAGTCCTCACCAGTGGAATGTTGGTGAAAGGGGCGTGTGCCACATTCCGGCCAATCTCAGGAGCTCACCTGCCTTCTCCACTCTTTATCTCTTCCCATCTATTGGCTGGATGTCAGCATCCAGGGTGACCTTGGATGCCATACACCAAAAATGACAGAACGAGTGTTACCTTAATGGGTATATAATTCTGCAGATACTATGTCTTGGCCCCACAGGGGAAGGGGGCATAGTAACCTTAGTTGCCAGGAGATTGCCAAGGTTTTTAAATCCACTAGCAGGGAGCTCACAAATTCTTTTTTTTTAAGATTTTATTTTTAAGTACTCTCGACACCCACTGTGGGGCTCAAACTTACCACCCCAAGATCAAGAGTCACATGCTCCACCGGCGGAGCCAGCCAGGCGCCCCAAGCTCACAAATTCCTATCAAAATTCTACTCCCACATACATGCCACATTTTGTGTAAGAACTATTCCTTTTACCTTTTGAACTTATGGATTATTTAGCTGAAGAAAATGGATATTCTTCTCTTAAAAGTTTTAGAGAATTTATTCACTCATTCTAAATTGGAGAGTACTTAACATGGATAATGCTTCTGGTATAATATTGCAATTATGTTAAAATAGCACATTATTAATGTTGTTAAGAAAATCTGTCTGGTTTTATGCAAAATACACATTCATGGGGTGAGGGATGAGGTTGAATTCTAGTGCCTCTCTCATGAGAATAAAAGCATTTTGTTTTTTCATACGCCAAATTATTAACAATGGGCCATCTTCAGACTCTGATTCAAGTCACGTGTTAACATACAAATGTGAACTTCCACCAACAACTTCATCCGACCAAGGTGTAAAAGGGACTGGCCCTCAGACACCAGTGTTAACACAAACGATACCCCGAATTCTCTCAGATGTAGGGGTTAGATTCAAGGAGGTGAAGGAAGTAGAATTTTTCTGGGTTAGTTGCTTTATTTTATTTTTTATTTTATTTTTTATTTTATTTTTTAGAGAGAGAGAGCAAGCACGAGTGGGGGAGGGAGGAGGGAAGGGCAGAGGGAGAGGGCAAGGAGACTCCCTGTTAAGTGGGAAGCCCAACACCGGACTGGAGCTGAAATCAAGAGTTGGTCGCTTAACCAACTGAGCCACACAGGTGCACGAGAAAGCAGTTGCCTTATAACCTTCCATCTGGGGTTCCTGCGTGGCTCAGTCGGTTAAGCATCTGCCTTCGGCTCAGGTCATGATCCTGGAGTCCCAGGATCGAGTCCCGCTGAGCAGGGAGCCTGCTTCCCCCTCGGACCCTCCCCCCTCTCATGCTTTCTCTCTCTCATGCTCTCTCTCTCTCTCAAATAAATAAAATCTTAAAAAATAAAACAACGTTCTATCTGGGGCAGCTGAGTGGTTCAGTCGTTTTAAGTGTCTGCCTTCAGCTCAGGTCATGATCCCGGGGTCCTGGGATCAAGTCCTGCATCGGGCTCCCTGCTCAGGGGGAGTCTGCTTCTCCCTCTCCCTCTCCCTTCCCCTGCCCCCTGCTCGTGCTCTCTCTCTCTCTCTCTCAAATAAAAAAATAAATCTTTAAAATAAATAAAGACATAAAACCTTCCATTACAAGAGGAAGCCTGGAACCTCTACGACAAAGTCGTAAGATTTACTTAAATTCCTTTTCAGATCACTATCAAGTTTTCAATGTCTACCTTTACACTTTGAAATACCATCAGTGAAGACACTGATCAAATATGTTTTTAGAAAGGTTACCAGCAACCTCTTGTGATGATCCTGTTGAGTGTTGGCTAAAGAGGCCAAAGAGAACGGAAGGAAGAGCTGTCTGTACCAGTGTTAGTGGAGTGACGGCAGGATCCAAGTGGAGAGATGTTTTGGAAGAGAAGTGACGATGTCTTGAAGGGCAATTTGAATGGTTCTTTATCTTTCTCTCCCTCTTAGCCAAGTAGCTGAGACGGGTGGTGGCTGACAAAGGGACTAGGAAGAGGGCTGGAGGGGCTCTGAGGACCAAACACAGGTACCAGCAGGGTTCTGACACAGTTACCAGGCTCTGGCGGGCGTTCCATTCTCTCTCTCGATCTCTCTCTCTCTCTCTGCACCCGCTGACATGGCCTCTTATATAAGCCTGAAATCCTCAGTTCCCCCCTCTCCTCAGTGATCCCGCCAGAATGTGGATTTCTGCCATGCTCACTTTCCTTTCACTGGCTTTCTCTCTCCTGACACTTCCCTACAGCAATATTTCCTACTTTAAAGGGACGTTAACCTCCCGTTTTGATGTGAGCAACTCTCAGTTCCCTCTAGCAAGTTAGGCTCGAAAGGAATGACATAGAGCTCGCAGATATTGGAATCAAAATTTATAAGCTTGTACAAAACAGTACAAAATAAATTCATTTTTATTAGATTGTGTGTCAGTAGAAGTAAAAAAAAAAAGATTATAGGTAGTACCTACTGGTAGGTGAAGGGGCTAGCAATTCACCCACAGATCAGCATGGATTAAGGCACACAAAAAGATTAAACTACTTGTATCTGAGATCAGCTGCCAACCTCCAAAATATTGCCCTTGGTAGCTTTCCACTATCCCTACAATTCTCACCAACAGGGTCACTCTTAAAGGGCCTTCCAAAGACACAGAGATACATGTTCTTGGAGCAAAGCAGCGACACAGTTCACATTGGCCTTGGCCCAGTCCCTGCTCAACAACTGGGGAGTGGTTTAAACTCTCTGAACTTTGATTTCTTCATTTGTTAAAAACACTCGTTTCTCTTCTCAGTAACTGACACCCATTTCTTGGCATCCCTGAGTGGCTGGTATTTAATATCCAATAAGATGCAAACTGACAAGATGGTCTCTCTTCCCACAGTATCTACATTTTATTTATTAATAGTCTCTTAGTAACTGACATCTGATGGATACTTACAAGTTTTCACCTAAGCCTCCCACTAGTAGTAGTCTGATCATATATCTATCTCTATCTTACCTGACAAAGAAATGGTCTGAGAGAGGTTTACATGACCTGCCCACCATTATGGGACAAATCAGTGGTAGAACTAGGATCAGAAATCCTATCTCCTCACTCCTGGCCCAGTGCACTTTCCGAGAGGTGAATATTTCCAACCTCTGTGTTTCTGGACCCTCCATGTTTCTAACCATCTGGACAGAAAAAGGGAGAGGAATCCCAGGCTTTGCGCTGAGCCTAAGACCACAAGCCTCACCTCTAGTTTCTTAGATGCACTGTGTGCTCTGACTCATGTCCAACCCTCTTCCTCAACTCTGGAAGCCCTTACCATCTGAAGTCTACCCATCCTGGCTGGACACCATCTCCAGGCAGCCCCTCCTGACCAAACCCACACTACAGTAATTATCTCCTTGCATTAAAATCCTTTAGCACCTGAGAATCCTGAACCCTCAACTAGTTGGATGTGTGTGTGTGTGTGTGTGTGTGTGTGTGTGTGTTGTAATAGTAGTAATAGTAGTAGTTCTATACACCAGATTTTAGGGCAAAAAAGAGAAAAATGAAAACATACCAAACTATCAGAGGTTTAATCAAACTGCCAGATTATTCTAGGCTATGACCAGGATTAATACAAATTCAGTTCAACTTCTTAAGTTTGTCTCTCCATCTAAAATTCTGAAGTAATCACTGATGGTAACTAGGTCGGCTCAGAGGCTCTGCAAGATCCTCGTGGAAGAGAGAATCAGTGGTCTCGAGGCTGTCTTCCTTTATGAAGGGAAGTAGGCTCAGATATTATGGAAAGATCGGCCAGATGAACCCAAATGCGGTTTCTCCTTAGCCCCAAGTAAACCAAGAAATTCTGCCTGAGGAGCTTCTTAACCCTAACCCTAGTGTTTCTTGGGGGTTGTGTTATTCTCTGAATGTGACATATATGTCTATTCCAGCTTTTCAAGCAGCATCTTCTGCTGCTCTTGGGTGCAAGAAGATGGGCATTTCACTGATACCTGGGACACTTTCGATCACAACCACACTATCCAAAGCTGACCTGGGCATGTCCAATAACTGTATTTTTCATCCAGTTGACAAGTGAAATTTACAGCAGAAGGGATCAAAGCCCTGGCATGCTGGGATGGAAATGCGCACGGGAATTCCAGAACTGAAAAGGCCAGCAACCCAAGAGAATAAAGGGCCCTGGGGAGTTCTGAAGCCCTTGTTCTAAGAAAAGGAAACAAAATGGGGTTCTCTTTCATTTTGAAGGATGAGGAAATGGTTTAGGATGACAAGACCCACTTGGAAGTGATGAGCTCTCCCGTGTGAACTTTAGCTACACTAAAACGAATGGTGGCAAGGACCAGCACCATATGCTTGTTAGTTATATTGACTGAAGAGTTACAGGGCTAGCTACCCTTAGGAGGTAAAACTCTTCTGGGTGTCCTAGCAAAGTGAGGTGGCACCTACTGCTTAGCGACAGGGGACCATTTCTGAAGTCATGTCTACTAAAATGTCCTTTAGATATTGAGGTCAGTCTAAAGATTTCCATACTCGTTCAGTTCAACAAATAGTCCTCCAGTGTCTATTTCCTTCCCAGTTGCTAGTTGCTAGAGACGCAGAGATAAAAATAACAACTAGTTGTAATAGTCAAGCATTACCAAGAGGGTTTTGTTTTGTTTTGTTTTGTTTTGTTTACTATGAGAGACCCTCTGCTGGGTGCTCTAGATATATCATCTCGTTTCATTCTTTCCATCACCCTGTGGGGTATTCTTTGCCCCACTTTACCAATGCAGAAAAGGGCGTATAGAAAGGTTACCTAATTTGTGTAAGGTCACACAGGTAGTACACAGCAGAGGTGGGACTTAGTCCCAGGTATATCTAATCCCAAACTGCGTGATCTAACCATGATCCCACACGGCCTCAGAGACCATTAAGCTTTACGGCCCTCATGGTGAAGCCGCAGGCAGGTACACAAAGAGACCGTTTCAAACCATTATGCTCAATGCTAAGACAGAGGTATGCTTAAGGTGCTGTAGGAGTATAGAGAAAGGGCCCTCGGGAAGCAGCACGGCGTATGGATTTCTAAGAGAACAGACTGGAGCCTGAAAGTGTGGGTTTGCGGTCTGGCTTTGCCCCTTACCGGTTGGGTGAACTTTGACAAGTTAAACCTCTATGTGCCTCAGTCTCCTCATCTGAAAAGAGGAATAATAATAGAATCTAACTCACAGAGCCATAATGAGGATTAAAAGTGCTTAGAATAGTTCCTGGCACATAATAAACGCTATACATGTGTTAAGATAAATAAGCTTAACTCTGAATGGGATTACAGGAAAGGCTTCTTGAAAGAGCTGATGCCTGGTTTGAGTCACAAAGGATGAGTAAGAGTCAGCCAGGTGAAGGAAAGTGGCAAAAGTGGGCCAGGCAGGGGGAGAGCATGAGGCCAAACCAGCATCGTGGGTGGAGGTTAACTTACACGCAGCTTGGTAATTCTAGACTGGAGCATAAAGTGCAAAAAGGAGAGAGGTGGGGGGAGGTTCTGGAAAGGTCTTGTATGTCACCTGAAGGAGTCTGGACTTTATTTCACATGGACCGGGGAACCATGGAGATAAAGGGTTTTATGCAGGGGCACAATATGAATAGATGTACATAGGAGGATAGATTTGTTATATGGTCTAAAACTTACTTGAAAAATACTCAGCACAGGGGCACCTGGGTGGCACAGTCGGTTAAGCCTCTGACTCTTGGTTTCGGCTCAGGTCATGATCTCAGGCTCATGAGATCAAGCCCCGTATGGGGCTCCACACCGGGCGTGGAGCCTGCTTAAGGTTCTCTCTCTTTCCTCCCTCTGCCCCTCCCCTGCTGTTCGTGCGCATGCACTCTCTCTCTAAAAAAAAAAATACTCAGCACAGTGTGCAATACACACACACCTATGCATGTACACGTACATATACATACGTCCTAGGGACAGCTAGTATCTAAGTACCCTAATGAGGAGCACACGCCAGCGGTGCTTAGTTTGCATCTGAAAGACTAATTATGAATACACACTCTAGAGGCAGCGCTGGAAAGCTTCAGTCAATCTACCTAAATCTGCACCAGAGGGTTTGCTCATTAATATAAGGGATGTTGGAAATAAACTTTCACTGGTGAAATAAATGGTATTCTAGATTTATGGATCCATACTGTCGTCTGCCCTCGCGTGAATGGGGCCAAAGAAACTGATGAGCCCAGAGTGGCATTCTAAGTCTAGGAAGCCATAGGTCCTGCGTCCTGACACCTAATGGAAGATTCCATCGCCCGATCTAACCACAAGTTTAGCTAAAGTGCAACTACTGGAGAACTGCTGAATGTGCTTCAGTGAACCTTTCCTGCATGGGGCTTCATGGTCTTATGAGGACAGGTTGTGGGACTGAGTCTAACCACTACTAAGTGTGTGCTTGGCAAAACTGGGTCGAAGCCCTGTTTTCACTAGAACAGACCACCTGGTAGGGAGATTGTGCGGGGTGGGGTGAGGATGACAACCCACAGCTATCTCTAGTCAGTGGAAGCTACTGATAGTCACTGAGAAATCAGTGACGATGTCAGAGGCTAAACAAGCTTAGCTCGATTTGCAGGAGGGCAAATACAGAGGCTACTGCAAGTGGCTCAGTCAAGAGATGACGAACGAGAAGGTCTGAATGAGAGCAGTGCCGGTCAGTGAAAAGAAAATGGAGTCAAGAGCTACTTAAGAGGTAAAATCAGAAAGTCTTGGTGATCCATTGGGTGGTAAGGTCCAGGAGCAGTCTGTGACAACTTCTAGATTTCTTGTTTGAGTGACTGGGTAGGCATTGATGACACTCACTGAGGTAGGGGACAGTAGAAAAGCCAGAGGAAGAGAAAGTTTGGGGGTGGGGCAGGGACAAGCATTTTGGGATACACTGAGTTTAACATCTACACGGAGACGTCCAGCAAGCATTTGGATATTAAAGGCTGAAGCTCAGGGGAAAGTCTGGGCTTGAAATATGGATGGGAAGCCATCAGCACACAGGGACTAGAGAATACTTTAAGACTGGATGATCCCTCACTTACCGTAATACAAAGTCAGTAGATGATGGTTAAAAAGTGTTGGTCAAGAAAACAGAAGGTGGAAAACAGCATTGTGTTTCCTCAAAAAAGCAAACTGTAGAATTGCCAAATGATCCAGCAATTCCATTTCTGGGTATATACGCAAAAGAGGTGAAAGCAGGGACTCAAGCAGGTATTTATACACTTGTGTTCATAGGAGCACGTTCCTAATGGCCAAAAGGTGGAAAAAACTCAAATGTCCATCACTGAACGAATAGAAGAACAAAATACGGTGTGTGTACGTGTGCGTGCATGAGTGTGTGTGTATAAAATAGAATACTATTCAGCCTTAAAAAGGAACAAAAGTCTTACATATGTCACAACACGGATGATCCTTGAAGACATTATGCTAAGTGAAATAAGCCACACTCCAAAGGATAAATACTGTAGGATGGCATTTATATGACTTTCCTAGAACAGTCAAATTGCCAGTGGCAGCAACTAGAATAGTCATTGCCAGGGACCTGCAGGGAAGAGAATGGGAGGTTACTTAACAGGTACAGAATTTCAGTTTGCAATGATGAAAAAATCCTGGAGATGGATGGTGACGATGGTTGCACGACAGTGTGAATGTCCTTAGCGCCACTGAATACTACACTCACCAATGGTTAAAATGGTCAATTTTGTGCTAAGTATGTTTTACCACAATAATGGGAAAAAAAAGAAATAGCAAGATAATAATCATGTTCTTTTTTTAAAAAAAGATTTTACTTATTTACTTGAGAGAGAGAGAGGGAGAAGCAGGCTCCCCGCTGAGCAGACAGCCCGATGCGGGGCTCGATCCCAGGACCCCGGGATCATGACCTGAGCCCAAGGTAGACGCTTAACCGATTGAGCCACCCAGGCACCCCAATAATCATATTCTTTTGAATGACTGAGGTAAACACCACAAGGAACACTTCAAGGAGTGATTGTTTCTGAAGAAGGAAAGGGGTAGGCATAGGGAGTTTTGCTTCTCATTATAAGCCTTTGGGACTCTTAAATTTCTTTTTTAGCTATATGCATGTTTTATATTATAGAAATAAAAACATTTTGAACTGTAGAAAGAAGTGGATGAGGGGCACCTGGCTGGCTCAGTCGGAGGAGCATGCGACTCTTGATCTCAGGGTCGTGAGTTCGAGCCCCACATTGGTTGTAGAGATTACTAAAATAAATAAACTGAAAAAAAGAAAAAGCAGATGAGATCACTCAGGGAGAGTTGGAGAAGTTGGTGGGAGAAGAGGTATCTTAGGGTAAAGGTTGCAAGAAACAATATTAACCACTAAAGCAAGGTACTAAAAAGGGTTATTACAAAGATCTGGGAGAATCAGACAGACATTTACTGCAGTAAGCACAACAGCAGCTCCCAGGATCTAGAAAGTTGTCTGGGTGCCTTCTCCTGGGCTCCCTCTCATCACTCCCCTTGCCCCACTGATCCCTCCCACAAAGCTTTCCCTCTCTCCCTCCTCTGCTACTCCACACCTCTCCTCTGGCTCGTGATCTCTTCCTTGCTTCTCTGGGAGCATCGACTTGATTTCCCCACCCCCTTCCCTGCCCAGTAGTGTCTTCAGGTCCCTCGCCCACTCTCACGCGGCCAGAATCATAGCTTCAGCCTCTGAATCTATGCAACTTCTCAGCCCTCTTCCCTAACGGTCATCTCCCTCCATCTCGCTATACTCCTAGGCATCCCCCTCTGCCTAAATATCCATCCCCAGCCCCAGTGGCCAGGCCCGAGGCTTCACCATCCCTTCCTGAGACACTATGGCTGGGGAAGTATTGCCATAAAGGAGACTTAAGCCAGGCATTAACCCAAAATATAACTACTATCAAATAAGATCCTTGAGGAATACAGGAGTGGGAGAACAGGAGAAGAAAAGCCATGAAGAGAGTTTCCAGCGGGTCAGTGGTTGAAGGATGTTGAATGCTGTGGAGCAAGATTACTTACAACACAGACTAAAAGGTTTGGCATGGGGGTGAACGAAAAGAAAGGAAGTGGGACGTCACGTATAGACTATTCTTTCAGGAGGCTTGGCGGATAAGGGGGACATCGGGTAAAAAGATTTTTGTTTTTATTAAAACAAAACTGAGGTTTTGTGATGGGTTCGAATGTAGCAGAGTATAAAGGAAGAGTCAAGAATTGTCGGGGCGCCTGGGTGGCTCAGTTGGTTAAGCATCCGCCTTCGGCTCAGGTCATGATCTCAGGGTCCTAGGATCGAGTCCCACATCGGGCTCCCTGCTCAGCGGGAAGCCTGCTCCTCCCTCTCCTACTCCCCCCGCTTGTGTTCCCTCTCTCGCTGTCTCTCTCTCTCTGTGTCAAATAAATTAAAAAAAAAAAAAGAAGAAGAATTGTCAAGAGATGGGCGGGTGAAAAGGTTGGTGTTGAACAGGAGAGAGGACATGCTGTCTGTTCTCGGAGATCAGCAGAAAATCCTAAGAACTGCAGTTACAGCTTTTCGACTCAGAATGTGCCTTATTTTGCCATAGAGACCAACCCCGACCATAGACCTGCTCTTAATACAAAAAAAGAGGACCAAGGACAGAACACAGGGCAAAGCCAACCCTTAACAGTGCGAGCGAGTTGCCGATTCCAGATCTGATCATTCAGGGTGAATGTTCAATATGGGTCTAGCTTTTTCTACAGTGTATGGCTCTGGACCCAAACCCTTAACACCCAATTGGCTATAGGCCCCAGAAATGCCAACTAATAACCTTTACAAATCAAAATCAGGAAAGAAAATATGTAATGATGAAGTCATATATTCTAGAAAGAGGACAAGAGTGGGAACCATGAGATCGGCTACCTTCTCCCTGTGGGTGTCTGTTTCCCCCTATGTAAGCATGAAGGGGCTGGGGTAAGTTGCTTCTATGGCTCCTCCAGTTGGAACACTGTTATTCTTTGACCTCTGGTTTATCTATGCTTTTCTTGTGGTGGTAGCAATACTCTCTTACACTAATACAAATGGGTGGAAGCTAGCCACATTTTTTTTCAAGCTCCTGATAAAAGGAAAAACTCCAAGGCGCCTGGGTGGCTCCCTCGGTTAAGCGGTTAAGGGTCTGCCTTTGGCTCAGGTCATGATTCCAGGGTCCTGGGATCGAGTCCCACAGGGATCCTGTTTCTCCCTCTCCCTCTGCCCCCCATTCGTGCTTGCTCTCGTTCTCTAGTGCTCTCTCTCTCAAATAAATAAATAAAATCTTTGGGGGAAAAAAAAAAAAGGAAAAACTCCAAAGAACCGGGACAATCACAAAGTATGGTAAATAGAAGAAAGTAGGAGTCAAAGGGAAAATGTGCTTGACCTCTTGCTGTTGATGTCCGCACTCGGCTGGACAATGGTGAGCCCGGGTTTCCTTGAGACCGAGTCAATGGTGCAGAAGTGGGAAAACCCAAACCACCTCTTTGTCTGGTCAAATGGAGACTGACTCCCCAACCCTGCTAACTTCGGAGGAGACTGAATATTTTCCTCTCTTCATAACATCCCTCGCAGTCGTCATAAGCATTAAGAATGTTCTAATCTATGTAAAAGAAAGGGGGTTTCACTATTGTTCTCAAGCAACCAACTGTTCTTACCACATCTTCAAAGCTTCACTGGGGCGGGGGGTGGATTAGACTCAGGACAGTATGCCCTGCCCACCTTCTTCCATACCTCCAGCTAGGAACAATTTACCAGTGTTCACACGCCTAGGCTCCTCACTCCTATTCTGAAGTCTAAAAATACTTTGGTAAGAGTGGGATTGTGAATAAAGATCGTGCTGTCCTTTCCACAAAAAGCTGGTACGACTGATCTATGAGTAAGCCACAGGCTTTCAGTTCTTTTGCAGGCTCGAAGATGGGATTATTCTGTGTCATCTCTACCCCCTCACGCTCTGGGGACCAACCAGCTTCCCTTGGTGCCCGGGGGAGGGGTGGGCAGGGCTAGAGGCAAAAGCAGTGGGCAACGCCTGGGGCCTCACTCTGGCCCTGTCCTGTGGTCTACCAGCAAGCCGCGTGTAGCCACAGGCCGAGTCCCCACACATCAGTACTGAATGCCACAGGGCCCCCCACCCCCCACCCCCGCTCGGAGCACCGGTCCAGGCTCCCAGCTCCTGCTTCGGGCGGTGAGGCCAGGTGGGTCCCCTGAGCAGGGTATGGGGGGACGGACACCCTGCCGTCCTATTGCTTATACCGGAGCAGGTAGAGGTAGGCCCCAAGCCTGGATGAGTGAATTAGCGTGCAGTCGCCCGGGGCAGGGGGAAGAGCGTGAGCAAGCGAAGATGGAAGACGAGGTGAATGAAAATGGAAGGGGAGGTGGCTGCCTCTAGCTGGAAATGTCCGTGCCTCACCCCGCAAGGCTCCCGCCTGTGCTGGCTCTGAAGACGCAGTTCTTGCCTGTTGGTGGCCGGGCCTCAGCTGCCTTCCCAGCTTTCCGGTGTGGGCTTGCTTTCCGCGCCTTACCCAAGGACCACTGCCGTTAGACAGTTTGCATCTGGTAAGAGCGAGGTGATAAATGGTGCCTTTGATTATTCTTCTGTTGGTTTAAATATCCTTTTGATGCACTAAAAGGGCCACCTCTATAAAATGCATAAAATAAGCAGCTGTCTGTGTTATGAGCCATCAAACTGAAAATGGATGAACTCAAGCACAGTCTGCCAAGGGACTCATTGCTGGGCATTGGCTAATTGACGGAAATGAGCTGCGTTATTGGACATACACACTCTCACTTCATTAGTTCTATGTGGCTGTGTCGGGGGCAGGCTGTGAACATAAACTTGGTGAAAAAGACCAAAGCTCTGGTAAACCCTGGGCAGAAGGGGAGCTCACTTTCTGGACTGTCCTGTTGCCCTCAGCTCCTGGATCAATCTGGCCACCTGAGACTGAATCTCTCCTCATTTCATCCTCCACCTCAAGTCTCTAATACTTGGCAGTTGAGTTCCTTTTATAAGTAGGACTTCAAGAATGGCCTACCTGTGGGGAGAAGGAGAAACTAAATAAAGAATAAAGTTCTCCTGAGATCCGAAGGTGCCCTTCTCCTTAGCTTTGGCTAAGTACACTGGATTCAAACACTTAAAAAAAAAAAATTGGATTTCAAAGCTCTTGGTGTTTACATGGTAGTAGATAGATGAGACAGAAGCAAACGAGGCATCCAGCTTTCCGACTCAAGAGTGAATGCCTATGAAGGCATGATCCAGGTATATTTGTGAAATAAGCAACATTTGTTCTCAGCATGCCCCAAGTTCCCCCTTGGAACATTTCCCCACTTTCTAGCCCACATCCTTGGGTCCCAGCATCTCCTGCTGCCACTTGGACATGCAGGGTCATTTGTTCTCTGTCCTACCTCTAATTTAAGCTGGGGTTCCTATTCCTTAGCACTGGGCACCACTCCAGACCTGTCCTATACCTCAGATCAAATGGTTTTGTTCTAATCTCTCAGGACCCAACTTCAGAATGAGATATCCCCATAAGTGACATGTTTGCATTTTTTTTTTTAGAGAGGTCTTCTGGAATTTGTTAACCTAGATCAGTGATTCTAATGGTAGACATTTTGGGGTACTCAGGAGGGCTGTTTAAGAACTCCTGAGACCGTTGTACTCATTCCTTTGTATGGGATCGGCTCAAGAATCACACAGGGGCTCCTGAGCAAGAACCATATGTATGTCTAGAAGTCTGCTAGCCACTGCTGTTCTGGTAGGTTCCCCCAAGTGGTGAGAGAAGTAATTCAAGACTAGTTCAGACAGGGGCACCTGGGTGGTGTAGTCAGTTAAGCGTCTGACTCTTGATTTCGGCTGCGGTCACCATCTCAGGGTTGTGGGATCGAGCCCCACATTGGGCTCTGCACTCAGCGCAGAGTCTGCTTGAGATTCTCTCTCTCCCTCTCCCTCTGCCCCTCCTGCTTGTGCTCTCTCTCTCTAAAATAAATAAATAAATCTTTAAAAAAAAAAAGAATAGTTGAGACACTCAGAGATGCTGCTTTCCGGTTTTAGAATTTAGAGATGTAATGCTGGTTTAGAAATTACTATCTACTTCTTGCCTCTCTACTTTTCTTCACCAGAAGAAACAGATTAAAAACTGGATAAGAGAAACATGCTAATCACTCACTGTAAGTCATTTGACCAAAGGTGATTTAATTGCACAAAAATTATACTGTTACTACACTATTACAAAGCCTGCTCAGAGAACTAATCTGAATAAAATCGAGGAGCAATTCTTAAATTAAAAAATGTGCTTAAATGAACGTTGACAGATGCAACAGCGTGATGAATCTCGAAGACATTTGCTGAGAGAAAGAGCCAGTTTCAAAGTTACCTACTGCATGTTTCCATGTATATGACATTCTCAAAACAATAAAACTATAGCAATGGAGAACACATCAGTGGTTGCCAGGGTTTTGGGGTGGGGGTATATTACAACAAAGGGCTAGCACTAGGGAGCTTTGGGGGGATGAAGGAACTGTTCTGTATCCTGATTGTAGTGGTGATTCCATGAATCTATACCTGTGTTAAAATTCGTAGAACTGTACATACCAATAAGTCAACCTTCCTGTATATTAATTTAAAACTAAATTAAGGGATAATTACTTTCCCCATTGGTTAGTCCTCTGCAAAATCATGTTTACCCTCTAAAAAAAAGTCAAGTGATAAGCTCAAGATGCTCCAGGTCTGAAGAACAGGCATGAAAAGGCTGTTGGGGAAAAGATGATGATAACCCTCTGAGCTCCTCCTAAGGAAGTTGTTGAATCTAAGGAGAAGGTAAAGCACGTGTTTGAGTTGGCGGCTAGCCATGAAATGGGCTTTGTAGCCAATCATCTACAGCCTCTCATTCCCCCTCATAGTTTCTCCTGTGGTCAGAGCCAGCTGACTGATCGACAAGGGTTGGGGGTGGCTTCTCACTATACGGAGTTAACTTAAAGGCCCATTTAGGCCTCATAGGTTGGCTCCACAGTGATCAGGCCAGTGATTCTGATTTTGGAAGGGCTAGAGTGGAAACAGGCTGAGATCCCATATTTTGGTTTCCTAGTGCCGCCCTCTGCTATGAAGATTTATATAGCAAATGCTTGCTTTTTCACGAAAGTGATTTTCAATTAAATTTGGTTACTGAGAATTTCCAGAAGGTGAACAATACCTCTTTGGATTATTAGAGGCCCCCTAAGGTGCTGCATACCCAGGTGTGGGGAGTCACTGCTTTTGTATAACTAGCCAGTCTGGTAGCCAGATGGCCAATGAGTTTAATGCCTACACAATGAGCCAGATTCCTTAATCCAGCTTCTGCAAACACGTTCAAGACCCTAATTTTTTGTTGTTATCTTCTTTTTTTAAAATTAAACCTTTTATTTTGAGATCGTTGTAAATTCACATGCAATTGTAAGAAATAATCACAGTGAGCTCCTGTGTATCCTTTACCCAGTTTCCCTTAGTGGTAGCGTCTTATAAAACTGTAGGATAATGCCACAACCAAGATATAGACATCGCTACAACCCATCGATCTTGTGCAGATTTCCCCAGTGTTACTTGTAATCATTTGTTTGTGCCTGTGTATTTAGTTCTATGCAAGTTTATCATGTGTAAGTTCATGGATCCACCAATGAAGTACAGAAATGTACTATCACCACAAGGATCCTTCCTGCTACTATTTGCAGCCACACCCACCTCCTATCTGCCCCATTCCCTAACCCCTGGCACCCACCATCCATGTCCCCATCCCTATACTTTTTGTCATTTCAAGAGTATTATATAAATAATCATACAGTATGTAACCTTTTAAGATGGGTTTTTCTCACTCAGTAAAACTCCCAGGAGATTTATTCAGATTATTGTGTGAACCATACCCCATTTCTTTTTATTGCTGAGTAGTATTCCATGGCATAGAATGATGTACCACATATTATTTAACTATTAATCTGTTGAAGAACACATGTAGGGGCACCTGGGTGGCTCAGTCAGTTAAGCATCTGACTTCAGCTCAGGTCAGGATCTCAGGGTCCTGGGATCGAGTCCCCATCAGGCTCCCCGCTCAGCAGGGAGTCTGCTTGTCCCTCTGCCCCTCCCCCTTCTTGTGCTCTCTCTCTCTCTCTCTCTCTCTCTCTCTCAAATACATACATACATAAAAAGAATGAACTGGGGGGACATTACTCTTTCCAATGTAAAGGCTTACTATATAGCTACAGTGATCAAGACAGTGCAGTAATAGTGGAGGGTAGACACGTAGATCAGTGGAACAGAATAGAGCACCCAGAAATAAACCCAAATTTGTTCAACTGAATTTTGACAAAGGTAAAAGCAATTCAGTGAAGGAAGGATAAGCCTTTTCAACAAATAATGCAGGAGCAATTGACATCCATAGACAAAAAACCCCAAAAAACAAAAAAAGAACTTTGACCTAAACATCACACCTTATACAAACAATGGATCACAGACTTAAAGTGTAAAGCTATAAGACTTGTAGAAAAAAAAAAAAACACAGGAGAAAATCATGATCTAGGGCTCAGCAAAGAGTTCTTAGGCTTAACACCATAAGCATGATCCATAAAAGGAAAAAATATAATTGAACTTTGTCAAAATTAAAAGTTTTGCTCTATGAAAGATCAAGCTACAGACTAGAAAAAATATTTGCAAACTGCATATCTGACCAAGGATTTGCATCTAGAATATATAAAGAGTTTTCGAAACTCAATCCAATTAGAAAACGGGCAGAGGGCGCCTGGGTGGCTCAGTCAGTTGAGCATCTGACTCTTGGTTTTGGCCCAGATCATGATCTCATGACCTGGGATTGAGCCCAATGTCGGCTCCGCGCTCAGTGGGGAGTCTGCTTGAGGATTCTCTCCCTCTCCCTCTGTGCCTCCTTCCACCGTGCTCTCTCTAAAATAACTAAATCTTTAAAAAAAAAGAAAATGGGCAAAAGATATGAACAAACATTTCACTAAAGAGGATATACAAATGGCAAATAACACATGAAAAGATGTCCAGCATCACTAGCCATCAGGAAAATGCAAATCAAAACCACCATGAGATATTACTACACATATATCAGAATGACTAAAATAAAAAATAGTGACAACACCAAATGCTGGTGAGGATGTCAAGAAACTGGATATCTTCTCCCTAGAAGCAGACTCCCTACTGAGCAGGGAGCCCGATGTGGGGCTCGATCCCAGGACCCCGAGATCATGACCTGAGCCGAAGGCAGACACTTAACGGACTGAGCCAGCCAGGTGCCCCCATTTTGCTAATATTTTGTTGAGGACTTTTGTGTCCATGTTCATGAGGGATACTGGTCTGTAGTTTGCTTTTTTTTTTTTTTTTTTGTACTGTCTTTGTCTGGTTCTAATACCCATCTGGGACCCTGATGATATAAATGTTGGATCTCTTGTTATTTCCCACAGGTCTCTGAGGCTCTATTATTTTACCAGTCTATTTTCTCTCTGTTGTTCAGACTGAGTATATGCTATAGATATGTCCTCAAGTTCACTGATTCTATCCTCTGTCATCTCACTATACTATGGGCCCAGCAAGTTTTTTTTTTACTTTCTGTTATTATATTTTTTCAGTTTTATAATTTCCCCATTTAGTTCTTTTTTATAACTTGTCTCTCTCTGCTGAGATTTTCCATTTTGTCCATTTGTTTCAAGAGACTTTGCAATTGTTTATCGAAGCGTTTTTGTGATGGCTGCTTTAAAATCCTTGTCAGATAATTCTATATTTTGATTCATCTCGCTATTGATGTCAGTTGACTGTCTTTCCTTATTCAAGCGGTGATTTTCTGGTTCTTAGTATGGGAGGTGATTTTTCATTGTATTTTGGCTATTATATCAGAAGACTATTTAAATCTTTCATTTTAGCGGGCGGTCACTCTAGGTTTAGCACACAGGTCCTGGCCTACTTTTGTAGGCTGTGAGTTCAATGACAATTTATTTCTCAGAGCCTCTGCCATGCTATTTTGGTCTGCTTGTTAATGTGCTGACGGGGGCCCCCGCTGGTCCGCGCTGGTGCCGCCTAAGGGAGCTGAAGGTGCTCCATCAGGCTGGGTTGCCTGAGGCCTAGAGGTGGAAGAAGTGAGTCTGGAGTCTGTGGAAACAACCAGTCTTCCCTGGTGGAACCTCCCTTGCGCACGCTGTATAGCATCCTGGTATCTCTCATAGGGAGAGGGCACTCTCAGGACCACGGGCCCAAGCAGCCTTCCTGGGCCAGAGTACTTGCTGTGGTCGGATTTGCCCTTGATGATGGCCCGGCTGCACCGTATCTTGTGGTAAGGGAAAGGAGTCTGGCCTGGTGCCAGACTGGCCAGCAGCCCCGGCTGCTGAGTGTCAGAGGGGCTCCCTGCTAGGTTCCCTTTGCTGGGGTTGCCAGGCCCACTGGTGTTGTCAGCAGGACTCCCTTTCAAAACCCGAGGAAGAAGCTGCCTACCTGAGCCACCTCCTGTTGCTAGGCTGGGGGCTAGGAAATGCTGGGCCTGGTTCAGCTTCTTCTGTTGGGCAGGAAGTCATAAGGTGCCTTGCTACTAGGATGCTCCTCCAGTCCTGCGGTCCCTAACCATTCTGCCTTCCTCTTTACGCCTTTTGGAATTCTTCTTCGGTTGCCTCTTGAATTATTTCTAGGACTTATAGTTATACTTAGTGGGGAGGAGCAAGGAGAAATGAGTCTATGTCGTCTTGTCCGGACTGAAAATAGAAGACCAATTTTGCACTGGTTTCTGCTGTTGCTGTTCCTAGCAATGACTCAGGCTTTCATCTGCCTCCCTTTTCTGGGAAAAGCAGCTCAGGTGGCTTTGCCTTGGTTAATATAGCAAGCTCCCAGGTTGTTGTGTTTTTTTGGTGTGTGTGTGTGTGTGTGTGTGTGTGCGCGTGCACACGCACAAAAGAGAGAGACAGAGGGAGACAGGGAGACAGACGGAGACAGAGACAGAGAGGAGAGAGGCTGGTAGAGAGCAGCCCTAAAATAGAGTCTGTGTTAGAGTGGGGCAAACACTCCGACAGGACATGGAGTTAGCTGTGGACCTGTCTTGCCTCTAAGATACTCCGATGCTACTATATTCACAGGATCGTATTTTGAGGAGTCAGAACCACCAAAATTTGGTATTTCCAGATGGGACGGTGGCAGAAAATAAGATTTTAAAACACTCTCCTCCCTTTGTGTAAAACCTCAGGACATCAGTGTGTGGCATACTTTGTGCAGCCCTGGTCCTCAAGGAAAACAAGATGCCACTGGAGACCACTGCCCATTATGGTAGGCTGAAAATCATGACCGCCCCCCAAAAAAATGTCCAATGTCCTAATCCTCGGGAACGGTGAATAGGTTACCTTACATAGTAAAAGGGACTTTGCAGGTGTGATTACATTAAGGATACTGAGATGGGGAGATGGTCCTGGATTATCCAGGTGGGTCTGATCAAATGCCAGAGTTCATATAAGAGAGAGGCAGGAGGGTGAGAATCCGAGAAGGCAGTGTGACTCTGGAAGCAGAGGTCAGAGAGTGTGAGAGAGATCTGAAGATATTCTGCACTGGCTCTGAAGATGGAGGAGGGGGGCATGAACCAAGGCATGTAGGCCAGCAACAACAGGAGACTAGCACACTGACAGAAGACAGGTGACCCGATCAGGGGTGGGAGGTCAGGGGGTATTGCGGGCTAGGACGAATGTAGCTGCTGCTAAAAGCAGGAGACTCTCCCGTCTGGGAAGGTGAAACCCAAGAGGAGATTGGCTCAGAGACGAGACCACTGCTGTCCAATAGGACCATGTGTGATAATGGAAACATTCGATACCCGCTCTCTCCAGGAGGGTAGCCCCTCGCCACCCATGACTACTGAGAACTTGGAATGTGGCCACTACTTCTGAGGCACTGAATTTGTAATTTGATTTACTCATTTAATTTCTATTTGAGTTGTAAAAGCCACATGGAGCTAGTGGTTGCTGTATTAAACAGGGCAGGTCCCTACCATTAAAAAGAGTGTGGCTAGGGGCGCCTGGCTGGCTCAGTCATTAAGCGTCTGCCTTTGGCTCAGGTCATGATCCCAGGGTCCTGGGATCGAGCCCCGCATCAGGCTCTCTGCTCAGCGGGGAGTCTGCTTCTCCCTCTCCCTCTGCCCCTGCTTGTGTTCCCTCTCTCGCTGTGTCTCTGTCAAATAAATAAATAAAATCTTTAAAAAAAAAAAAGTGTGGGTAAGGTGAACACAAACTTATTCATTGACATTCTTCAAATGCTGGAAAACTCGCCCACCCAAAATAGCTTGTATCAAATTAAAGAGGCACCAACCCTTCTCTGGAGATCAGATTCCTCATAACCTCTACCATAATGTAACCACAAATCTAAAAGAGAAAAAACCCCATCTAAATAGCAGGTAAAATTGCTATCATGAAACCCAGAAGCTTCACAGGAGATGCATGAGGTCAGTCCCTGGCCAAAAACCTGTGTATTAGAAGAACCTAGACTAACGCTGATCGCAATCTCTGACACCTAAACGAGTAAAGCTGGAAGCTGAAGCAGATGGAATTTCAAAAGCACAGAAATCTGGGACCCATTTAATGGAGAAAGACATATTCCTACATGCCTCAGAGGTCCAGGACAAAAGCAGATGGTCAGAATGGCCACTCTGAGTCCCAAAACAAGGTCCTATTATGTTCTGAATCATCTGAAAAGACAAGGCAGTGAACGATGCAATCTTAGAAAGGAAGGAAGAAGGGAGGAAGGAAGGAAGGGAGGGAGGAAGGAAGGAAGGAGGGAAGGAGGAAGGAAGGAAGGAGGGAAGGAGGAAGGAAGGAAGGAGGGAAGGAGGAAGGAAGAAAGGAAAGAAGGAGGGAAGAAACGAACTCAACAGAGGAAATGGGTAAGTGCAAAACAAGACAAAAAACTAGCTCTCTGCTCTCCTGCAAAACCTGCTTTTAGGGTCTGGCACCACGCTGTAGTCAACACTGCAGGTCCTCGTCACTGTCACTTACCAGGACCGGTATGTGCCCGGGTTGGTAACTCACTTCAAGTACCCTCTCACCATGAACCAGCAACACCGTTCTTCACCTCATCCTCCTGCCTTAGCTGCCTCACAACTTCCAAATCCGGATCGATGCGGTCATCCAGCACGGCTGTTCCCACCTCCAGGCTGCTGCGCCCTGGGGGAGGACAGAACACAGTGATATAGACAGGAGCGTCTCGAAAAGAGTGGTCTCTGAAATATTACGCAGCAGTTCAGTGCACGAGAGATCGATACGTGCCAATATGGAAAAACATTCAAGGCGTGTTACATAGAAAAGTAAGCGATATCACACCCCTAGCGTGGCTATCATCAGAAGGGTAGACACTGACAAGCGTTTGTGCCGATGCGGAGCAGCTGGGACCTTCGGAGACTGCTGGCGGGGGTGTAAAATGACTGGAGGTTACAGTGACTTCGGAAGACAGTCCAGCAGTTCTTCAAAATGTCAACCATAGATTATCACATGGCCTGGCAATTCCACTCCTAGGTAGACGCTCAAGGGACATGAGAATGTGTGTCCATACAGACACTTGTCATCGAGTGTCCGTAACGATGTTATTCATAATAGCCAAAAGCAGGAAACAACCCAGTGTCCACCAACTGATAAATGGCTAAACCCAGTGTGGTCTATACATACAATAGAATATTACTTGGCAATAAAAAGAAAGGACATTCTGGTTTATGCTACCACATAAAGGACCCTTGAAAACATGGTGCTCAGTGAAAGAAGCTGTTCACAAAAGACCACAGAGGATATGCTCCCGTTTATATGAAAGCCCAGAAGAGGCAAATCTGTAGAAACAGAAAGGAGATCAGTGGTCGCTCCGGATTGGGGGGAGGGGGCAGGTGATAAGGGAGTGATCCTTCTAAAGGAAACAGGGTTTCTTCCCGAGGCGATGAAAACGTTCTAAAAATGGACTATGGCAGTGGTTGCACAGATCTGTGAATATACTACAAAACCACTGAATTGTACACTTTAAATGTGTGAATTGTATGGTATGTGAATTGTAGCTCAATAAAGCTGTTATTTTTTTTTAAGAAAGCAAGTGAAAGAATAATGCATGTACTATGAGCTCATTTATATAAAAACCAAAAAAACTGCATATGCATGTAATATAAACATTTGTGAATGTATGTAAATACATAGAAGATGATTTGGAAGGATACCCACCCATCTGTTAGCATTGGTTACTTCTGGAGAGGGAAGCGGGGCTGGCTTCTGTAACATCACACTTCTCTGTTCCTCCTCCTACCACTCTGGTTGTTTCTTCAAGTCACTTTTGTAGGCATTCCTTCCTCTGCCCACCCCCTTTAGAATCTCCTTTTACTCTTCAGGCTCTCCTTGAAGTGATGCTAAGACCATAACCTTTCCCGTGGCCTCAGCAACCTCCACCCTGGCTGGAGGATGGCTCACTCATTCCGCAAATATTCACCGAGCACCTGCCAGGTACTGGGCTAGGACCTTTGATTCCTTCCTCCCCCTCCTCTCCCACCCCTCATCCCACGAATTCCACCAGTCTGATCCCTGATTAACATGTCCATCTCTCGCTCCTCCTTCTCTCCTTGGCCTTGGCCTCCCATGTAATCCCAGCCACTGTTGTCTCTCCTGGATCAAGGCAACAGTCTCCTCCCTGGTCTCCCAGCTTGTAAAGGCCATTCTCCACACAACAGCCAGAGCCAACTTTTAAAAATGGAAATCATGCCATATCCGTCTCCCTGCTTCAAAACCCTCCAAGAGCTTTCAGTTGCACTGTGTATAATATCTAAGCTCTTTACTTTGACCTAATAAGATAGAGCCATTGCCTAAATCTCTAATCTTAGCCCATCTTGTTATCCTCATTTGCTAGGCTCCTATAATTTCTCCCCTCTTGAGGGTCTTTGCACCTGCCTAAAATGTTCTCCCATCATCCACGTCTCAGCTCCAATGTCAGCTCCTCAGAGAGGCCTTCCCTGGTCATCCCGACTAAGTAGGCCCTGACCTTGGTCAGTGTCTCATCACGTCACCCTGTTTTATTATCTCCCTTACTATCATCTGAAATCATGTTTCATTTATCAGTTTATTACACGTCTTCCCCACCCCTCAAATACAAACTCCATGAGCGTGGTGCCTCTCTGTTCCTTGCTCCTACTGAATCTCTAGCATTCGGCACAGTACCTAGCAGGTGCTTGATGAATATTTGCAGAATGAATGAGTCAGGGAATGGATGCTTGAAGCCACGGGAAATGTATGGTCTTAGCATCACTTCAAGGAGAGCCTGAAGAGTAAAAGGAGATTCTAAAGGGGTGGGCAGAGGAAGGGATGCCTACAAAAGTGACCTGAAGAAACAACCAGAGCATGTGACCTCTAGGTTTTGGGGCTTGAGCAACTAGATAGATGGTGGGTACCATTCACTACGACTGGAAGACTGAGGGAGGAGTGAGTGGGGGTGGGGATGGATTTAAGAATAGGGGTTTGCACATATTAAATTTGAGATGTGTGTTAGTCATCCAGCTGGAGATCCTAAGTAGCTGGCTGTATATAGAAGTCTAGACATTAGTCAGGTGGTCAGGGCTAGAGATGGAAGTTTGAAAACAAATTCATCAGCCTAAAGACGGCATGGAAAACAATGGGAATCACCTCGGAAGAAAGTGGAGAAAGAGAAATAAGAGGGCCTGACACAGAGTTCTAAGGTCTTCCGCATTTGTGCCCCTAATCCTAACCTCTTTCTTCCCTGAGTTCCAGAACCACTACCAGACTGTCTTCATAAACCCAATGTGTCCCGAAATGACCACATAGACGTCTGCTCTCCAAAAGTGGTCCTCCTTCCGTATCCTCTATCCCTTCTTCATCAGTGGATCGGATCTCTTAACATCTCCAGTGCCATTCCCCACCTTTCCGTCCCTGCAATAGGTCCTTCAGTCCCTCGATCTCATCATCTCATGCCTGGAATACCACAATCGTCTCTTAGCCCGTAGCTCTGCCGCCAGTCTTGCCCCTCACTGCTGCCACCGGGGTCCCTTTAAAGTGCCCCGATCGTGGTACCAGCATACAGTAATCACATCAGCCAATATTTATCAAGTGCTCATCAGTGCCAAGTAAGTCCGTAAGTGCTTTACATGTATTGATTCTTTACAACAACCTGAAAGATCGGTACTATTATTATGCCCCACTGACAAATAAGGAAATAGAGACAGAGAGGGTTGAATAACTTGCCCAAGGTCACACAGCTAGTAAGTAGTGGATACAAGCCCAGAGTCTGTGCTTGTAAGCACTAGTCTCTCAGTATAGATTCAGTAAATAAATGCCTGTTCAACGGATGGGAAATGGGGCCTGTGGGGCCTGTGACTTTTTTCATGTTATTATTCTGACCTTGACTATTTCATCCTTTCTTTCATTTTCAAATCTCATTTCATGCAAAGCTCAGACACAATAAAGTTCCAAAATCAAATAACGGATCTTCTGCCGGGGCGCTCAAGGGAGTCAATCGGGGCACAGGCCATTATCCTCACGCCTCGAAGCACTGGCAAGGTAGGGCTGATTTATCGGTGTCCGGTGACTAGGGCCAAGGCACAGGAAAATAAGATGTCATAAGGTAAACATCATGACACCTTGACACAAGGCGTCGCCCCCGCAACCATTTCCGGGGAGCTCCGTGGATGCCAGGCACCTGGTGACGAGGTCCACACGCACTCAGTGCCTCCGGTAGCCCTCTGCGCGGTCAGCGCGGCTCTGCTCTCCATCTCCCAGGTGGGACAACGGGCTCACAGAGGGGACGTAACTTGTCCCAGGCTGCAGAGGTAGTCAGCGGCCAACCAACCGGGACGAATGCCAGGGGCGGCCGTGAACCGCCGTGGCAGCTGGCTTCCGGTCGCCTGGGGTCCCCCCCCGTGAGAGAGCAGCGACAAAGCCCACTTCCCGCCTGACGGGGCGTTTTCTAGGACAGCGCGCTCTCTCTGATGCGGCCGAAGCCTTCTCTCCGCTCTGCCAGTTGGGCACCTCACTTCAGGGTCCTGGGGCAACTCGGAGACATACGCTAAGGTAATAACTTTCACGATTGCCCCCCCACCCCGTCCCCATCGTTCACCTCCTTGGCAATGTCACCCTTTCCATCCGCTGCCTGCAGTTTGTCCTCAGCCCCATCCCGTCGGCCCCCTCCTCTCTCTGGTTCTGGGAATGCGGAGCTCCGGTGGTGGTTCACTCTCATGCTGCCTCCCACCCGGATGATTGGGGGGGCGGGAGGGACAGCCCCTTTGGGGCCACAAGGCTGGAAGGTCCCCGAGAAGCAGAGACCCCGGCCACACCCCGCCTCACCACCTGCTGCCGGCTCCGCTCTCCTGAGGGAGGCCTCGCCCTAACCCGGGCCCAGCTGGTGGCCACTAGGACTCCAATATGATTTTGGAGCTGGTAAAAAAGACCCAGAACCTTTTTTTAAAATCCCAAGTTACCCGATGTAAATGAAAAGTGATAGGATGCTAGAAGGCAGGCAGGTTATTATCTGCTCTGCACACAGGGATGAGGGGGGAAGAAAGGAGACAAAGTACCCCCAGGGATAGCGGAGCTAACCAAGATACACTCACTCACCCGTGGTCATGGAGGATGGACGTGGCGGGTTATTAAAGCCAGCCGATAATCCAAAAGGCACTCAAATACATGATGTGACCCATCCACGCCCTTCCTCGGAACCCCGGCAGATTTATGCCTCTAATTAACTTTTCTCAGCTTGACATTAAAACGAGTATATATTTTCCAAGCTGAATCCGGCCAATGGCTAGAGGAGGCGGGCAAGAGCGTGCGGACTGGGAAGGGTAAAGAGTCTACAATGATCGAGTCACCATAGAAAATCTCCGTGTGGGTATTTGAGAGTCACCTGTACACACTGTCCAAAGAGGGGTTCCGCCTGTCAAGGTGACTAAAGAGTTGAGCCCCCCAAGACTTTTCCTGGAGGCCAACACCAAAGGTATACTAAAGAGTCAAGCCTGGGGTCTCCAGCTGAATGTCTCTCAGTCCATAATGAGTCCAGGCACATGGTATAAGGTGGCCAAAATCAGAGACACCCCCCCCCCCCCGATGATTTCCAGAAGATTCTGAGGCAGAAGAAACTTCGATGCAGTTTGTGCCACTTAACAATGAGCTGTGGCAGGGAAAGGCAGGCTGGGCAGGCTCTGCCCCCCTCCCTGTGCCTGGGATGTGTGGGGCACACTATCTCTGAGAACACAGCTGTATGATGGGGACAGTAAGCAACACTCAGGGTTCTGACGCAGTCATGCTCCAAGTGCTTAGAGCAGAGTGATAATGGAGCATGGGAAGGACCAGGGGGCAGAAGACAGAATCCACGTTCCTGAAAGCAAGAGTACTCGCTGGAGACATGTATTGGTTTCTGTCTTCCCTCTGAAGGGGAGAAAGTAGGTCAACACACTCAAAGAACTGTGACCAGGAACAGTGGGTCTGAGAGGGAGTCATTCGCTGAGCCCCTGCCAAGATGAAGCAGTGAGAGATACGCCTTTTATTTTAGGCCATTTGGCTGAGGTCACTTGGCTTCGGGAAAAACTCAGGCTGTTGACCCCCTGGTGTGTGTTCCCTGCAGGCCCTGGGACCTGGGTGCAGGGGGAGGCTTGCATTTTGAAACCAACATCTAAATGCTTGGCAGGCGTGAGCTGGCAAGCACAGGAATGTTTATGAGCAAACTGTGTGCCTACTTTGGCGCTCAGACAAGGTGGACAAGGCTCGGGGCAGCTTGGCTAAATATAGACAGCACAGGGGGGCCTAAGAAGCAGGAGAGCGAGGTTTCATTTCCAGGTCTCGTAGTTAACCTTGGGGCAAACTCCCCGAGTGTCTTTCTTCCATATACTGATTTGTTCTTAGGAAGGCAGGGTTCTTGAATAAGCCTTTCCCGGGCCTGGAGAAGGGTTCATGCTGGGTCTACTGTGTTTTCTTGCCTCGTCTTCCCTCAGAAGATCCAAGTCTGGGGAAGAGACTGGTTGAGAGCCGGTGGAAGGGGATGCAGCTGATACGGGACGAAGTCACGGTGACCCACTGGGAGCCGCAAGTCCTCCTGGACTAACCAAGGGTGTTCCTACCCAGAGCCAGAAGGAGGCTACCTGACCCCTGGCATGAAGGCTGAGGTGGCAGCGAAGGATACAGAAGCGCCCAGTCAGAGCTCCTGCTGCCTAACGCACGGCTCTCAGGCAAGCAGTGTGAAATGCAAGAATTTAGGGAAGGCAGTTTTAGCAGAAAATTCAGAAAGCAGGGCGCCTGGGTGGCTCTGTCGGTGCGGTGTTGGCTCAGATCGTGATCACGGGGTCCTGGGATCGAGCCCCGCGTGGGGCTCCCTGCTCAGCGGGAAGCCTGCTTCTCCCTCTCCCACTTGCCCTGCTTGTGTTCCCTCTCTCGCTGTCTCTCTCTCTCTCAAATAAATAAATAAAATCTAAAAAAAAAAAAAGAACATTCAGAAAGCAGACAGTTCCTGCCCTTTGTCACTGTCCACATGCCCTTCCTGTCCTCAGCCAGATTCCACTTGTACAGAAGCAAGGAACCCAGACCAAGGCAGCTGCTTGCCAGTCTGTAGTTAGGTGGCAGTGTTCTGAGGAAAAACCTGGACTAGTCAGGGAGCCCGAGAAGCCGAGCCCAAGGAAACGATTTAGTATTTCCTGCCTCAAGACTCTTGGCCCTACTCCCATTCCTGGACACTTCCACTAGAAGTCAGAGAGCGTTTCCCTGTGTGGCAGGAATATCTGGCAGGAGCTCCTCTTGTTTTCTGGTTGCAATATTGATAAGTGTGCCTTTTATAAAATTTCGACCGTAAAGGAAAATATAAAGTAGAAAATAAGAATCACTCTACTCCCACCACCTAAATATTAGTACTGTTAACAGCCTTTCTGGAAATGCAAGTATCCAGGCCTGGATTCAGGCCCTGGCCCTGTTGCTTGGGTAAGTTACAGAACCTTTCTGAACCTCAGTTTTCTCATCTGCAAAATGAGATACTACTCACTAAATAAAATGAGATACTACTAGACTAAATAAATTACTCTACCCAAGTGTTGCAAGGAAGAGAGAATTCAGGTAAAGAGGTTTAAGAGTCCCCAGCAAATAGTAAGTGATCAATAAATGTCGGCCACCACCATCATCATCATCACCATTCTATGTGTCTATGTTCCAAACCATCATCTTGATAGCCGCATACTATTTCATTTGGGGATGTTACTACTTCCCCACTGGTCAACATTCCTCCTGCTTCCAAGACGTCGCTATTACAAACCTGCTGTAACAACATCCTTGCACGTTTATTTTCTTGAACATCTCCGATCATTTCCTCAACATAAAATTCCTAGAACTCAGTTCACAGGGTAAAAAACAAGTGTGAATATTTTTAAGGCCCTTGTTCTGGACCACAAAATGGCTTACTAGAAAAATCGTACTCATTTACATGGCTACCAGCAGGGCACGTAAGTACCCGTCTCTTCATATTTTCGCCAACACTGAATAATAACATCTTTTTAAGTCTTTGCCAATTTGATAGGGGGAAAAATGGTGTTTTGTTTTCATTCGTATGATTTTGATTATAAGAAATGATACATGTTTTATGCTCTCTGTTAAACTTATACAAGAACTCACTTGTTCCCAGAGACAAAAATCCATAACAAAGTCTTAAGAGATGCTAAAATGAAAACACACAGGGACATCTACACAAAAATAATTCACATTTGAGTAGTTGATATGCTCATTTTTTAACCATTTTTAATTGCAAACTATAACATATAGAAAACCGTAGATCTTGATAAGGGTATTATAAAGTAAATACCTTTTTATAATCATCTACATCAAGAAATAGAACTTCACCAGCTGCTTCAGAAGCCTGATGCATATAGCCCAATCCTAAAATTAACCACTAGGCTGATTTTTATGGTAATCTCTTCCTTGCTTTTGTTTATAGTTTTATATCACCCAAATTACCACTTTTAATGCTGCAGTTTAGTTTTGCATTTTTAAAATATTTTAAAAGTCTCGGGGTGCCTGGGTGCCTCAGTCATTAAGCGTCTGCCTCTGGCTCGGGTCATGATCCCAGGGTCCTGGGATCGAGCCCCGCATTGGGCTCCCTACTCGACCAGGAGCCTGCTTCTCCCTCTCCCACTCCCCCTGCTTGTGTTCCCTCTCTGTGTCTCTCTCTGTCAAATAAATAAATAAAATCTTTTTAAAAAATAATAAAATAAAATATTTTAAAAGTCTCTTTCATGCTGCAGTTTAGTTTTGCCTTTTTAAAATATTTTAAGTCTCTTTGAATTTAGTAACTGATACACCGGTAATAAAAATTACACTGGACTATAATAGCATAAAACTTAAAGAAGCAGATGCTCGTTTTTTTTAATGGTGCTTTACAAACACATAAAACATAAACAATTTTCCCCAGGCATATGACTAAATAAATTACTCCGCCTCAAACTTGGCATGTCACTTTGATACAGTTATGTGTATTGGTTCGGTTTTGAAGCAATGCCTCCCATGCCCGTATAATTTTAACATTTTCCATTCAAGCTTCAATGTCGGTTACGAGTCAGGATTTTGATTTTCTTTTTTTTTTAAGATTTTATTTATTTGATAGAGAGGGAGAGAGAGAGAGCACAAGCAGGGGGAGCGGCAGGCAGAGGGAGCGGGAGAAGCAGGCTCCCCGCTGAGCAGGGAGCCCGATGTGGGTCTCAATCCCAGGACGCTGGGGGATCATGACCTGAGCCAAAGGCAGATGCTTAACTGTCTGAGCCACCCAGGCGCCCCAGGATTCTGATTTTCAACCTTTTTTTTTTTTCTCAACCGATTAGATAGAACAGATTCTTAGTTGCAAACTACAGAATCCACTCTGACTAGTTTAAGCAGAACAGAAATTTATTAAACAATATCAGACCGTCCACAGGATCTCTCGAGACCCACACGGCCAGGCTCTGAAGAAGCCAGAGGCCCGGGGCAAGCATAGTTGGGGCTGCTCCTCTGGCAAAGACACCTGCCTCTACCCTGGGTAAGACCTCAGCTCCCATGATCTTTGTCTTCCATTTGGAATTTCCAGGCTGCCGGCGCCTCCCCTCAAACAGCCCCTCGAAGCCAGTCAAAGAGAACGCTGGGCTGGATAGACGTCAGCTGTGTGAGGTTGCCCATCGGTTGCTAGTGTCTCCTGCCCAGGACGCTGACCTGTCCTATGTTGGATACCAGAAAGCATGGAAGTTTTCTGTAGATTTCGCTTTTTCCTACTCAACTCTTCAGTAGAATGTAAACCTTTAAGGGCAGAGACCAGTTCGTAATCACATGCTGATTACTGATTAATTACTTACTGCGTTCATCAACAAATATTCCTGAATCCCTACTCTGAATTTGGCATGGTGCCAGGGGCTAGAGCTACTACTGTGGGCAAGACAAAAAAAAAAAGGAGGGTCTTCTCTCATGAGCTTCCATTCTAGGCAGTGTTGCATGACAACAAATACATAAATCAATAATCATGATTTCAGATGAGGGGAGGGGCAAGGCTGCCTTAGATAGGGTGCTCAGAGAAGGTCTCCGTGAGGGAATGACAGTGGAAGTAAAACGTAAAGCATTTGAGGGGCACCTGGGTGGCACTCCTGGTTTCAGCTCAGGTCATAATCTCAGGGTCATGAGATAGAGCCCCACATCGGGGCTCCATGCTCAGCGTGGAGTCTGCTTGCGACTCTCTCCCCCTCTGCCCCTCCCCCCCCTTAAATAAATAAATAAATAAATAAATCTTTAAAAAAAAAAACGTAAAGCGTTTGAAGGGTTAGGGGAAGAACAGTCCTGGAAGAAGGCAGATCACGTGAGGAGGAAACCGATCCACTCACTGGTATGAGGTTAGAGCATGATGAGTGAGCAGCGGACTACAAGGTTTGAATTTTAATCCAAGCCTGTCGAGAAGCCATCGGAGGTTGTGAATAGCGGTGACATCTCTGGTATTACACTCTGAAGGATCACTCTGGGTGGTGAGTGGGGAACAGGCCATCAGGGAGACAAACAGAAACACTTAGAAGGCGAGTAATCCAGATGAAAGCTGATGGTGCTCTAGACGAGGGTGGCTGAGAGAATGAGAGGTAGTCACATCTGGGATGCGTCTCAGAGTTAGAGCCATTGGGAATCCCTGACTGGATGTGGGAGGTGAGCAGAAGAGAGTCAAGGATCACAGCCTGACTCGGGCGCTTGAGCAACAGTGCGAACGATGCTGACAGTTCCTGAGACGGAGAAGAGCAGGCTAAGGGATTCGAGTGCAGATTCTGACGGGTGGGGGTGCCAACGCTTATGGGACCGGACATGGCAGGTAGATGGTGAAATATACGTGAGTCTTGAGCTCAGAGGGGAGCTCAGGTCTGGCGTGACTCTGTGCCAAGAGGATCTTCTGAGAGGATATGGGAAATGGAGAAGACACAGCTTAGAAGAGAACATTAATGCAGAAGGTCTTGTTGATCACTCCTTGCATGTCCCCAGGGGAGCCTCGAATCATAAGTGACCCTGGACCCACCCCTGGGAGCATGGCCCTCAGAAGGTTCTCTATGTCTCTGACTGATGATGTTGTTTTGTATGCCCAGAGCAATGGCACAAGTTGTACCAGCTCATGAGGACCTCTCAGAATTGTCTAACAAGATCCACGATGTACCTGGTTTCGATGCTGGAATCCTGAGCTGTGTTGCATAGAAGCCTCAGACCCTGAGGCTTGAGCAGGCTCTCCTGGGCAGAGACATGTCACAGGTGTCCCTGTAGTTTGCTGCTAGTTGCTGCTGGGTCGCCCTCGATGGGGAAGAACCTGAAAGCCCGGGCCTGGCTGAGGCCTACATTTTCCAGCTGCCTATCTCTGAATCCTTCGCTGTGAAAACCTGAGCTGCGAATAAAACCTGCTGTTGTGGCTTGTGAGTCCTTCTAGTGACTCGCCCAACTTGGAGCGGTTGTGGGACCCTCGAAACACAGCCATCGCCCTCAGAGGGCTTAAGTTTCAGCCAGAGAGGAGAAAGGAACGAGCGTGAAGCAAACAGGACGATAGAGCTCGGTCCGCCTGAGGATAGGGACTAAGCCTTTCTTCATCTGTGTATGCCCCCAAAGAGGGCTGGGTAAGTGGGAGTCCTCAGGAAAAGTGTGCTGAACTTAGCGGAAGAGGTGGGACTTGCTGGATGGGCGGGATTTCTCATAAGCTAAGAGGAGAAGGAGGGCATGCCAATTGGAGGAAACAACTTGATGGAGGCCCAAAAGCAAGAACAGGTAGGGTTTGTTTGAAGAAAGCTGTCCTCTTCATCTCCCTACTCCACAATGCCTGGCTCAGTTGCCCAACAGTGGGCACTGAATACAGTCGGTCACTTGCTGGGTATCCGTGTCCAAGCCTGCTGCCTCACCCTCCGCAGGCGCTCCCCTGCTTTTTCTGGGCACGGCTGAGTACGAGAGGTGATGGTACGGCATATTCCTTCTGTGCCCCCCCCATCACTTGCTAGAGAGCAAACTGAGGCTGAGCGGTCGAGCGGCCAATCTCACTGTGTCACGGACGGGGAGCTGGGCTCCTCTCCCTGTGACTCCGTGATTGAAATTCCAGATGGGACTACACTAACTATTCATCCTGAATTCCAGACGGCAGTTCCAAAGTCAAAACCGCCAGCATTTACGCTTCTCTAAACAATCTTTCCCTATTCCCAGGGCAGCCTCCAAAAGAAATCGGTTAACAACGACTTCACCCAAAGCGAGGCTCCCGTGAAGGGGGACATGGGTACCAAGGGAAAAAAGAGAAGACACTCTCGGGGATGGACCAAGAGGTTTCTGTCTGTCTGAAAAGGAAAGAGGATGGAAGGTTTCGTGCTTAGAGCTTAGGCGTCCTCTCCTAGAAGCATCGCCCCCTCCTGCTCAGGCAGATGGCTACGAGATCTAAGATCACACAGCGGTCCCGGCTGATGCGGGACCACAGCGTGGTCGGCTTGAGTCCCTGCACGGTGCTCGACCCCATTTTAGTGCCCTGCTTAGTAGTCCTACCGCCCGAAGAATCATCCCCCCACCCACCGATGGTGGGTGCAGTGCAGTTCCCAATTAGCCACCAGCCCTCGCTGGAGCACGTTAAGGGCCAGAACAGGGAAAGCGGGAAGGGCGGCAAAAGGCCGAGCCAAGGCATTACAATTCCAAGGGCTAAGTGAGACCTGCTTCCGACAGCTCTATGGGCTCAGCAGCCTCGCTGTTTCTTTCTTTGCTCTGAGCCAAGTCAAGCATACTGTGTGTCACAGGATGGATGGGGGCTCGGGGAGAACAGCGAGCCAAACAGACCTTCCTGCTGGCACAAGGGTGAGGCCAGACTCTTAAATGACCAGCAAAAGGCGGGAGGCGGGGGGGGGGGGGGGGGGGGGGGGGGTGTGATTGCCCTCGCACGTGACAGCCGCCCGCAAGCCCCCGCCCAACCAGCGTCACCTCCCGGCCAAGGCCTGCCGGTTCACGGGGCAGCGGGGCAGAAAGCCCAGAGGCCACGCGAACGCGACCAGCGGCCTCCGTGCCCTGCCCCGCTCTCCACCTCAGAGCCGGTGATGAATAGGCTGGGCTGGTTCCCGCCACAAGGGGGCTGGCAGGCAGCGACTTCTTTAAGGACTGAAGTCACTTCCTGTCGGGGACCCCAGGCCCTCGGCTGCGCTCCCACACAGCTCAGGCTTCCTGGGAGGGTCCCAGGCCGGAGCCTGGGCCAATCACAGAAATGTGGGAAAGTAACTCCGGGCAGTTGAGGGAGGCTGCCCAGGAGGTCTGAAAGGGGACACCTCTGTGCGGACCAAATCAGAGAATGAATGACTCCCGCCCCCTCGGGCATTCATTCTGCCTCAGTGCCTGAATCTCTCTCACAAAATGCGTGTTAGTTTCAGTCCCTCTCGGGACTTCCAGATCCTTACTCTAAAAAAAAAAGGCATTATAATGTCATGACAGTAAATACCTCATAATTCTGGTTGAGGCGAGGTAGGGCAGAGTTAGAAGTAACTGGATTTGTGCAGATAAGGGAATCTTATCCTTTAAACTCCCAGAATTTTTAAACAGTATTTTTGATGACATGAAATATATACGTATATATTACATGATTCCCAGATTTCTTAACTCACTCAAATCTTTTTCTCGGCTAACTCAGGGTAATCAGAAGCAACATCTTGTATTGTGCTATACTATTTTGTTTTTCTGTCCCTTTTCAGGATATCGGGCCTTCAGTGGGCACGTCCCTTGTCAGTTTGTCTGAGCTTCTCCCCACCCCACCCCCATCCCCCACTCCAACATCTCTTCCTGTTGCTTTCTAATCTGTACAGCGGCGAGGAAACCAGATTACAGAACTGTTTAGAGCTAGTTGCAATTATAAACAAGGTACTAGAAAAGGCCTAGGGAATAAAGTGTGTGGCTTTAGTGCTATCTCTGTGTGTTTGAGGGAGTTTGTAGCTCTTTTCTCCTTCCAGAATTGGGGCAAATTACCAGAGAAGAGAAGGTGCCAGAAGCCTGGCCTAGGGTTAAGTGTTGTGCTACTGAATATCTGCCTGGGATCAGGCCAGGCCTCAAAATTCCCTGTCCCCACACCAACTCCCTGGCTCGGACAGCTCTGAGTGACAGAAAATTGGGAAGAATAGCTAAGAATAAACATGAGGCCATGCCAGATTCTTCTTTCAGGAAATCAAGTGCTGACAAAGCAGGGGCAACACTGGCTTGGGAGATCTGCTCTAACTTCCAACAGAGGAGCATCTCTGCATTGTTCCCAGAAACGTGAAGCGCTGAGGAAATGAAAAAGGTGACTTCTCGAGCTTAGACAGATCCTTAGGGAAACCCAATGGCATTTAAAAAAAAATGCACTGATCAATTGTTTAAGTGCACAATACCCTATTGTTAACTCTTGGCACTATGCCCTACAGCAGATATCTGGCACTTACTCATCTTGTATAACTGTAACTTTATGCCCATTGAGCGACACCCCCCATCCCTGTGCCCCCCATCTCCTGATAACCACCACCCTACTGTCTGCTTCTATATCTTTGACTATTTTAGACACCTCAAGTATAAGGAATGGTGCAGCATTTGTCCGGTGACCAGCTTATTTCACTTAGGATAATGTCTTCTAGGTCCATCCATAACTCACCAAATTATATATATTTATTATTTCCAGGTTTTTTTGTATACCAATTATACCTCAATGGAGCTAGGGGGGAAATGATAAATAAGCCATGGGTTCTACCTTCAAGAAAAAAAAAAAAAAGGCACTTATCAGAAGGAAGCCAAACAAGGTGATTTTTGAAGTTTCCTAACTGTAGCAATACTTGAGATCTTTCCTAAAAGTCTTGGGAGAAAAGCGACACATGCAACTTACAAGGCGATAGCAATAGCCATCGTGTGTTCCATATTTTCACAATTCAGAAACCACTTTCATAGCCACTGCTTCATTTGACAAGCTGCAGAGAAGGCCATTCTGCCTCCCATCCTCAGCCACCCCTTACTTGAAGAAGCAACACTTGAAAATGTTCGTTATTGACAGCGAAATCCCCACTGTGTCCACATTCTCTGTAGGGAAGGATTACCACCAGGTATTGCTGGGAGAGCTGGGCCAGGCCCCAAAGGCCCAGCTATGCGCAGGATAAAAAAGGAGGATGGCCTAGATGCTGGGGTCCCTGCCCTCTGGGGACTCCTAACCCCAGAGTTCTGCATCTGCCAGGCCATTAACCCCCACATATTGCAGAGAAGGCTCCCTCAGCCTGTCCAGTATCATTGTTAGCCCAAGCTGGAAGTAATAAGGCAGAACCCACAGGTTATCATTTTGTTATTTTGGGCTGGACATCCACCAACCAGCAGGATGATGATAGTGGAAAATGTTATTGATCATCTCTGAACCTTGATTTGACATTTGTAAAACAGGAAGGGTAAAACTCGTCCTCACCTAGTTTCCAGATATTTGGAGAAGACAAATGAAGTATCACAGTGGAATATTTTCATTTTTAAGGTGAATTTCTTTGAAGTCCTTGGAGTGATCACATAAGTCTGAGAGATTCTAACTGGCATTAAAGTTAAACATCCTCCACCACTTCGAAGTTTTACTAGAAATCATATGTAACATCTCCAACCAGAGATACGGAAAAGGGGAAAAAGCTTAGGATTTGATGTTGGGGGTGAGGAGGGACCTTAAGGAGGAAAGTGGCGATCATAGCAGAGATATGAAATAGGAAGAGGAAGACGTGAAAGTGTCAAATTGAAGAATCAAAATTGTATTACGGCAAAAGAAAAGGGAAATGTAAACAGCAACCCTCAAACGATGTTTTCACAACTAGATTTATTTTTTTAAAGATTTTTATTTATTTATTGAGAGAGAGAGTGATAGAGAGAGAGCATGAGAGGGGGAGAGTCAGAGCTAGAAGCAGACTCCCCACTGAGCAGGGAGCCCGATGCGGGACTCGATCCCGGGACTCCAGGATCATGACCTGAGCTGAAGGCAGTCGCTTAAACAACTGAGCCACCCAGGCGCCCCACAACTAGATTTAAAGATTACGTAAAGGAGGGGCATGGGTGGCTCAGTCGGTTAAGTGGCTGCCTTTGGCTCAGGTCATGGTCCCAGGGTCCTGGGATCGAGCCCCGCATCGGGTTCTCTGCTCAGCGGGAAGCCTGCTTCTCCCTCTCCCTCTGCCCTTGCTTGTGTTCCCTCTCTCGCTGTCTCTCTCTCTCTCTCTCTGTCAAATAAATAAATAAAATCTTTAAAAAATAATATAAATAAAAATAAAGATTACGTAAAGGAACTTTTTAAAGCAGTGCCAGCTAAAATAACTGAGACACAATTAAGAACACATTATAAAGGACATAAGGCTGAATTGTGTGAAATAAATTTAAATGGGAAACTCCAACCCAAGTGACTGCTGTACGTGGATCTTAGAAATCTTTGAACCATAATGAGTTTGGCAGTGATTCTATAAAGCGGATGTGATTTATATTTATGAACTGACATCTGGCTGAGTCTCGCCCCGATTCAAGAAAACGAGACCCACACAGAGTATAGCAATGAAGCCAAAGAGGGAAAGTGAAAACGGATCATCATCATCTCCTTGAGATACAGCCCTTCCTGAACCCCACCTCCTTACATTTCTGCCCCTCCCACCCTTCTTCACCAACCTGCTCATCAGCCAGCCAGCCACTCTGTGCATAGCTTACTTACAGCTGGTTCAGGGCCTACCCTTCAGAAGGGTACCTACGCCAGAGGCGCAGAAGCTGAGCTGCAGGTCTGGCTGATCTGCGCTCCTTGGGTTCATCTACACTGAGTCCACCCACTCCTTTCCTGTGCAAGACACGAAAGGCCCTAAGAGCAAAATGACTGCCTTAATTTGCTCATGCCTGAGATTCAAAGGGAAAACGACAGAAGTAAATTGTTGTAAGGGCTCGGCAACCCTACCCACCAAGTACCATAGGATTTATATATGTATGTATACGTACGTAAATATATATATTATATACATATAAATACACACACATACACACACACTCTAGTATACTCCAGTGGTTATGGTTCAGGTAAACACTGAATCACGTCAGGAACAACCAACCACTTTTTACCTCTCAGGTCCTTCTGGGAATTTGGTCTCCACTTCCAGCGAGAAATCTGGAAATGGCTCCACCTTCCCTCTCCCAGTGATACTCCTGGACACGGGGGGGGGGGGGGGGGGG